>NC_080732.1:6524853-7126269 GCF_019097595.1 Hemibagrus wyckioides | reverse complement strand
AGTATGTTCTGTAGCTTGCAAATGCACCAGTTCATGCATTTCTCTGAGTTGTGTTTGTCAGATAAAGCAAGGCTTGTTTGTATGGAGCAAAGTTGTTGTTTACTGCTCTATGAAACAAATGTGAAATGTCAGGATATTTCTCTGAAAAATGATTCTCCGTTCTGAGTTTGTCCTGTACTGTTGTAAAGGGATCAACTCCAAACGTTGAGTGTGTTGTCAGTGCAGATCCTACATGCTGTCTGTAAAGGTCTGCAGCTCCAAATGAATGTGGCAAGAGTTCTGATGTAATTCTTCGTTTACACCCAGGTTCTGCAAAGTGATTTGGTATGCCTTTTCCTGTTAACATAAGAACAAGTGTGTGTATCAAAAATTTATGTGATAATTATCAGTGTGCTTAAGTTATACTGCCTACTACATATTTTACCTGGAATCATATGAGCATTCCATGATTCTGCCACGCTTGTAAGACCAGTGTGGCACAGCCTAGAAGTTAGATTGGACACACAGTATTTTACAAGGTTGTCCTCCATATTGATCTCCTCTTGGTCCATCAGCTGCAGAAGGGCTGTTTTCAAGGGATAGTTAACACGGTTGTTGATCTCAGGCCAAAGTCATTCAACTGTGTGGTTCTGATTTAACAAAACACCAAATGAATTTATTACAAGTATAGATTAGAAAGAATTTCAGTTTTTTTGTTGATAGTGTAGAAATATTACTCGTGTAGATGAAGTCTGTAGATAAGGCAGTCTCTCCTGATTGAACCGATGGTGTGACAGCATCTCCTGCATGAACAGTGTCAGGTAAAACTCCTTTCCATGGTCTACTCGCACTTGATCCCACATACCATAGGTGATCACTGCAGGCCTAGAGGAGGATAGAATTATTTGAGGTTGTGCAAAATGTCATTTTCATTTCTGTCCAACAATGTTGCACTTTTTGTTAATTGTTTGTTATACTTTTGAATGTACGTGTTCATACACTGGTCAACCATAGCATTAAAATCCGACAGGTGTAATGTGGCTCTGACTGGTGTGAGGCTACACAGTCCCATATGCAGCAAGAAACGATGCACTGTAGGTTCTAAAGCCTTTCGATCATAGCCACAGTGCTTGGCAGTTTGCTGTGTATGGGGCAGTGTAGCCACAGACTGGTCAGGGTCACAACATTATACCCACCTGGTGGTTTTAATGTTGTGGTGTACTTATTTGGTAGTTGAAGAACAAACATTACTGCTAAGGATGTATAAAATGCGATGCAGTGTCACTTTCCACAGCAGGCACTTTAGAAGGATATGTTTAAAATCCAAGAGTTGTACAATACTCTTTTTTTCTTCTATGTTTACTGTGCAATAAATGTTTTTGTTATATGATGGCCATGGAATGTTTTTCCCCTCTCCATTTTATTAAATACACAAAGGTATAGAGTATATTGAATTGAAATAGCAAAACAAATATTGTTAATTAATTTCCAGGAACACACCAGAACAACTTGTTGATTTTCTCTGTTTTACATCAATGTACATTTGACAGGGTTTGATAGTGTTGATTTGTCATAATGTGTCTTTAATTGTTATTTTTACATTTATTTCAGATAAAATAGGTTATACAAATTCATCTAAAAATTGATAAATCAAAACAACAAAAGTTTGTCTGTGATACTGTTAGCATTACCTGAAATCGTCTTCATACATGGACAGGTTGTATTTGATTGGCATTGTGGAATCACTCACAATCTTTTTGCTGAATCCATCAATGGCTAAAACATGGGTCACATTTTACATTTAAAATTTCAATACAAACCCATTGTTTCTGGTATCAGGCTTTTCACCAAAGTGTAGTTACCTGTCTAAACATCTCACATAATTTGGACTTTTAGATTTCTCTTCATTTTATATGTTAGGAATGACCGGTTTATAGTGCTTAAAACAAGCTGCACTTTCATTGGCTACAACATTCAAATACTACTGATAATCTCTACTGTACTGAATGATCACTTATCAGTTTCAGGGAGCACATACTTTTGATATTTGCATTAATTGCATTTTCTTGATCACACTTCTGTACATTTACTTTTAGTGCAGTATTTCTACAGTGTAGCCTAGTATTGGCATGTTTACTTAAAGTTTATGAACAGTTTTTGTACCACTGACTATTACAAGCATTACGCATGAATTCAACACATTTGAAACATACTGTAAGTAAAGAAAGATGAGCAAGATCACTTACTTGGCATCTTGCTTCATGATAAGGCCGATGCACCTCCTTTAAAACTGACCCAATTCGTCCTTCTGCAGCATGTATGCCTTTCGTGGACAGATATCCCTTCATCATTTTGTGGCCATATGTTGGCCCCACCAGTAAATAAATAAATAAATACTAAAAATTAGCTTCCAATACCACATGTGAAATGTGAAGACACTGTGCTAATATCAGAAAGAAAGAAAGAATGTCTCAGACAGTCAGAGGTGTCTTACCTCGTTTATAGCTTTTGCCGCTTCTAATTCCAAGTGTGTGTCCGACAGGCGAGAACAACCTGGGACATTTCCAGCACATAATTAAAAAACCATTTCATTTTCGGTTTTCTGTTTATAAAAAGAAACTTCAAATACCAAAAAGTACACGGACCGTAAACAGACCAAAAACACAATAAGAAATATAAAAGGAAAATGACAAATCAGAAAACACAAGGACAATTCAGACAAACCGGAAAAGGAAGGTATAGTTTGCGAGTGGAATTCTTACCTCTGATTGGACGAGACATCTGTCACGCAAGCTATACAGGAAGTACAACTTGCTACAGTAAGTGAAGAGACCTGGGGCCTCGGCCCACCCTTACGTTCTGTCACTGTACAGTTGTTTATGTGCTTGCTTGTTTTACAATATACCAACACTTTTTTTGTAGGAACCTTTTTCTGTGCCTGTCCTTTCAAGTCCCTACACTGGGTCATAACCCTTTTAATCACAACAGCCACAATAAACTTGATGTTACAGCCTAAAATCCTGTATTTTTTTTTCAGATTTAAGACTTTATCTTAATTTAATGCCTAGCAGAAAAATTGAGATTCTAATTTCTAAGCCTAGTCCTGCTGGAACCGTGAACCTGACCTGCTACCTTGCTGCAGTTTACGGCTCTAAACTTTTTTTGTATGTAGGCCTCTTAATGCATGGTATCAGAACTGAAATTCACCCTACCTCATGCATTTGTCCTCTTTCAGGCACAGCTTATGTCGGATACATTGTAAATGAAGAATTCTGCCATTTAAAAATGGTTGTTATAAAGTGTGTGGAGTAAACTGTTTCAGTTTTCCCTCATTTGAACAAATGGCAGCCAAATGGCCACAAAATGCAACAGGAATGCATAAAATAAAACAATTGTAAATACAACTTGATTAATGTCAGGTAAAAGCATAACTACGTGTTTTGAAAATATCCATTTTACCTGCATATTTTTGGCTGAGTCCACATTGAAAATAGTGATTCCCTGAAAGAAATTGTATCCTTGTGCCAAGAAGGAAATTCCTCTTGTTCGAACATTTAAAATCTTTACACTTATAATTTTAAATGTCTGCTTATTTTCAACAAAGTTCATATGATATATGATATTATGATATGATGTTATGTGAAGAAATTTGAAACAAAACATTGAACGCAGCAGGACTACTTTGTCAAGATGAAGGTGTTGTCAGCCAGAGATGCGTTCATATTGAGCGTGTAGGTCCCATGTGAGAGACTGATACAGGATTCATGTCTGATACAGGATTCTAGCTTCTCAACAGTCCTGGGTCTTATTTGTTATATTTGTTATTTCATGATACGTAAAATGTTTTCAGGTGATGAAAGGTGTGGACTACCGGCAGGCCAGTTCAGCACCCGGACTCTTCTACCACAAAGCAATGCTGTTGTAATAGATGCAGTATGTGATTTAGCATTGTCTTGCTGAAATATGTAAGGCCTTTCCTAAAAAAGACATTGTATACATATAAGCATATGTTGCTTTAAAACCTGTACATACATTTCGGCATTGGCAGCACCTTTCCAGATGTGCAAGCTGCCCATTCCATAGGCAATAATGCACCTCCAACCTTCAGAGATGCACTGAGCACTGACAACAAGCCGGTTGGTCCCTCTCCTCTATAGTCTGGATACATATACATGTATACTCTATAGTCTGGATACATATGTCTGGCAGCATACATGGATTCCAAAGAGAATTTCAAATTTCTATTCGTCTGACCACAGATCAGCTTTGCTCCTCTTTGCGTTTTAAAAGAGCTTTGGGCTCCAGAAGATGGCAGCGTTTCTAGATCATGTTCACATATGGCTTCTTCTTGGCATGATAGAGCTTTAACCTGCATTTGTAGATGGCACAGTGAACTGTGTTCACAGGCAATGTTTTCTGGAGGTGTGTCTGAGCCCATGCAGTGATTTACATTCCATTCATGCCTGTTTTTAATCCACCTAAAGACTAAAGGCAGCCAATATTGATTTTCACACTTGTCCGTTTGTGAGATTTTTCCAGAATCTTTTGATGATATATATGATATCTAATGTAGATGATGAGATATTCAAAGTTTACGCAATTTTACATTGAGGAACATTATTCTGACACTGTTCCACAATTTATAGACAGATTTTTATGCAGATTGGTGAAACCCTGCCCATTTTTACTTTAAAGATACTCTGCCTCTCTAAGATGCTCTTTTTATACCCAGTCATGTTGCTGACCTGTTACCAATTAACCTAATAATTTGCAAAATGTTGCTCCAGCTGTTTGTTTTTGGTAACATTTACTTTTCCTGCCTTTTGTTGCTCTACCCCAATGTTTTTAAGATCTGTTACAGCCATCAAATTCAAATTTACCTTTTTTTCCTTGGTACATTTTTTCAGTTAAAACATTTGATGCTTTCTATGTTCTATTGTGAGTAAAATAACAATTTGTGGGGTCCAGCCATTAATCTAAATTTGACTCAGTTTAATTAATGATGGTTGTTTTTAGCACCTACATTTTTGTTTATTCTACCCTCATAATAAAGTCACTTCAAATGATTCAAGCAGCCCTATTTTTATTTATTTATTAAAAAATCTACATACATATGTTGTTCTTTTGGCTGCTCCTTGTTCGGGGTCACCACAGTGGATCATTTGTTATGCATATTTTGATTTGGCACGGGATTTACGCCGGATGCCCTTCCTGACGCAACCCTTCCATTTTATCCGGACTTGGGACTGTCACTGAGACTCTTCAATGGCTAAAAATCTGCATACCAATAGTTTATATATAGGAACACAGGTGAAGTGACACCATTCAACACATCCTCAAGAACCTGGTCATCCATAGTGCAGATGGAGAGGATCCTGTGGACGTATCCATCCTTCTTGAAGGCAAGGACACACTGCTTATATGGCTGATTTATGCCCTCAAACTTGCATACCCCTCAACCAAGCTCTACACTTTTATTCCAGAAACCTTTCATAGAAGTATATGGGATTAAGCTGTCCCCAAAGCTTTAAAGTTGCTGTCTTAAATGCTTTTGCCATGGAAAGTACAAGCTACTGGTAGACTCTAACTCACATCTCATCTTACAAATGACTCATAACTGATCTTTATGTCATCCTTTTTCTTTTCTTTTTATAACTGTGAGGGTATGTTTTTTGTTTGTTTGTTTGTTTCTTGGCACTTTTGCTTTGGCTGACCTTCTGCAATATTAAGTGACAAAATGCCCTTTTATAAAGCTATTCCACATCAAATTGTGTGTCAAATTGTACATGGTCAAAATACACATTTGTTGTTCCAAATGTTTGGAGGTTTTATTGAGTAACCCTTAAATACTGTACATGATGATGGTAACTATGTAGAAGCTAGTGTGTCATTACTGTTTAATCTTAACAAAAGAAACAGTTTAATTGTAGCGTGTGTGTAATTTGTAATAAAAGTATATTAAGTTCATAGAGAAAATAATTCATTTATTTGGTAACATTTATCAAAAGAAAATAAACAATATCCACATAATAATAGAAAATGTTAAACAGAAAAAATGTAATTAAATCTAGTTATTTATTTTACAACAGTAAATACTACAGACATACAAGATTTGCTAAATATTTTGATGACAGTCACGTTTCTAGACATTGCTAGAACATTTAGTTCTGCAAACTATTCTGACTGTTTGGTTGCTGTTGTAGAAAGGACATTATCAACATGTACATTATTTACTGTTCAGTGTCACCCAAATGAGGATGAGGTTCAATTCTGAGCCTGGTTCCTCTCAAGCTTTCTTCTTCATATAATCTCAGGGCTTTCTCATTCAGGCTTGCTCATTAGGGATAAAAGAGTAACTTTAAACTTTATAATTTATTTTTCTATGTTTCTATATTTCTGTCAAGCTGCTTTGGGACAATGTCCATTGTTAAAAGCACTATACAAATGAATTGAGTTGAGAAGGCGAGTAGCTTCAAGCGACAAACAAGTCATGCTACAGAAAGATTTTCAGTCTCGTGTGAAGATAGAAATGCAGCCTTTTATATCAGACCTGAGACACTTTCATATGGTTCTAGACAGAGGTGGGTAGTAACGAATTACATTTACTTCGTTACATTTACTTGAGTAAATTTTTTGGGTAATTGTACTTTTAGAGTATTTTTAAAGATGTGTACTTTTACTCTTACTCAAGTACATTTTTAGTGAAAAAAATTACTTTTACTTCACTACATTTGGTGGCGTTTCTCCGTTACTGTCAAATGTTAATAATTAATATGAGATTTTAAAATAATTAGTTTATATGGATTGTTCGCAAGTCTCGCGAGACGTTGGAGAGGCTGCTTCACGAGATCTCCCGCTTGCGTATAGCGCGCGTTTAGAGGAAGATGATGAAGCTGAAGCAGAGGAAGACGTGTGCGAGTTAACGGAGGCAGATCACCCATGGCCTCAAGTTCAGTCCGTTTTCACTCCAAGATGTCAAAAAGAATAGTTTCATAATGCGATGCATGCTGTGTTCACCAAAACCATCTGACATCGCAGCGTACAAGAATTCCAGCTCCAACCTGAAAAAACACGGAGCAGTGTCACAGTTATGTCTATTTGAACCCTATTAATGGTCATTTGGTAACTATGAGCACATTGACCTTATTTTAATAGCACATTTCTCCCACTATCACACTTTTCCTCATATGCCCTCTCGTGCAAGCAATATCTTGGGAACCCTACAAACAACACAGGTTCATGAACAAACGTTCATTCTAAACGTCTGGACAATTTCACACCCAGTGAAAGTGTAGAACATACATAGAAAATAAAAACGAGATTGTATTTGATTTTATTCCTACCTAAAGAATGCATGTACAAGCACAGTAAAATTCTGTAAAACTAATTGTTCAAGAAAGAACATATGTCAAAATAAACATTCACGTACTGAAGGGCAAACACACACAAACAAGTTCATACACAAACATGATAACAAACACACACTCTGCACACACACCTTCTCTTTTGTTCTCTTGTTTAAATGCAGATGCTGACAAGTTTGCATTGTGAATATGAAAATAAAGACAGAGTTAACTATTAGAAAAACACCTGGGTGTGTTTGAGATTTTATTGCAAATGACAGGTCATGTAATGTTAATGTACCCATCACTGGACTGAGATGTGGCCATCACTGGACTGAGATGTGGCCATCACTGGACTGACATAGGCTGCTTTACTACAACCTATGTTTTATAAAAGCAGAACAAAGAGGAGAGGTGTGTGAAAGCATCCCAAGTAGTTTGAAATTCTGGTTTTTCGCACAATCAGATCAGAAGTAATTAGTTACTAGCTACTTGAGTAGTTTTTTCATCTGATACTTTTTTACTCTTACTCAAGTAACTATTAAGATTGTTTCTTTTAATTTTACTCGAGTAAATATTTCTATAAGTACTGGTACTTTTACTTGAGTACAGATTTTGGATACTCTACCCACCTCTGGTTCTAGAGCGGATAAGTGAAGGACAACAGATCGGATTTTGTGTGGTGTTTTTCCTAAGTGATGTAGTCTAGTAAAATAACAGCATCAGTGTCTCTGTTCAGTGTGTTTACGATGTCTGACACTAAACCGCTCGTTATGTTCACGTGCGTCTAGTTTTCATTGTTCTTAACGAAGAAGAACCTTGTCTTGCAGTTCCGCACGCTGAACATGGTGTCCGAGTGTCTGTTCTCCCTGATCAACGGAGACGACATGTTCGCCACCTTTAAGAAGATGCAGCAGAAGAGTTACCTGGTGTGGCGTTCAGTCATGGTTACCTGTACACCTTCGTTTCGCTCTTCATTTACATGGTGCTCACCCTGATCACCAACACCTACGAGACCATCAAGGGAACAAACTTCACCAAGGCAGGGGAAGAGGAAGGGTAGCAAACTGCACCGGGGCAGGGGAAGAGGAAGGGTAGCAAACTGCACCGGGGCAGGGGAAGAGGAAGGGTAGCAAACTGCACTGGGGAAGGGGAAGAGAAAGGATAACAAACTACATTGGGGCAGGGGAAGAGGAAGGGTAACAAACTACATTGTGGCAGGGGAAGAGGAAGAGTAACAAACTGCATTGGGGCAGGGGAAGAGGAAGAAAAAGGGGAAACAAACTGCCCCAGGGCATTTAGTGTCACTACAGTTAAAACACGAGCAACAGCGAGAACTAAAGTACACAATAAAATAAGAAAAAAGGAAAAAATATATAGAAATAAATAACTATTTACATAGTAAGATTTTTGTGTGTAATGTAGACATTAGACATTAGAAACATAGGTTACATGTGTGATGAGCAGGTTGTGGTGGTGTGTGTATAAAAATCTACATTAGTCACCAAATAAATCATAAATATCAACATATAAACATAGCTGATCTTTTACTCAAAGCTTCTGGAAGTCGACTCTTGTGATGAGATGATGTGTGTGTGTGTGTCTCCTTCCCCAGCAGCAGCAGTTGGACGGGAATCCCATGTCTGAGCTCCGGGCCTTTATATCGGAGTATAAAGATCACCCGAACTCGGGCAGTTACCGTGTGGAGGAGCGATCGTCTCCCTGCCTGTTCTGCTGCACCCGGAGGTGAGATTTTCAGCCTGATGAGGAGGAGAAGATGAAGAGTGGTTTACCTGCACATCTACTTTTGATCTACAAATAATTCACAATCAACAGAAATAAATAATAAATCATCATATGCTGCACAAATCTCAGGCTGATATGCTGCTCTTCTTTCCCTGATTGCGTGAAAAGTATAATGCTTATTTAGAATGATTGTAATTATGCTACAGTATATTATTTACAATTATATTTCACCATATAACAAATTACTAGCAGGCACTGTTATTAATATATAATGATGTATTATAAATAAACATCACACTAGACTATGTGATATACTGTACTATCTTTAAACTTACTTTCTATTAATCATTTCATGAGCCACTTTTTAATGGTGTAAAGTGGTGTCTTTATTAAACTGAATAACTGATCATTTATAATCCTATTAAAAATAACATGGCGATTTTTCCCCAATCTGAGCATTTAGTGTTTTTTTGTTTTGTTTTGTTTTGTTTTTGTTTGTTTGTTTTTATTTGGTAAATCGTCCATCATTTCCAAAGGAAGTTTCTATAAAATGAAGATCAGACTGTAAACTGAAGCGTTTCCTGTTTCAGACTCAGTGACCTGCACGAGAGACTGGAGTGTTAAACACGGGCACGGCGACGTCGATCACACAGAACATAATTCATTACAGTTTAATTCCATTCGTCGTATAAACACAACACACCGGTGATGAAGGTCACCTGATGTTTCAGTCACTTTATTTCAGCAGCTCAGACACACCGTATACCACTAGTACCTGGGGATATACTCGACATACATGATATTCAGTATGAATAAATGTTTGTTACATCATAAATTAAGCCCATTTGTTTTTGCAGTCTGCTTTATACACCGTGTGTTTGAATTTCCTCTGAACAATTTCTTGCTATCAATAAATTAAATTTGAGAGATTTCTGAAATGATCAGTGTTCAGTCTCTACATCTGAAGGAAAGCTATTTCTAATACACTATATTGCCAAAAGTATTCGCTCACCCATCCAAAAAATCAGAATCAGGTGTTCCAATCACTTCCATGGCCACAGGTGTATAAAATCAAGCACCTAGGCATGCAGACTGTTTTTACAAACATTTGTGAAAGAATGGGTCGCTCTCAGGAGCTCAGTGAATTCCAGCGTGGAACTGTGATAGGATGCCACCTGTGCAACAAATCCAGTCGTGAAATTTCCCCGCTCCTAAATATTCCACGGTCAACTGTCAGCTGTATTATAAGAACGTGGAAGTGTTTGGGAACGACAGCAACTCAGCCACGAAGTGGTAGGCCACGGAAAATGACGGAGCGGGGTCAGCGGATGCTGAGGCGCATAGTGCGAAGAGGTCGCCAACTTTCTGCAGAGTCAATCGCTACAGACCTCCAAACTTCATGTGGCCTTCAGATTAGCTCAAGAACAGTGCGCAGAGAGCTTCATGGAATGGGTTTCCATGGCCGAGCAGCTGCATCCAAGCCATACATCACCAAGTGCAATGCAAAGCGTCGGATGCAGTGGTGTAAAGCACACCGCCACTGGACTCTAGAGCAGTGGAGACGCGTTCTCTGGAGTGACGAATCGCACTTCTCCATCTGGCAATCTGATGGACGAGTCTGGGTTTGGTGGTTGCCAGGAGAATGGTACTTGTCTGACTGCATTGTGCCAAGTGTAAAGTTTGGTGGAGGGGGGATTATGGTGTGGGGTTGTTTTTCAGGAGCTGGGCTTGGCCCCTTAGTTCCAGTGAAAGGAACTCTGAATGCTTCAGCATACCAAGACATTTTGGACAATTCCATGCTCCCAACTTTGTGGGAACAGTTTGGAGCTGGCCCCTTCCTCTTCCAACATGACTGTGCACCAGTGCACAAAGCAAGGTCCATAAAGACATGGATGACAGAGTCTGATGTGGATGAAATTGACTGGCCTGCACAGAGTCCTGACCTCAACCCGATAGAACACCTTTGGGATGAATTAGAGCAGAGACTGAGAGCCAGGCCTTCTCGTCCAACATCAGTGTGTGACCTCACAAATGCGCTTCTGGAAGAATGGTCAAAAATTCCCATAAACACGCTCCTAAACCTTGTGGACAGCCTTCCCAGAAGAGTTGAAGCTGTTATAGCTGCAAAGGGTGGACCGACGTCATATTGAACCCTATGGATTAGGAATGGGATGTCACTTAAGTTCATATGCGAGTCAAGGCAGGTGAGCGAATACTTTTGGCAATATAGTGTATGTTCAGGTGAAGGAAATGAAGCTGAAATTCTGACTAAGAGTTATTTTAAGAATCTGAATTGATAGTCATTTAAGAAACACTTTTAATGTCGCAAAGAAAATCTTCAAATCTGTATGATGTAATAGACACAACAGTTAGGTTTAATGCTAACAAACTTTTTTCTTATTACCTTCAAGAGAGAGAATAAAGAGAGACAGGTGAGGGAACTTGTTTCATGTACACTACCAGTCAAAAGTTTGAACACACCTTTTAATTCAATGTTTTTTGTTTAGTTTATTTATTTTCTACATTCTAGAATAATACTGGAGATTTCAAAACTATGAAATAACACACATGGACTTAAGTAATCCATATGTAATGACAACAAAAAACAGTCAGTTGTTATTTTAAGACACGAAGGTCAGGTGTTCTGGAATAGTTCTTGCAAGAACAGTATTGTCAAGTGCATTTGCAAAACCCATCAAGCACCATGATGAAACTGGCTCACATGAAGACCATCCCAGTAAAGCAAGACCAAAATTTACCTCTGCTACAGAGGGGAAGTTCATTTAGAGTTACCAGACTCAGAAATCACCAATTAACAGCACCTCAGATTAGAGCCGTTATGAAGGCATCAGTAGCAGACATATCTCAATATCAACTGTTCAAAGGACATTATTGTGTATTTCGGCCACCTTCACCATTGTTTTACAATGTAGAAAGAAATAAACATCAGGAAAGACCATGGAATTAGAAGATGTGTCCAAACTTTTGACTGATGTACCGCGGTTTTTATTCGTGTTATTTAAGATTTGATGTGTTCTGGGTTAATGAACTGAGACCTGAAGCCATTCTGCTGACTGTGTTTTCATGTTCAAGGTCAGTGTATTTACACTGTTTCGTCCACATGGGGCAGTGTTGGCTTTCGTTTCTCACCAAAAGCCCTACGGAAAATCAACTCAATGAGGTGAACGCTTTGTCCAATTCTTTTGAATTAAACGTAAATCATATAAACGTTTATTCCCCACTGTAGTGTAGCCCGGCAGTGGCCGCCATTTTAAACTTTAGGACCTGAACTGATGTGTATAAAATGGCCGCCGTTCAGTTTACCCTGCTGTAGGAATTAAAAGCGCTATACAAATGAAATGAATTGAATGATTGAATGATGATAGAGTATCTGGAAATATATTGTGTGACTGCGACTGTCTGTATTGATTTGGTCTGTCTCTTGAGCCTAAAGTGTAAAACCTTCAGGAAAATGACTTTAAAAAAGTGTTAAAATAGGTCCTACGGGTTTTTTTTAATGATAAATAACGGCTTTACTCTCGAGTAAAAATCCGCTAAGCAACAGTCCGGCTCGTTTCCCCGTTTCCGTTCCGCCTCCCATGTATTTATTATGGACACAGATGATGTGCCGTTCATGAAAGATCCGTTCATTTTGAATGATTCCTTATCATTCATCATCGATGAAACATGCATCGATCCATATCTTTTTGATCGAATCCTTAATAAGACTCGGGAAAAACGAGCCGGGAAACATGATTAAGTTCGTCTTTCGTTCATCACGTGACATTCAAGTGCCATAGGGCTATGCAGTCTGTTCGTCACGTGACCACCTTCTGGCTCAGTTTCTTACAGTATCAAAAGACCCGTGCAATGAACATTTTCTGAAAAATAGAAAAGTTCTGTTCTTGTTCCTGTCAGTCTTGTTTTGGCCTTGGTTGATTTATAGTTCTGTCTTACTCTGAATGTGATCAACGTTTGCATAAGTACATGTGTCAAGGTAATTTACTATTAACACCTAACACTGTAATTATATTCTGCTAAAATGAACGAAATGTGAGTCTGATTAATTTGTCCAAAATAATTTAAACACAAGTTGAATCATATAAATAAATAACCAAACATATTTATGGTGTTCCACAGTGTTTTATCAAACATGATGAGTAAAATGGACAAGAAAATGCAGAGCATCCCTGCTGTTCATACACCTCATCATGAGATAGAAAACGGCATCTTAAAAGTTGATGACAGCTACCTGCCCGATGGGGAAAATATCTCTTTTCCTGGCCCTCTAATGAGGTGAGTCCTCTTTTTTCTCTTCTCAGATAACACACACACACACACACACACATTCAGCAGTAATGTTTGGAAACATATCATCAAGTGAGCAAAGTGTAGTAATCCATATCCATCTATTACAGCAGCAAGATCCAGATGGATGACGTGCTACGTTTTATCCAGAGGAAATCCCAGGAGTGCCTACAACAGGTGGAGCAACCTGACCAGAAAGAGGCCTACTTATTCTGGAAAATGATGGAGCTCCGTTGCAGCAAAAATGGAGTAAGTGTTTTAGTTGATTGTGTATTGACTGTTAAAGCAAAATTATTCATGATAAAAGCAGCAAAAGATTTAATCTGCTAATATGTAAAATTTGTCAGAATGAATAAATATACTGTGTGTAGAGTAGCTTAACTGAAAGATATTTCTTCTACAGGAAGCACTGCTGGCAGACGTTGGGTCTGTCCTCTTCAAGAGCTACAGACTTCTGAGGAAAAGGGTATTGTTTTGTTTTTAATCTTGTAATTTTATGTTGTAATATTTAATATGTTATATTACCTATACCTTTGTTTAGTAATACATCAACATCACCATCTGTCTGTTTTGTATACTGTGTTGTATGTTTTGTGTGGTTTTTGCTTTATTTTTTGTGTATTAATTTGCCAATTCCTGCTACAGCTAGGGGTGAAAATCCAGGACAGCTGGTGTCTTCCACTGGCGAAACGTTTGTGCTGTGCTGACCCAGATGACGAGATATTGGATTCTGTGGTTCAAATGGGAAAGAACCTTGGTATGGATAATATAAACAATTTTTTCGGAACTTCACATGTTGTAATTAGATCAAGAAATCTGGACTATTGCACGGACCCAAATCCTTACATGCATGTTCGGTCTTTCATCCGCAGACTCCATAGGACTGACCTATGCTGCACAGCTGTGCTACATCGCTGCAATGGAGGAGCTGGACTCCAGATTTTACAACACTCCAGCTTTGAGCTCATTGGCTGTAACAGGTATTGGGTGTGTGTTTGTGTGAAAGCGCATGTGTATGATTATTTTCCCGACTTGCTACTGAGACACTTTTCTCCTTCTACAGTCTGCCAATCAGCCAATCAGCCATGAGGGAAGCAATTGAACGTACTGAGGTGTACGAATATGTATGTTCACTGACCACAGGGCTTCCTCAGCCAAATTTCCAGGTTAGACTTTCTCTTTTTATTTCTTTTTAATATTCTTTCTACCTCTGTCAAATTTAAGCATGAACCTTTTTGCTAAGATGGAATGACTCTGTCTGTCTTAGATCTTCAAGTGCTTTCACGCCAGCAAGCTAGCTGAGTTTGGCCTTTTCGACCAAGCCTTTGAGTACTGCAAGTGCATCACTACAGCAATTGCTGAATTTCCAGGAGAAATCACCAAGACCACGATGGAAATGACCATTGCGGTAAATACAGCTATCAATATTTGTAAAATGGTTCCAATGCTTTAAATGCAAAATATTTAGTCAGTTTACTTTCCCTGTCTGTCTTGTAGCTGTCTGAGAGGCTACATAAAGGGATGGGAGAAGAACCAGAGTGGCTGCTAGACCTTCGTCAGCTGTACACGGATGAAGAGTTTAAGCTGAAGAACTCCTACATGTGGCCTCATGACTAGTGAGATGTTCACTCTCCAGCGTCCACGTCAGGAAGGCCACATTACACCATGGGGTATGTTCGTTCATCCACTATTTGGACATAAAACTGAACTTAAAGAATCACACAGAAAAGAATTTACAGTAACGATTTAAAGTACAGTAAATATTTGTAGCACGTGTCTGTCAGATCTTTAGCACGTCACACTGGGTCAGAACATTGTAATCAATTCGTATATTTGCATGTAAAGGTTTATTAAAATGTTTGAATCTAATATGGTCATAGTTACATCAAGTGTACATCAGTCTTTGGGTAAGAGACAGAAGGGATTAGAGCTTAGGTAGCTGAAAAGATGACTCCAGATCGATTTTTCAAAACTACTGCAGAGTTAGGAGACATTAAATACACAGAGTGTGTAAGATTAAATGTGTAAGCTGTAAACTTATTTCTTGAGAGTTCTCTTGTTAAGACGACACAAAGAGGGTGGAAAATGTGTGTTTTAGCAGGTGCTCATCTTTACCTTAACACACTCAGAGACATTGACAACACACTTTTTGTTTGTTACTGAATGATTGTGTATTTGTTCAACAGAGGTGTTTGAGTCCCTGTACACTCCAGGCGAGCTGCTGGGCGAAGGAGGCTTCGGGAGTGTCTGTGCAGGAGTCCGTAAGGCTGATGGAAAACAGGTAACAGGACTGCACATCTACAGTTCATTTGCACTAATCAACACAATGCATCACAGCTTGTGGGCTGTATATGTCTTAGTGAGGTGTTCTATAAGAATGTAATTATGTGTTGTATATGTGAACAGGTTGCCATTAAATATGTGGGAAAGGAAAAGAACGAAGCTTTCATCACCGTTGTAAGTAAACTTCCTTTACTTCTGAGATATTGCACAGGTGTTATGTGAAAAAGTATGTGTAAATTTAATTGTTTCTGGTAACATAATAATGAATAATCCGTAATAGACACCTGAGACATTACTAATCCAAGCCTTTGTACTGTATCGTTTCTGTTGACCAGAATTTAAACGTAATCACTCCACACCCATGCTAAGCATATCTATTCATATTTCAGCCTGGAGAGACAAAGAGCCTTCCCCTGGAGATGGCATTAATGCAAATGGTGTCCAAGCTAAATCGGCATGAGAATGTCTTGGAGCTGTTTGAGTGGTTCGAGATGTCGGACTGCTACATTTTGATCTTGGAGCGACCCAGCCCCTGCACAGACCTCTGGACATTCCAGGAAAAACACGGTTGTTTGCTGTCAGAACCACTGGCACAACAATTCATGCGCCAGGTGGTTCAGGCTGCTCGCCACTGCTGTGACTGTGGTGTCCTGCACCGTGACATCAAGCCAGAGAATATTCTAATCAACACCGACACGCTGCAGCTGAAGCTGATAGACTTTGGCTGTGGTGATTTGCTGCAGGACACCCCCTACAGATATTATGCAGGTAAGCACATAATAGGTCTTGGACAGAATAAACAAATGCAGTGGAGAACCATTTTTATGACGTTGCTGACGGTGCACCTTCTCTCTTTTTCACTCAGGAACGGATGCTTACTTCCCACCTGAGTGGTTATGTGAGGGAGAGTATTTCGGTGTTCCTGCTACCGTCTGGAGTCTGGGAGTTGTTTTGTTCATCATGGTGTGTGGAGACTATCCTTTCCAATGCGAAGAAGACATCATTAACCGCAACATGCACTTCCCTGAGGGCCTGTCTGAAGGTGAGAAAATCCAAACCCATCAAGTTTCGACGTTTATTTAGACTGCGTTACACAATAAATGAATCATATTAATTGATTATCAAGAAAAACAAGATCTACAATTTCTGACTAAATGTCTCTCTCATCACTACACACAGGTTGCCGTGACCTGATCTTATGGTGTCTGGCGCGACATCCTACCTCCCGCCCAACATTCGAGGAAATCCTCAGCCACAAGTGGTTTGAGGAACCTCAGAAGAACATCAAGGTGAGGCATGGAATGTAGAAACATCATTTAGAACTGCTGAATT
Organism: Hemibagrus wyckioides; assembly: GCF_019097595.1. Classification (NCBI taxonomy): domain Eukaryota; kingdom Metazoa; phylum Chordata; class Actinopteri; order Siluriformes; family Bagridae; genus Hemibagrus; species Hemibagrus wyckioides. The sequence continues at coordinate 7,109,278 of NC_080732.1, read as the reverse complement.
TGTAAAACTGCCATTACAAGCTTAATATATTTTTTAATAATATTAATATCTACTGAAATGTCAAAGCACTATCTAAAATATCTCATCACTTCACACACAGCTTGCCACAATCGGATAATTGGTGTTTGGACCTGGAACCTGAATCTGGTGGACCTGAAGGAATGATGTTTACATCTGGTGGAGTGAAGGAAGAAATTAATAAACAAATGTATATATAAATGTATATACAACAAATAAATTTTAGTGTAAATAAATGAATTCCATTGCAGCACTTCTTTAGCAATTTGGATGTCTATTTGCTAGTGTGCTTGGGATCCTTGTCCTGTTGCATGTTTGACTTTCACTCCAGCTTAAGCTGCTGGATAGATATAGCTTAATATTTGGGTTTAAAGGTAAGATCAACCAAATAAACAGGTGGACTTCTTGATTAGAATGAAAACCTGCACCCACTCCTGCCGTTTGCAGATAAGACTGGACACCCCTGGCATAAAAGTCTGGGTCACAGCTGCACTACTGCATGCTGCACTACAGGGTCTATGTTAAATTCATCAAATCACTGTGCCACCTACTGGCTAATTAATGCTGTTAAAGCCAGAAATGTGATGGTTCATTCATTCAATACAGGCAAATATGACAAGTTACTGTTAACCTCACTTTGTCAATTGCCTTTAAAAGTAAATATTACTAGAATAGTACTTAATAAACTTAGAAACAGCCAGTAACTCGAGTTTACACATTTATTTGACATTCGCTAAATTGCTAAATGTTTTTACGAGCACGATGACTTTGAAAATGCAGCTTTATAGTGCATCATAGTATACTATGATGACTACATACTATCCCAGTACCGTTCCAACTGGTCTTATGTAACCAATCTTACCTAAAAGACATAAGAAAAGAAAGAAATATTAACAGTCAATAGTTAAAGTGGTTCTAACCTTTTAGAAACGAGCCATTCCAAATGAACCACACTGACACAACAAAAACAACAAACTTAGCTAGACTTACAATATAGTATTTAAAAATATTTGGACACAAAACCAACAGAATTTGGACACAAAAAACTTTCTTTACAATCCTGGAGACTGCTTTTCTTTAATGTTTTTCTTCCCACCCCTGTCTCTTTGCATGGAAAACATTTGGAAAGATCCTTTTCCGGCTCTTTTGGCTCACATTTTTACATTTACGTTAGTCAATGAATTAAAAAACACAAGGCAACTTAAACGCATGGTCAAAAATACATGGAACGGGCCAGTACACGATAAGCAAATACAATAGACTACAGAGAACCTGGAAGTTCGCTCAAAAGTTGGCGATTGCTCCCGCTGGCAAGGCAGAGGGGAAGCTGCAGTAGAAAAAGTTACAGAATCCCCTTAGGAACACCTCCAGGTCAACCTCTTTTATGAGGATGCCTCCCGGGTTGTGTGGGGTGGGTTCTGTGAAACTATTCGTTGAAGGAGGGGACTAGGATGTCCTCTGCACTGACCCAGCAATGTTCCTCTGGGCTATACCCTTCCCAGTTGACCGGATATTGTAGTCATCCCCCTCTCCTCCGTGTGTCCAGGATGGCATGAACAATGTAAGCTGGCGCTCCATCAATCCAAAGCTCTGCCAGGAGTGTATGTGGAAGGATGGAGAGATACTACAGTGAGAGGGTAGTTGCAGATGGTAGGTGACGGGGTTAATCTTGTGTGTGATTGTAAAGATTTCAATGAAGCGTGGAGTGTTCTGCATGGCAGTTTAAGTTTGATGTTTTGAGTGAAGTTGATATGGAGGATGTGGGCACAAATAATGGTTGGCCTGGATGTCCTGGTGTTGCACTGCCCTCTGAAGATGTACTTGGGTCCACTCCCATATCTCGCTGCTCTGGAAAAAACAGTCATCAAAGGCTGGCACATCGGTAGTTTCGCCCGTCCAGGGGAGGGGGGGTGTATGGGCTGGTATCCGAGGATACATTGGAACATAGTGAGGTTCATGGACAAGTAGGTGAGAGAGTTTTGAGCGTACTCAGCCCAGATGACGAACTTGGTCAATCGTTGCTGTTCTTGGCTACAGTACGTTTCTAGGAAACTGCCGAGCTCTTGGCCAGTGGCCTGAGGGTGGTAACCAGACATGAGGCTAACACTGATTTCCAAATTTCCTCTGGCACGCCATAGTTCCTAAAAATGTGATCTAGGACCACCATGGCTGTTTCCATAGATGTGGGAAGCCCCTTCAAATTTGCAGACCTTGGAGAAGCGATCAACCACCAACACGACAGTAGTGTATCCACGACAGCTTGGGAGGTCAGTGACAAAGTCGACTGTGATGTGGGACCATAAAGTCGAATCTCGTATAGAAGAGAGCCCACTGGGCTTGACTGGGGTTGAGTTATGTGGTTTGGTCTGATTTGTTATTGTGTGTTCTGATTTGTTACTTTGTTTTTATTTTAAGATTTGTTGTTGTGTTTTCGGTCCGTGTACTTTTTGGTATTTGAAGTTTCTTTTTATAAACAGAAACAAAAAAAACAAAATGAAATCGATTTTTAATTGTGTGATGAAATGTCAGACACCTTTTTAAAATTGGACTGATTTTCTTTCCTCATTTATACTTTAAATAAAGAAAGTTCTATAGCGCAGAAACGGAAAAACAGCTGCATTTTCTTTGTCTAAAACCGGAAGTATCTCTTCATCTGTCATTTGTGGCAACGTGCGGTCTTCTTGGCGCTACTACATTCACCCGGATGATGCAAAACATGGACCATTACGTAGTTTTCAGAAATAATAAAAGAGTATCACTCAGGGACGAGGACATGACGGCTGAAAAGTTAAGTCGCATATTTCAGGTAAGAAAACTTTTGAAAAATGTTACTTTACAGTTTACTGTGTTGTTTTAATTAACGTCGGTTTTGCCGCTAATTCAAAGTTAGACTTAGCTGGCTGGCAAACTTGTTAGCTTCGTTCACATTTGGTGATTAACGGTAGTCTTGCGAATATATTTTGCTTTATGTAAATTTAAGTACATGGGCATGGCTAGACCCCTTTCACCAGGCACGTGCCCCAGTAAAATCTCCACTCTGGGTTTTGACAAGCTTCTGTATTTGGCAGTGTATTCATTTAGATTGACGATAATGGGGAGGAGGTTTTTTTTTTTAATCCACAATGTCAAAGAGACGCAGTTTAATCACAGCGCACTTAACCATGTGTCCCCGCCCCCAATGAACTATCGGGATTGATGTATAATACGACAATGGGACTAATAATTGAAATGAATAATGCCGATGATCTTATTTCGACTCAAGCCTTGTTCACTCCTGTAATTGGACATCAGAACATTTTTCAGTTCATACAGCACATTAGCACATTTCACATATTCAGCAGACATTCTAGAGGAAAATAAATAGTTGTAACATGAGTTTGGGGGTGGGTGGGTGCTCTGTGCCCCAGTAGAGCTTTATATAAACACCCCAGGTTTAGATGGTAACGTTGTGTGTGTATGTATAAGTTCTCATAGTGTGATATTATTTATTCACTTTACAAACTAATGTTACCTCTGCACAATATTGTCATGTCAGAATTTTAGGTGAATAAAATGACTTAATGTTTTTTCTTTCTTAACCAGGTTTCAGCTTATACTGTGTACCTCACTGATGATTCAAATGTGGCCCTGTTCCCGGGAGGAGTCTCTGGTGTTTTCAGCACATTAGACCTTACACCTAGGGGTCACTATGAGGTCCACGGCGAAGACATGGATTCAACCCCAGCAGCAGGCTGTACCAGCCAGCGATTTGCATTCATGCGTACACCGGCAGCGGCTTCTGCAGATTCACCTTCACAGCGGGCTATTCCAAGTCCCTTCACGACCACCAAAACATTTCAGAGGTAGGGGTATTGCTCTTTTCAATGTTTTTGTAGTTTAGATAATAGGTAAAGCAAAAAAGGGCCATAAGTAATCTCTAGGACAATGCATGGATAGCTAATATGAATAGTTAGAAAGAATAACAAAATAATTGTGAAATCATGTTTTGTCTTTCAGATCAGTTTACCTTGCTGAGGTGGTTGGTGGGAGGTTGATTCCCAATAGAATGTTGGTGGTACGCTTTCTGGAGTGTGAACTTTCCCTTCAGGGGCTAGTAGGAAAAGTGCAAGATGCCATTGGCAATTACAACCCTATAATTTTGACAGATGCACAAGGCAATGCCATTCTTGAGTCAGAAGGTACAACAGGTGAGTCACCAAAACCTTTATTTAAATAAATAAATAAATTACATAGGTTGGTACAAAAGGATGGTGTAACACCTGTCACATAAAGTGCTAAGTAATATTTAGTCTTGTTTTAGGCATTTGCTTGTGAACAGTTCACCTTTTTCAAATGTCAGTACATAGTTTTTTCATCTTTAGGGTCACAGTACTGGAAATAAAATGCTAGAAAAGTTCTTGCTGTACCAGAACAAGATTTTAATAGCCTCCAGGGAGCAAAGAGGAAGAGATTGACGTATACATTCAAATGATCACTTTGCAGTGCAACAAACTGCAAAAATGTACATGCTACAAGATTACAGTCTCAAGAAAGTCTAAAGATGACGATACGGCTGGTTTGGAAGAAGTCATTGACAAAATAGAAGAGTTGGTGATGGCATCTCAAAATCTGCCAGCTGTTACAGCACCAATCAAAGAGCTCACTGATCTTGCTGTTACCCAGAGAGTCTTGCTCACTGCCCCCAAGTTACAGACCATCTTCTTTGTAGAAGTGTGTACAAAACCGGGATATTATAGCCCTCTTTCTACCAAATAGTAGCAGCTCAGCTCGACTCAACTCTTCTCTAAGCATTACTGTTTTTTGCTGCAGATGGTGGTAGTGGTAGTCATAGTGATGCTGCATGTGATTGAGGGATTCCAGTTTCATTATGATGTGAATGTTTGTGATGATGTGAATTTTAACATGAGTAGTTCATACAAGGTACTATTCACAAGTTTTGCTATATGGACAACCATTAATTGTGAGTAAAGTTGAGCCAGTAATATGCAGTGGAAAAGGAGCTTAATTAGTGTTATCACTCTTGTCACTCTTGTTATCGTCACTATTTATTATTATTATTATTATTATTATTCCGGTTCCTGGACTCTCTACTAGTCCTAAACGGTAATAGCTAAAAACATGGTTCCAACACTAAAATGTTCATCATGTTGTGCTTACGTATGCTATGACTTTTCATGCTGATAAGTATTGTAGTTTATTTTATATTCATTTTTAAATCCATTTTTACGGATTTCACTTCCCGGTTTCCATACGGACATTTAAAAAGAGTGCACACAGTTCGGCTTTTGTCGGAGGTTATCGGTAGCTGCCGAAAACATGCATCTGTAGATGCCGTAAACAGGAGGATTGGTTTTTTTTAAAGGTCGTATCGTCTTTAAACTGTTGCTACAGCATGAATTCTAACTGTACAGCTACATGCTACCTTAAACTTCAGCTATGCTTCACTTCCTGGTCTTCCTGGACATTTCAGCTTAGCGCGCACGCTGGTTCATTTAGACTTCATATTTTAACTGTAACTTTAGTTGTGTTTATTATTTGAGAATGTTTTGCAATCGTTTAAGCCTGTATAACTTTTATATATGTGACGGAGGCTAGCGGTGGTGCAGGCAAAGTGGTGTTGGTAAATACTACTTACACAGACTACATTAAACTTTAGCTATGCTTCACTTCCTGGGTTTCATACGGACTTATTCTTATATGCAAAGCGCACTCGCTAATTCATTTAGACTTCATATTTTAACTGTGACATTAGATTGTATTTATTATTTGAAGATTTCTTGCAGTAGTTTAAGTATGTATAGCTTTTATATTTGTAACGTTCATCGCTTGTGGCACTGGTTAACGCGCCCGCCTCCCGTGCTGGAGACCCATGTAAAATATTGTAAAATATTAGTACCACTGATGTCCATAACATTACAAGCGGCAGTTTAGCTTATTTGGTAGAGCGCCCGCCTCCCATGCTGGAGACCCGGTCGGAGTTGTATTTATACATTATTTGAGAATGTTTTGCAATAGTTTAAGCAACATATCGCTTAAACGATAATAGCTAGAAACATGCTTCCAACGCTAAAATGCTGCTTTAGGTGTGCTATTACTTTTCATGCTGATAAGTATTATAGTTTTTTTTTTAATATGGATTTTTAAATGTATTTTTCACGGACTTCAGACCGCGTGTGTGTGTGTGTGTGACGTCAGCTAGACTGAGGGAAGAGGTTTTTTTAAGGACGCATCGTCTTTAAACTGTTCCTACAGCTTGAATTCTTCCTCTACAGCCACATAAACTACCTTAAACTTTTTAAACTGTGACTTTAGCTTTTAAGTATTATTTGAGCATGTCTTGCAATAGTTTAAGCAAGATATTCGCAATAACACTCGCATTTTCTTCTGAAATGCAACATTCTAATTATTATTATTATTATTATTATTATTAGTGTGATTGGTGTGATTTATCGTCACTATTTATTATTATTATTATTATTCCGGTTCCTGGACTTGCTACTGGTCCTAAACGGTAATAGCTAGAAACATGGTTCCAACGCTAAAATGTTGCCCATGTTATGCTTAAGTGTGCTATTACTTTTCATGCTGATAAGTATTGTAGTTTATTTTATATTAATTTGTAAATGCATTTTTTACAGACTTCACTTCCTGGTTTCCGTACAGTTCGGTCTTTCTCAGAGGTTTTCGGTAACTGCTGTAAACATGCCGTAAAGGTGCAGGCAAAGCGGTGTTGGTAAATACTACTACTCATACTACGTTAAACTTTAGCTATGCTTCACTTCCTGGGTTTCATACGGATATTTAAGCACAGCGCACACACTAGTTTGTTTAGACTTCATATTTTAACTGTGACTTTAGTTTGTGTTTATTATTTGAGAATGTCTTGCAATAGTTTAAGCATGTATAGCTTTTATATTTAATAACTAATAACTATTAAGTTAACTTGCCAGTGAAAGCTTTCATCGCTTGTGGGACATTGTTAGCGCATCAGCCTCCCATGCTGGGGACCCGGGTTCGAGACCTGCTTAGAGTTGCATTTATATATTATTTCAGAATTTCTTGCAATAGTTTAAGCAACATATCGGTTAAACGGTAATAGCTAGAAACATGGTTCCAACGATAAAATGCCGCTTAGGTGTGCTATTACTTTTCATGCTGATAAGTATTATAGTTTTTTTTATATGGATTTGTAAATGTATTTTTCACGGACTTCAGACCGCTGCTGTGTGTGTGTGTCTGTGTGTGTGTGTCTGTGTGTGAGAGATGTCAGCTAGAGTGAGTGAAGAGGTTTGTTTTTTTAAGTCGTATCGTCTTTAAACTGACATTTAAGCAGAGCTTTGTTTTGAAATTGTTCTTCTGATGTCTGAAGGTCCAGAGAGTGCTGAGGGTAAACCCATGGGCTTGGAATCGAAGTACAAGTGGGTTTTTAGAACAGAATGCACTCTTAATATGAGGTGTCTGCTAAGACCTAAATTATGTAAAGGTGTATGGTGTATTGTGTGTGTGTGTGCGTTTGTGTGTGTGTGTGTGTTAGGCACCTGTTGGAGATGTTATGAGGACAGCGGTTCACGGTGAGAGTAACTCCGAGCATATCATCAGTCCATGTGGATCTGTTAAAACCATGGTATGAAGATGTCTCTGTGCTAATCTGGTCTTTCTCCTGGACGCTCTGAAGAAGGGTCAGTTGTCCGATGTGGCTCCGTTTTTCTTTTCAGCAGTTTTGCTCACGTCATGTTCACTCACTTATCGTGTCAACATGAGAGAGGGATGAGTAGCTCTCATTAGTAGGAGAAACTAAATGGTATGTTACCAAAAATGCTGAGATGTGGTTCTCTGACACTAACTCAGTGTTTAGGTGTTTAGGTAACTTGCTACATGCCTGGCTGATGCAAAATAAATATGCTGATACGTTTTACTAGATCTTCTGTAACTACTATAAACAAACCAACAGAAACTTGCAGTTTGAGTTTCTCAAAAATATCCCAGTCGTTCCTGGCCGCAGTCCGATCTTTTTCTAATCAGATGTAAATCCCAGGTGAGTCGTGTATACAGCTGGGACGTTACAGGAGCGGCAACATCACATGATTCAAAAGAAGTGAATGTGAGAGAAACTTGGGAGTGATATTACTGTAACTGATAACCCAGTCTGTCTGTCTGTCTGCCTGCCTACCTACCTGTCTGTCTTCTTGCCTGCCTGTCTGTCTGTGTACCTGTCTGTCTGCCTGCTTGCCTACCTGTCTTCCTTCCTGGCTATCTTCCTTTCTATCTGCCTACCTGCCTGTCTTCCTTCTTGGCTGTCATCCTTTCTGTCGGCCTACCTGTCGGTCTGTCTGACTGCCTACCTATCTGTCTGTAACTCTGTTTGTCTGCCTGCCTGCCTGCCTGTCTGTCTTCCTTCCTTCCTCAACATCTCAACACTCGACTGTTGATGACGTTAGTAGTCACGTTACTTCGAAGGGAACGCAATATTTATAATTTGCTGGGAAGAAATTTATTTACATTACACTAACAAGACTTACTTTTAATTTCAATCAACCATACTTTTTACGTAACACAAATGGATAGACAGAAAAGTAAATGTTTTGGGTCAGATCAAGTTCTTTAGAGGAATGACAAGCCTTTTGCACATTTTTCAGTGTCATTATTGGTCACTAAATGACCGTGTATTACCCAGAATACATTGCTGATTGTCCATGTGATATAATGTTAGAGGTGTTAGTATGAAGCTGCTAGAATCAGAAACACTTGGGAACTGTTTGCTCTACTTTTCACAGAGTCCCAGTGCTGGTGAGCTGAAAAGAGCCTGGTGCATTGTTCAGGTTCAGTCTCCAGACTCGTTCAGCTGAGGTATTGTATAGTGCTACAGCTGAGACACACACACACGTCTTTACAAGTTCTAATGTTTCGTTTTTTTGTACTATTTCTAGTCAGCGGAAATCAAGAGAGACATCCTCAGGATTTTAAGGGGTCCAGAGAATCGACTCTGTGAAACCAGAGCGATGTACCTCTTGAATCATGAGGTAATCACAGTCTTTATTAATCTGATGAAGAGAATTGACATTAATGAGTATTATATGCGCACTTTTATGTTATAGTTCTTGAGTTTTATCTTAATGTTATTTGCAGGAATTCTCTTTTGGTTGCGACACTGAGGACTGGTTCAGTGGCATTCAGGTAAGGGATTATTCGTGGTGGCTTTATAAAATTTTGTTAACTGCAGTGACTAATTGTGTTTGTGTGTGTTAAGGTTGTTGAGGCAAACCTGCAGCTGCGGCCCACTGAACCTCACCGTGACACTTCAGCTGTCAGTCTGGTAACCAAACCTATAATTTATTTATGAAAGATGATGGCTGGATTGTCCATGTGACAGAATGTTAGAGGTGTTAGTATGAAGCTGCTAGAATCAGAAACACTTGTGAACGTTTTGCTCTATTTTTCACAGCCTCCCAATGCTGGTGAGCTGAACAGAGCCTGGTGCGATGATCAGGTTCAGTCTCCAGACCTGTTCAGCTCCCAGTCTGAGGTACTGTACAGTGCTGAGGAATTCTCTCATTTTAATGATACTGAGGACCATCTCACTGGAACTCAGGTAAGGGCTAATTCATTGTGGAATTACAAAATGTTGTTAACTGCAGTGACTAATTTTGTGTTTGTGTGTATTAAGGTCGATGAGGCCGTACGATGAGCTGCTGCCCACCGCATCTCACGATGACCCTTCACCTTTCGTTCTGATAAGCAAACTATTCATTTATTTACTAAACCCAATCACTGCAGTTTACAAGGTTGTGGGGTGGTTTTTGGTTAAGGAAAGCGACAGAACGTTAGACGTGTTAGTATGAAACTGCCATGAGAAGAAGCACTTATGATCTTTATGCTCTACTTTTTACAGCCTCTCACCGCTGGAATACTGGACCTCGCCTGGAAGAACATTCAGTTCCTCCCTGCTGACTACTTCTGCTCCCAGTCTTGGGTATTGTACAGAGCTGCAGCTGAGATACAAACACCATTAGTTACAAGTTCTAATGTTTAGTTTTGTTTTTGTATTTCTAGTCAGTGGAAATGAAGACCTACTTCCTCAGGATGATAAGGGGTCCGGAGAGTGTGGTCTGCTGGTTTAATACCACCAAGACCTGCTTCTTGAACCACATGGTAATTACAGGCTTAATTACTCTGATGAAGAGAATTGACATTAATGATTATTAGATGAGAACTTTTGTGAAAAAGATCTTGAGTTTCAGCTGATTTTGCTGTGCATTTGCAGGGAATCCCTTATGATGCCTGTGTTGAGGACTCTTTCACTGGCATTAAGGTAAGGGATTATTCATTATGGCATCACAAATCTTTTGTTAATTGCAGTAATTAATTGTGTTTACTTTAAAATGTCTTTTAAGAGCGTATCTGGGAGGGTTACAGAATACATCTGCTGTAACCTCATGGAATCATCCGTCATTGTGGCACTGCAGGATTTTGTGGCAAGTTTATTACATTAGTTATTATTTATTCAGTATATATATATTTTTTTTAGGTATTTTTAATAATCCATTTTAATTTTTATTTTTTTAAATTTTTTATTTAACAGCACCTCTTTAAAAAGGTGACCTGCACATACCTGTATGTGTTTGAAGATGGGCAGGTGGACACCGCCACTTGGGCAACGCGAGATGTTTGCTCTCCTCACAATTCACAGAGCAACTCTGAGGTAATTCTGTGTTTCCAAACTTCCGTGTATCTACACATACACGCTAATTCCCCTGGATAGGAGTCTGTAAAATGTACTGTGTGAGTTTTAATGATTCATTGCTAATTTGCGTTGCAGGATTGTGAGGAGAGATTTAGCCCAGAGGAGATGGAGGTGCCCTTTATTAGGTACAATCCTCTTCCCAGTTTAATGGTGTAATGGTGTTATTTATGTGTAACATGCACTAAGCATTTCCATCGTTCCTTAGCTGCCTACTATCAGACAGAGAGGTGACTGATATCGGCTTGAAGCTGCCTGCTCTCCGCCAGGCGTCTGATGTGAGTAAAAGCTTTGTGTAGCTGCTGTTATTGCACAGGTAAAGTCCACTCTGCATTAACTGTTCTGTCTTTATATTCAGACTGTGTTAGACTGCATGCTTAATCTGAACTTCCTGTTTCTGACCGGAAAGAAGATTGTAATGCAGCTTTTCTCTAATTTAAATATTTCCAGCAATTTCCCATATTCAGTGTATGGCTACTTTAGTCCCTCCTTCCTTAGTTTACATACGTTTTCCCAGTTCCCATTATTTTCGCATTTGTCCCGATACCGCCCCTAAATTGATACCATCCTCCCCTTGATGACGTCAATTTTCCTCCTCACCAGTTCCCCTTATTTTTAGGCTAAGTCAACCATTTTTATAAAAAATTGGCGCTTACTTATAGGCGCCACTTCCTTATTGACTTCATTTGACCATCACCTCTTAAAGGTGCTTCCTCGGCTCATCCTGACCTCGCGCATTGCCCTCCACAACAATGTGTAAGTACCTTGCTCTCTTCCTCTATGTCATGATGACTTTTCCCTCTACCTACTTGATCCAAGTTTTGTTTTACTAATTTTAAACTAAGCTGTGCCATTAAGCTGCCTCATATCCTTTTCTCTTTTCATCACTGTTGGTTGCTAGTATTCCAATGCTATTGTCTCCTCTACCTGCCTATCACTGTCATGTCACAGTGACCTGGCCTACTTCCCACACTGTGTTCCTTTTGCCTTAGTACATGCTCTCTTTTGCTGGCTACATAGTCACACAATATGCACTTCACTCATCTTCACTCATCTCTTCCCATTTCCCATTATTTTTCCTAGCTCAGTCAGCCCGCCGCGCTATCTTCCGGAGAAGTCCCAGGGGTGCTCTGCGACGCTATCGCCAGTATCAGCTATCCTGTCTGGCCATTGAACTTACTGGTTTCCTGGAGCACCTATCTAAATCCTCTATTCCTGAGTCTCCTTACCTCACTCACCATATCGTGAGAGATACCGTCTGTCTTGATCAGAGCACCCAATTTCACCCCACAACCTGTGATCAGTCTACTCAGACCTTCTACTGGCATTGGACACGCACCACCTCTTGAGGCGTCCAGACTGAGGATTTCCCTGTTGAGATCTCCTCTAATGATTCTTCCTCTGACTCTTCTTCATCAGCTAATTCCCCTGACATTCCCCAACTTTCTCCTGAATTTGTGCCTATGCCTTACAGTGTTCATGATATTCCTCAGTCTTCTCCTGACTATTCACCCCCAACTTCTCCCACTGATTACTCTCCAACTTCTCCTCAGGATCCCGAGATTCCGTCTTCTACAACTGACCCTCCGGTCCCACTGATCCCATTGGATAGGCTGGCTGACTGAGTTGTAACTCCTAATGTTTCAATAAATCTCTCCTCTTTTCTGTTTCTTGGTTCCAGTGTGGTTATTACGCTAGCATGCTGCCATTAATAATTCTGCATGATTATTATAAAGACCATGAGGCTATATCTGATTATTATAGCTATTATTAATCAAAGTTAACTACTTAATCAATGGCTAAATAATTCTTGATAGATACACACTACTCTTAGGCAGAATATTGCTAAGTCAGAGCTTAGAGCATTGAGTACATTATTACTTAAGCTACTTTTAAAGCTAGGTGTATAATTCAAAGCTGGGTATATTTCTTTTTTTTCCCTCCGACACACTGTACAGTACCTCAGACTGGGAGCTGAAGGAGTCTGGAGACCGAACCTGATCATCGCACCAGGCTCTGTTCAGCTCACCAGCATTGGGAGGCTGTGAAAAATAGAGCAAAACGTTCACAAGTGTTTCTGATTCTAGCAGCTTCATACTAACACCTCTAACATTCTGTCACATGGACAATCCAGCCATCATCTTTCATAAATAAATTATAGGTTTGGTTACCAGACTGACAGCTGAAGTGTCACGGTGAGGTTCAGTGGGCCGCAGCTGCAGGTTTGCCTCAACAACCTTAACACACACACAAACACAATTAGTCACTGCAGTTAACAAAATTTTATAAAGCCACCACGAATAATCCCTTACCTGAATGCCACTGAACCAGTCCTCAGTGTCGCAACCAAAAGAGAATTCCTGCAAATAACATTAAGATAAAACTCAAGAACTATAACATAAAAGTGCACATATAATACTCATTAATGTCAATTCTCTTCATCAGATTAATAAAGACTGTGATTACCTCATGATTCAAGAGGTACATCACTCTGGTTTCACAGAGTCGACTCTCTGGACCCCTTAAAATCCTGAGGATGTCTCTCTTGATTTCTGCCGACTAGAAATAGAACAAAAAAAACGAAACATTAGAACTTGTAAAGACGTGTGTGTGTGTCTCAGCTGTAGCACTATACAATACCTCAGCTGAACGAGTCTGGAGACTGAACCTGAACAATGCACCAGGCTCTTTTCAGCTCACCAGCACTGGGACTCTGTGAAAAGTAGAGCAAACAGTTCCCAAGTGTTTCTTATTCTAGCAGCTTCATACTAACACCTCTAACATTATATCACATGGACAATCCAGCAATCATCTTTGGTTAATAAACTGTAGGTTTGGTTACCAGACTGACAGCTGAAGTGTCACGGTAAGATGCGGTGGGAAGAGGCAGCATTTCCGGCTCAATGACCTTCACACACACACACACACACACACTCACACACACACACAATTAGTAGCAGCCTATATGTTTAAATTTAGTTAAAATCTGACTATTTATCTGACAAATACCTGGAGGATAGAGGGAGTATCAAGTGATCCTCCCAGCACATCCGCAGAGTCTGGGGAGAGAGAGAGAGAGAGAGACTGTTTATAACCCTGTGAGTATGACAGCTAGTGAACTTATGAAGAAACAGAATATTACAGTATTATCAGTCAGCTTCACTGTGCACGTGACCTGATTAAACTCTCTAAACCCTTCTGTCCATCACCCAAATACTATTTGTATTAATATTATAGTATCTAATTATTAGTGTCTAATTATTAAAACTATTATTATTATTATTATGCCGAGTTCAGCAATCTAACTCTCTTTATACTCACTATGATTGTGTACATTACGCGATTAGCTACATTCTAAAGGCAGATAACACATTTGTAACAAAAAGACATTAAAGACATTAAAAAGTACCATAATTTAACATGTAATTTGTGTAATAATGAAAGACAAATTCTCTAGATAAATAACATTAGGACAAAAATTACACCGTAATTTAAAGAGGTAACCGTGGCGCGTGAGCTAGATAAAAGTCCGCGGCGCGTGAGCTGGCTAATCACTAGGCTAAGCATGATTTAGTGTAAAACCTGTAGTCATTATTGTTGAAAGTGACCGACCAGTGAGGTAAACATTTTATTGCAAAAATAAAATAAATGCTTAAGCCAATGTCATCAATTCCGTTAAGTATTTTACTGTGTAGTTTATTCCTATGGCCGAGTTCGCTAGCACGGTAACTAGCACTAGACTAATACGCTGCAAAAGAGGATATCGCTGATTAACTAGATAACATTAGACTGTAACACAGAGTAACTTAAACATGATTTATTGTAAAAACACTGATATTATAGTCAAATCATCCTACCGTGAGCTGGCTGAGTGTGGTCAGCAGCAGCGCTTTGTCCCTGCAAGTAGCGGTAAACGCAGTAACCTGCACCTGCAGAGACAGCGAGCAGCCCCGCAGCACAGCCGATCTCACGGAGAGTCCAGCTCCTCAGACCCGGGAGAAATCTTCGGAAATCCATCTGGTTTCTTCTTTTCCTGTCGCTTTTTCCAGTCGCGTGGGTTTGATGTTCTTCAGTCGCTTTCTGTGGTCTTGTTATCTGATGTTGATCCGAACTAATCAACACAAAAGGCAAGAAACGAACAAGAAGACAATTACCTTCCCTAACCTCCCTTACTAAGAAAAACAGAGACAAAAACCCACACTCCTTAACAAAAAAAATGGCAGTCACATCCCTACTACAGGATATATAGATAATGTAGCAATATTTACATTCACAGGCAAGAGTATATACAAATAAGGTAGCTAAAACCACAACAGGGCATAGATCAGCCTCAAAGTCAAGGCAAACAAGGATTGAAACCGGATTGACAGAAGCAAAAACACGACACGGATCTACACACACCACAAACACCAAATGCGGAGTGAGCAATCAAGCTCCTGGTACTGGCTTCCGTCCCAGCTTTATAAGGTCGCCATTACTGTGGCGGTAGAAGCTGGATCATCAGGAAAGTCCGGACTGGAGTACGGAGTGGACCAACCTGAAGAAGTTAAGCACGGGACTGGACACACAAAATAACCCCTACCTCACGGGTTGTAACAGCCTCTTTACTGAGTTCAGTGGACAGTGAAATCGACACACTGCAGATGACAGTGAAGCATGCCCTTCTGCTACAGATGACTGCTGATCGTCCAGCTCACTAGACACTTTCCTCCTCCCTGCATCATGCTGCACTGATCCATGGCCAGTGCCCTTTAAAATTCCACAGTTTTCATGTGACATTGAGCTTGTCCTTGAAGAGACAAACAAGGCGTATCATGCCTCTGAAACATACTTCCAAGATACAAGTGTTAAATCGGCAATAATTTCTTGACCTTGCCAAAGCCACATTCTCCTACACAGCCTACCCCCTCAAGTCTGCAAATAGCGTCAGTGGCTGAAGCACTTGTTGAGAAGTTTCCATGCCTTAAGGAGCCTGGGTCTTTTGCAGGGATGTATGGGTGGCAGCAACACCTCAAGTACAAGATGCACAATTTTCATGCCAAAAAAAGCACGACTAGAAAATATGACTAGAAAAGCACCATAAAAAAAGAATGTAACAGTTTGGTGATGTCAGTGAGTTGCTGTAGTTATTTCAGCTGTAAATACACTGATCAGGCATAACATTATGAGCACAGACAGGTGAAGTGAATAACACTGATTATCTCCTCTTCATGGCACCTGTTAGTGGGTGGGATATTAGGCAGCATGTGAAGGGCCAAATTGTGATGGCTAGACAACTAGACCAGAGCATCTCCAAAACTGCAGCTCTTGTGGGGTGTTCATGGTCTGCAGTGGTCAGTATCTATCAAAAGTATCCTTTAAGTCCTGTCAATTGCGAGGTGGGGCCTCTGCGGCTAACATCTTGGTACCAGATACCAGGGATATAGTGGAGTCCATGCCTCAATGGGTCAGGGCTGTTTTGGCAACAAAAGGGGTGGTCATAGGTGGTCAAAATGTTATGGCTGATCTGTGTATGTGTACAGAAGATCACCGAGTAAAAACAGAAGTCAAATCCAAAATCAAATGTAAAGACTTAATCTTATTAAGACACTAAAATAATACTGTTGATAAGAATAAACTAGATAAATGTAAACTTTTGCTTTCTGCTTAAAGGAAAATTAGACAGATTAAGCAGTGCAATCTGTCACTCCGATGTCTGATTCAGCCATCAGTGGCATTATTAACACATTGTTATATTGCATATAGACTGCATAGATAACCTACAGATACACGTGGTACTAGTAAATACAGTCACGTGCTTCATGACGTTCTGTTCTGTTACTTAATAAAGATTTTAAGAATTTAAGAACTAGTTTAGCAATTCAATCGATTACACACACTTATCTCTCTCACACACACACTGGGAGTTGGATTAAGCCTTCACTTAAACATTTTGGATATTATCGATTTTGCATATTGGAAGGAGAAAGCTGCAAGCACGAGGAGGAAGATGAAGAGTGCGAGGAACCGCAAAAACACACAGGTATTTCATTTATTAAGATATACCACACTTATTGGTTGTGATTGTAGCCCGGAGAAAAAAAAGGAGATTTCGTTTATTTTTATTTCATTTCAGTTTTACTTTATCTCCTGATGTATGTACATAGTTTTATAACGTGTTTAAAAAATAGTACATGTAAAATAATTGAATTTAGAAAGTGTTCATTCAAAATGTGACCCGGAGAAGAAGGCAGTGATTTTGACGGTCTGGGATTTAGGGTCTGCGAAATTGTTAGGAGAGCCCTGTCCCGAAACCCATCGCCCACTATGATGACCAGCTGATGCGGATGGAACAAGAGCGGCAAGAATACCTAGTGTCCCGCTGCCAGAGCTTGGGAAAAAATGCCACTGCATACGAACAAACCCAGAAAGCCATTACTATGCGCATCTGCGGTCGTTCTGAGATCAAGGAGGATGTCCAGTCCGTTCTCTGTTCTAGCAGGAAGGAGACAAACAAGAAAGCTAGCATGAGAGAACAAACGAAGCAAAGGAAAGGACTAGAGGTGGACACTACCAAAATGGTGCATGTAGATAGAAAGGCACCAGTTCACCTCAAACCTTTAACCAACCTCGACACCTCAAATAAATCCGAGGTGAAGCCCCGAGACAGACCTGCAGAAGTCATTTCTAAGCTGTTTCATCTGCTGGAGCACCAGGACCCGTATGTATTTAATCACCATCCTTGATATTACACCTATAAAAGATTCACCTTTTTGACTTTACTGTAATAACGGCTTCCCAGGCACATTCGTCTCACTCTAATGCATTATTCATTGCAGGCATAAAAGATCACATGGGCTGAAAGTGGTACATGCTTTGGCTGAGCGTAAACCTGACATTCTGCTGCCCAGTTTACATGACGTCTGCTTGGCTGTGCTCAGAGAGGTAGCTCACATGTCCTACACACACACACACTAGACAAAAGTCCATGCTAAATTACCTTTTTTTCTTAAAAAGTCTTGAGGTAAAGTGTTAAAAGTCAAGCATTAATATTTGATAACCTCTTCATCCTGATAGAATTTGATACCAGAAAGTCCAGATAAAAGCAAAGCTAATATTTAGTGACCATCATTAAAGAACCGTAGTGCTGTCCCTCAGAGTAAAGACAGACTCTAACCATGCTCTCTCGCACACCTCAGGTGGATAACCGGTACTCCACATTGACTCATGCTGCCATTCTTACCATGACCCACCTGTTTGTCCATCTTCGGAATGACATGGACAATGAGTGTCAGATCACAGCCACTGTCTTGCTGGACCGACTAAGCGAGTCCACTGAGTTAATCAGAGAGGCAGTGGACCTGGCGCTCAGTGAAATGGTGTACACAGATTAAAGTGGTAAAACCACAGTGGTAAACAGATTGTTCTTTCAGCTTTGAGTTAGGCATAAATAGTGTCAAGAAAACAAAGTTAGATTTCTTTGCTTTATATAATTGATTAAAACCACAGCTCATGGTTTTGTGTTTGTTCTCCAGTCATGTGGACCCACTGGTGAGAACTCACATGGTGCAGTGCCTGTTTCAACACATTCAGATCGCTGGCATTTCACACATGTTGACGGGCAAAAGGAACACCACTAGGTGCTTCCTATCTGCCCTAAACAAATTAGCTCTAGACTCTGAAGAGGAAGTGAGGTAGGTGGCTGACTTCCTCTTGCTCTTACTCTTCCAATACAATTTATTAACACACTTTAGTTAAAATGCTGATATATTTTTATTTTAAAATCTATTTTGCAGTTTAGTTGCCGAGAACATAATTGTGTTTTCAGACGTAGAGAGAAGAATTCCTAAGACGATAGACATTTTGTTGCCAGAAAACAAAAGATGGGCAATCAAAGAAATAATCAGCAAATACAGGTGAAGTTTACACCGACGCTGAAGACACGAAATGACGCTGAAGACCCCACACTAAACAATAAGCTTACAGCAAATATAGTTATTAAATAAATAACGTGAATCTGTGTGATGTGGTTAATATTATTGTTACTACAATAAAATTTGCTTTTCTATATGACATTATGCGTGTACAATAGTTACAAATTATTTGAGGTATCTTCTTTTCTTTTACTCAATCAGAAACACATTTCCCAGGTGTGTGCCAGCAATGTATTCTGGGTAATACACGGTCATTTAGTGACCAATAATGACACTGAAAAATGTGCAAAAGGCTCGTCATTAAGTGGAGAAATGTTTTACATGCATCTACTGATAACCAAAAAACCCCTCTTCCCTCACTCTAGCTGACGACACACACACTAGTAGTCTGATGTCCGTGAAAAATACATTTAAAAATCCATATAAAATAAACTATAATACTTATCAGCATGAAAAGTAATAGCACACCTAAGCGGCATTTTAGCGTTAGAACCATGTTTATAATGTACTAATATTTTACAATATTTTACATGGGTCTCCAGCACGGGAGGCGGGCGCGTTAAAGTGTCACAAGCGATGAACGTTACAAATATAAAAGCTATACATACTTAAACTATTGCAAGAAATCTTCAAATAATAAATACAATCTAATGTCACAGTTAAAATATGAAGTCTAAATGAATTAGCGAGTGCGCTTTGCATATAAGAATAAGTCCGTATGAAACCCAGGAAGTGAAGCATAGCTAAAGTTTAATGTAGTCTGTGTAAGTAGTATTTACCAACACCACTTTGCCTGCACCACCGCTAGCCTCCGTCACATATATAAAAGTTATACAGGCTTAAACGATTGCAAAACATTCTCAAATAATAAACACAACTAAAGTTACAGTTAAAATATGAAGTCTAAATGAACCAGCGTGCGCGCTAAGCTGAAATGTCCGGGAAGCCCAGGAAGTGAAGCATAGCTGAAGTTTAAGGTAGCATGTAGCTGTACAGTTAGAATTCATGCTGTAGCAACAGTTTAAAGACGATACGACCTTAAAAAAAAAAAAACCAACCCCCTGTTTACGGCATTTACAGATGCATGTTTTCGGCAGCTACCGATAACCTCCGACAAAAGCCGAACTGTGTGCACTCTTTTTAAATGTCCGTATGGAAACCAGGAAGTGAAATCCGCAAAAAAATGGATTTAAAAATTAATATAAAATAAACTACAATTATTCTGCCCTCCCTGAATGTGGGGGTCCAGTTTGGCAGATTGCTAAACAGATTCCCAATGAGAGACAAACGGAGCTGGTTCAGGTTGTTTATTTTGCCTCCCAAAGAAAACACTGTAAAACTGAGACATACAGAAGAAAAGGATATATAAATAAAACATATAAAAATTGACAAATTAACAGCACATTTAAATAACCTACAAGAGTATGACACGTTTCTAAGCACGGTCAAATGGTATTGAAAACATGCCATGATGTGCTGAAACCTAGCCCGTTAGCTCAATGCTAACACACAATGGAATTTCCCATTCACCCGCTAACGGTAATTAGCATCACGATCGTGACCAAACTACTTTAAAACAATATAACGTCTATCGTTATTCAAACTACTGAACAAGTCCTTAAAATGTATACAACCCAATATTTGTACTTACAGGCATATCATTTCTCTACTCTGTTCAAAAAATCAAGATGATTAGGCATTCACTGAGGTAATAAAGTGCAACTCCCTTAGCATGGCCGACCTCTGACCGAAAAACTACAGCAAGCCCAACAGAACAAAACACAAAACTCAAAATCAGCACATTGTCTATACAGCCACATTATGTGGTAATACTAACCTTCGACTAAAAGTTTTTATGGGCAGATTTTGTCTTGTGGATATTTGTCTTTACACATGGGCGAATAAAGACAACTCTCGGAGGTCCAGAATTGACTATTGGCTACTGTCTAAGTGTTTAATTAACTACAATATTTCTACTAGTCTTGTTGTTTGCCCCTTGACTGATCATAAAGCAATCATTATCTCTGTCACCCTTTCTTCTTACTCAATCAAAAAAGCTTCATTATGGAAACTTAATAATTCTCTTCTTAAATCAACAGAGGTAACTGTGGTGATCCCTAATTTAATTGAAAAATTCTGGTCTAAAGCAAAAGCTGAAAATAAATTCGGCTGTAATTGGGAATTATGCAAATTTGAAATAGGAACATTTTTCAGACAATTTGGCAGTAAGTTGGCAAAAAACAGAAGGGCGGAAGAAGATGCCACTCTCTTCAGACTCTCATCTTTAACACGACAAACAGACTTATCAGACACTGACAAATGTACAATACCATAGACTTCAAAATAAATTGGATGACATATATAAACTAAAAGCAGAGGGTGCCTTTATAAGATCGCGTAGCAAATGGATAGAGGAAGGGGAACGGAATTCTTCTTATTTCTTTAGTCTGGAGAAAATCCGCTCCAAAAACCATATCGACCGGCTGAAGATTGATAATAAGATAACGGATGACCCTAAAAAGATTGCAGAATACTGCGCAAAATTCTTCGAAAATATCTACAAATCTAGGTACTGTGATAAATCAGCTTCCTCATTCTTCACTTCAAAACTCTTAATGACAATGAGAAGACATAATGTGAGGCCCTTATCACCCCAGAAGAGGTTTCTCAAACTATATCACAACTAAAAAACAACAAATCTCCAGGGAATGATGGCCTAACAGCAGAATTTTTTAAAAGCTTTTCTGAGCGACTGTCTCCATTCTTAACTGAAGTGTATAAAGAAAGCGTTGATAATAGTTCCCTCCCCTCTTCAATGACTCAAGGCCTTATTTCTTTAATCCCAAAACCTAAAAAGGATCTTCTCTCAATTGATAACTGGCGCCCCATAACGCTTCTGAATAGTGATTAGAAAATTTTAGCTCTGCTTTTTGCCAACAGAATAAAAGTTGTCTTACCTTCAATTATTGATGAAACACAATCTGGCTTTATGAAAAAATGACATATTGTTAACAACATCAGACTAGTATTAGACCTGCTTGACTACAGTGACCTCATCGACACAGACAGCTTCATTTTGTTTCTTGGCTTCCAAAAGGCCTTTGACTCTGTAGAGCACAACTTTATTTTCAGAGTTTTAGAAAAATGTGGTTTTGGTTTGAATTTCTGTAACACAATCAGGACTCTATATAATAATAACAATAGCTCTATCAAACTTAAATTTGGTACTTTTTGAACTTTCATAGACAGATGTTGCTCGCTTGGTCTCTTATCTTTAAGCATAACTTTTCACCGCATACATGTTATATTTGGAACAACAGGAACATTACGTACAAGAACAAAAGCATTTTCTTTGAAAACTGGTTCAGTAATAGCATCACTTTGGTCAGTCAGTTATTTAAGCCGGATGGACAGTTATACAGTTACACAGAATTTATCACAGCTTATTCTCTACTTATATCCCCTAGAGAATTCTCTGTTGTAATTGATGCAATTCCTTCTGGCATCAAAACATTGCTGAAAGGGTTCTCCTGTTCTACTCCTGTTGTCCCAAATATGGACCCCATTCAAACAAGTGTAGGCAAGATATGCTTCTCTGTCAGCCAATCACACAACAAAAATTTTAGAATGCTGTTTCAACAACTTTCCGTCTCTGCTCCCTATGTTGTGTCTTATTGGAATAGTTTTGTTAGTGATATACCGTGGAAAAAGGTCTGGTCCTTACCGTATAAATATATCTTAACTAATAAAGTAAGAGAAATTTCTTTTAAAATACTATATAAATACTACCCAGTTAAATCCTTTATTTCACATAGATTCAAAAAGGATATCGACACCAGCTGCTCTTTCTGTAATAGCCTTCCTGAAACTTTAGCTCACTTATTCTGGACTTGTACACACGTTGAAAAACTCTGGTCTGATATCTTAGTTCTTCTACAAGATAATCTTCTCCCAAACATCTCTTTTTCTCTCAAGCATATTGTTTTTGGTTTTTATGAACGTAACAAAGAAGATCGTAGATATTATATTATGAATCTAATTTTTATTTTAGCAAAATTTTATATTCATAAATGTAAATATACTAACAATAAACCATTTTTACCTGTTTTCATCTGTGAAATTAAGAAATACTCTGAGTCTATTAAAAGTTCCAAAAATTCTAAAGCAATAAAGACATTCAACCTATTTGATAAATACAATATTAATAATTGGTGATGTGTATGCATCTATATGTGTGTACATATGTATGTATGTGTGTATATGTGTGTATATACACTATATTGCCAAAAGTATTCGCTCACCTGCCTTGACTCGCATATGAACTTAAGTGACATCCCATTCCTAATCCATAGGGTTCAATACGACGTCGGTCCACCCTTTGCAGCTATAACAGCTTCAACTCTTCTGGGAAGGCTGTCCACAAGGTTTAGGAGTGTGTTTATGGGAATTTTTGACCATTCTTCCAGAAGCGCATTTGTGAGGTCACACACTGATGTTGGACAAGAAGGCCTGGCTCTCAGTCTCCGCTCTAATTCATCCCAAAGGTGTTCTATTGGGTTGAGGTCAGGACTCTGTGCAGGCCAGTCAAGTTCATCCACACCAGACTCTGTCATCCATGTCTTTATGGACCTTGGTTTGTGCACTGGTGCACAGTCATGTTGGAAGAGGAAGGGGCCAGCTCCAAACTGTTCCCACAAAGTTGGGAGCATGGAATTGTCCAAAATGTCTTGGTATGCTGAAGCATTCAGAGTTCCTTTCACTGGAACTAAGGGGCCAAGCCCAGCTCCTGAAAAACAACCCCACAACATAATCCCCCCTCCACCAAACTTTACACTTGGCACAATGCAGTCAGACAAGTACCGTTCTCCTGGCAACCGCCAAACCCAGACTCGTCCATCAGATTGCCAGATGGAGAAGCGCGATTCGTCACTCCAGAGAACGCGTCTCCACTGCTCTAGAGTCCAGTGGCGGCGTGGTTAACACCACTGCATCCGACGCTTTGCATTGCACTTGGTGATGTATGGCTTGGATGCAGCTGCTCGGCCATGGAAACCCATTCCATGAAGCTCTCTGCACACTGTTCTTGAGCTAATCTGAAGGCCACATGAAGTTTGGACGTCTGTAGCGATTGACTCTGCAGAAAGTTGGCGACCTCTTCACACTATGTGCCTCAGCATCCGCTGACCCCGCTCCGTCAGTTTATGTGGCCTACCACTTCGTGGCTGAGTTGCTGTCGTTCCCAAACACTTCCACGTTCTTATAATACAGCTGACAGTTGACTGTGGAATATTTAGGAGTGAGGAAATTTCACGACTGGATTTGTTGCACAGGTGGCATCCTATCACAGTTCCATGCTGGAATTCACTGAGCTCCTGAGAGCGACCCATTCTTTCACAAATGTTTGTAAAAACAGTCTGCATGCCTAGGTGCTTGATTTTATACACCTGTGGCCATGGAAGTGATTGGAACACCTGATTCTGATTATTTGGATGGGTGAGCGAATACTTTTGGCAATATAGTGTATATTCCTCTTCTTCTAGTTTGGTAATTTATTTGTAAAGGTGCTCTGTCTTTTTTTTTGTTTTTTGTTTTTTTTAAGCCCCCCCCAGTTCTGTTAATATACATATATATATATAATAAAAGTAAAAAAAATAATAAAATAAAATAAAAAATGTGGTAATACTGTGCCATTTAGTGGGCAGCACAACAATACTTATCAGCATAAAGTCATAGCACACGTAAGCACAACATGATGAACATTTTAGCGTTGGAACCATGTTTTTAGCTATTACCGTTTAGGACTAGTAGTGAGTCCAGGAACCGGAATAATAATAATAATAATAATAATGATAATAATAATAATAATAATAATAATAATAATAATATTAAATAGTCACAATAACAAGAGTAATTAAGCTCCTTTTCCACTGCATATTACTGGCTCAACTTTACTCACAATTAATGGTTTTCCATATAGCAAAACTTGTGAATAGTACCTTGTATGAACTACTCATGTTAAAATTCACATCATCACATAAACATTCACATCATAATGAAACTGGAATCCCTCAATCACATGCAGCATCACTATGACTACCACTACCACCATCTGCAGCAAAAAACATTAATGCTTAGAGAAGAGTTGAGTCGAGCTGAGCTGCTACTATTTGGTGGAAAGAGGGCTATAGTATCCCGGTTTTGTACACACTTCTACAAACCACACAGCTAAATCCTTCCTTGATGGTCTGTAACTTGGGGGCAGTAAGCAAGACTCTCTGGGTAACAGCAAGATCAGTGAGCTCTTTGATTGCTGCTGTAACAGCTGGCAGATTTTGAGATGCCATCACCTACTCTTCTATTTTGTCAATGATATCTTCCAAGCCAGCCGTATCGTCATCTTTACAGCTGCTACAAGCACAAAACATGAGCAAAAAAGTAAAAAATCAACTGTTTATGGGTAGTGACTGACACATAAATTATTGTATATTACTATTGTAAGACAAATCCTACATAACAGTACTTCTTGAGACTGTAATCTTGTAGCATGTACATTTTTGCAGTTTGTTGCACTGCAAAGTGATCATTTGAATGTATACCTCAATCTCTTCCTCTTTGCTCCCTGGAGGCTATTAAAATCTTGTTCTGGTACAGCAAGAACTTTTCTAGCATTTTGTTTCCAGTACTGTGACCCTAAAGATGAAAAAACTATGTACTGACATTTGAAAAAGGTGAACTGTTCACAAGCAAATGCCTAAAACAAGACTAAATATTACTTAGCACTTTATGTGACAGGTGTTACACCATCCTTTTGTACCAACCTATGTAATTTATTTATTTATTTAAATAAAGGTTTTGGTGACTCACCTGTTGTACCTTCTGACTCAAGAATGGCATTGCCTTGTGCATCTGTCAAAATTATAGGGTTGTAATTGCCAATGGCATCTTGCACTTTTCCTACTAGCCCCTGAAGGGAAAGTTCACACTCCAGAAAGCGTACCACCAACATTCTATTGGGAATCAACCTCCCACCAACCACCTCAGCAAGGTAAACTGATCTGAAAGACAAAACATGATTTCACAATTATTTTGTTATTCTTTCTAACTGTTCATATTAGCTATCCATGCATTGTCCTAGAGATTACTTATGGCCCTTTTTTGCTTTACCTATTATCTAAACTACAAAAACATTGAAAAGAGCAATACCCCTACCTCTGAAATGTTTTGGTGGCCGTGAAGGGACTTGGAATAGCCCGCTGTGAAGGTGAATCTGCAGAAGCCGCTGCCGGTGTACGCATGAATGCAAATCGCTGGCTGGTACAGCCTGCTGCTGGGGTTGAATCCATGTCTTCGCCGTGGACCTCATAGTGACCCCTAGGTGTAAGGTCTAATGTGCTGAAAACACCAGAGACTCCTCCCGGGAACAGGGCCACATTTGAATCATCAGTGAGGTACACAGTATAAGCTGAAACCTGGTTAAGAAAGAAAAAACATTAAGTCATTTTATTCACCTAAAATTCTGACATGACAATATTGTGCAGAGGTAACATTAGTTTGTAAAGTGAATAAATAATATCACACTATGAGAACTTATACATACACAACGTTACCATCTAAACCTGGGGTGTTTATATAAAGCTCTACTGGGGCACAGAGCACCCACCCACCCCCAAACTCATGTTACAACTATTTATTTTCCTCTAGAATGTCTGTTGAATATGTGAAATGCGCTAATGTGCTGTATGAACTGAAAAATGTTCTGATGTCCAATTACAGGAGTGAACAAGGCTTGAGTCGAAATAAGATCATCGGCATTATTCATTTCAATTATTAGTCCCATTGTCGTATTATACATCAATCCCGATAGTTCATTGGGGGCGGGGACACATGGTTAAGTGCGCTGTGATTAAACTGCGTCTCTTTGACATTGTGGATTAAAAAAAAAACCTCCTCCCCATTATCGTCAATCTAAATGAATACACTGCCAAATACAGAAGCTTGTCAAAACCCAGAGTGGAGATTTTACTGGGGCACGTGCCTGGTAAAAGGGGTCTAGCCATGCCCATGTACTTAAATTTACATAAAGCAAAATATATTCGCAAGATTACCGTTAATCACCAAATGTGAACGAAGCTAACAAGTTTGCCAGCCAGCTAAGTCTAACTTTGAATTAGCGGCAAAACCGACGTTAATTAAAACAACACAGTAAACTGTAAAGTAACATTTTTCAAAAGTTTTCTTAGCTGAAATATGCGACTTAACTTTTCAGCCGTCATGTCCTCGTCCCTGAGTGATACTCTTTTATTATTTCTGAAAACTACGTAATGGTCCATGTTTTGCATCATCCGGGTGAATGTAGTAGCGCCAAGAAGACCGCACGTTGCCACAAATGACAGAAGAGATACTTCCGGTTTTAGACAAAGAAAATGCAGCTGTTTTTCCGTTTCTGCGCTATAGAACTTTCTTTATTTAAAGTATAAATGAGGAAAGAAAATCAGTCCAATTTTAAAAAGGTGTCTGACATTTCATCACACAATTAAAAATCGATTTCATTTTGTTTTTTTGTTTCTGTTTATAAAAAGAAACTTCAAATACCAAAAAGTACACGGACCGAAAACACAACAACAAATCTTAAAATAAAAACAAAGTAACAAATCAGAACACACAATAACAAATCAGACCAAACCACATAACTCAACCCCAGTCAAGCCCAGTGGGCTCTCTTCTATACGAGATTCGACTTTATGGTCCCACATCACAGTCGACTTTGTCACTGACCTCCCAAGCTGTCGTGGATACACTACTGTCGTGTTGGTGGTTGATCGCTTCTCCAAGGTCTGCAAATTTGAAGGGGCTTCCCACATCTATGGAAACAGCCATGGTGGTCCTAGATCACATTTTTAGGAACTATGGCATGCCAGAGGAAATTTGGAAATCAATGTTAGCCTCATGTCTGGTTACCACCCTCAGGCCACTGGCCAAGAGCTCGGCAGTTTCCTAGAAACGTACTGTAGCCAAGAACAGCAACGGTTGACCAAGTTCGTCATCTGGGCTGAGTACGCTCAAAACCCTCTCACCTACTTGTCCATGAACCTCACTATGTTCCAATGTATCCTCGGATACCAGCCCATACACCCCCCCTCCCCTGGACGGGCGAAACTACCGATGTGCCAGCCTTTGATGACTGTTTTTTCCAGAGCAGCGAGATATGGGAGTGGACCCAAGTACATCTTCAGAGGGCAGTGCAACACCAAGACATCCAGGCCAACCATTATTTGTGCCCACATCCTCCATATCAACTTCACTCAAAACATCAAACTTAAACTGCCATGCAGAACACTCCACGCTTCATTGAAATCTTTACAATCACACACAAGATTAACCCCGTCACCTACCATCTGCAACTACCCTCTCACTGTAGTATCTCTCCATCCTTCCACATACACCCCTGGCAGAGCTTTGGATTGATGGAGCGTCAGCTTACATTGTTCATGCCATCCTGGACACACGGAGGAGAGGGGAATGACTACAATATCCGGTCAACTGGGAAGGGTATAGCCCAGAGGAACATTGCTGGGTCAGTGCAGAGGACATCCTAGTCCCCTCCTTCAACGAATAGTTTCACAGAACCCACCCCACACAACCCGGGAGGCATCCTCATAAAAGAGGTTGACCTGGAGGTGTTCCTAAGGGGATTCTGTAACTTTTTCTACTGCAGCTTCCCCTCTGCCTTGCCAGCGGGAGCAATCGCCAACTTTTGAGCGAACTTCCAGGTTCTCTGTAGTCTATTGTATTTGCTTATCGTGTACTGGCCCGTTCCATGTATTTTTGACCATGCGTTTAAGTTGCCTTGTGTTTTTTAATTCATTGACTAACGTAAATGTAAAAATGTGAGCCAAAAGAGCCGGAAAAGGATCTTTCCAAATGTTTTCCATGCAAAGAGACAGGCGTGGGACGAAAAACATTAAAGAAAAGCAGTCTCTAGGATTGTAAAGAAAGTTTTTTGTGTCCAAATTCTGTTGGTTTTGTGTCCAAATATTTTTAAATACTACATTGTAAGTCTAGCTAAGTTTGTTGTTTTTGTTGTGTCAGTGTGGTTCATTTGGAATGGCTCGTTTCTAAAAGGTTAGAACCACTTTAACTATTGACTGTTAATATTTCTTTCTTTTCTTATGTCTTTTAGGTAAGATTGGTTACATAAGACCAGTTGGAACGGTACTGGGATAGTATTACTCTGTTGTTTAAGGGGCTTATGTATGTTACCCATTTGGCCCCCTGTTAACTGTGAGGTACAGGTTGTGTTGTGTATTCTGTGCTGTGCGTGTATGTGTTTCTTCAGGTTGGTCCACTCCGTACTCCAGCCTGGCCTTCCTGCTGCTCCAGCTCTAAGTGTTACCACTTAAGCTGAAATATAAGCCAATAATGAGTAAGAGTGAGAGACATCTCTCTCTCTCTCTCTCACTCTCTGTATGTGTGCATGTACTCTATTTATTTTCAGTGAGTAGACTATATGACCATTAATTAGTAGTTCAGTTGTGTAGCAGTGTGTTTATTGCTATCAGATTAATTATTTTTAGCTAACCTAGCTATGTTTTATGCGATTGCAGTCGACTTCCATGTGTTATTCATCGAGGTTGTACAAATAGGAACACAAAATGGGTTGTTCTATGTTCTTATAGCAGAACAGGGACTTTGTTTTGTTTTCTGTTACTATGATGCACTATAAAGCTGCATTTTCAAAGTCATCGTGCTCGTAAAAACATTTAGCAATTTAGCGAATGTCAAATAAATGTGTAAACTCGAGTTACTGGCTGTTTCTAAGTTTATTAAGTACTATTCTAGTAATATTTACTTTTAAAGGCAATTGACAAAGTGAGGTTAACAGTAACTTGTCATATTTGCCTGTATTGAATGAATGAACCATCACATTTCTGGCTTTAACAGCATTAATTAGCCAGTAGGTGGCACAGTGATTTGATGAATTTAACATAGACCCTGTAGTGCAGCATGCAGTAGTGCAGCTGTGACCCAGACTTTTATGCCAGGGGTGTCCAGTCTTATCTGCAAACGGCAGGAGTGGGTGCAGGTTTTCATTCTAATCAAGGAGTCCACCTGGTTATTTGGTTGATCTTACCTTTAAACCCAAATATTAAGCTATATCTATCCAGCAGCTTAAGCTGGAGTGAAAGTCAAACATGCAACAGGACAAGGATCCCAAGCACACTAGCAAATAGACATCCAAATTGCTAAAGAAGTGCTGCAATGGAATTCATTTATTTACACTAAAATTTATTTGTTGTATATACATTTATATATACATTTGTTTATTAATTTCTTCCTTCACTCCACCAGATGTAAACATCATTCCTTCAGGTCCACCAGATTCAGGTTCCAGGTCCAAACACCAATTATCCGATTGTGGCAAGCTGTGTGTGAAGTGATGAGATATTTTAGATAGTGCTTTGACATTTCAGTAGATATTAATATTATTAAAAAATATATTAAGCTTGTAATGGCAGTTTTACAAATTCAGCAGTTCTAAATGATGTTTCTACATTCCATGCCTCACCTTGATGTTCTTCTGAGGTTCCTCAAACCACTTGTGGCTGAGGATTTCCTCGAATGTTGGGCGGGAGGTAGGATGTCGCGCCAGACACCATAAGATCAGGTCACGGCAACCTGTGTGTAGTGATGAGAGAGACATTTAGTCAGAAATTGTAGATCTTGTTTTTCTTGATAATCAATTAATTTGATTCATTTATTGTGTAACGCAGTCTAAATAAACGTCGAAACTTGATGGGTTTGGATTTTCTCACCTTCAGACAGGCCCTCAGGGAAGTGCATGTTGCGGTTAATGATGTCTTCTTCGCACTGGAAAGGATAGTCTCCACACACCATGATGAACAAAACAACTCCCAGACTCCAGATGGTAGCAGGAACACCGAAATACTCTCCCTCACATAACCACTCAGGTGGGAAGTAAGCATCCGTTCCTGAGTGAAAAAGAGAGAAGGTGCACCGTCAGCAACGTCATAAAAATGGTTCTCCACTGCATTTGTTTATTCTGTCCAAGACCTATTATGTGCTTACCTGCATAATATCTGTAGGGGGTGTCCTGCAGCAAATCACCACAGCCAAAGTCTATCAGCTTCAGCTGCAGCGTGTCGGTGTTGATTAGAATATTCTCTGGCTTGATGTCACGGTGCAGGACACCACAGTCACAGCAGTGGCGAGCAGCCTGAACCACCTGGCGCATGAATTGTTGTGCCAGTGGTTCTGACAGCAAACAACCGTGTTTTTCCTGGAATGTCCAGAGGTCTGTGCAGGGGCTGGGTCGCTCCAAGATCAAAATGTAGCAGTCCGACATCTCGAACCACTCAAACAGCTCCAAGACATTCTCATGCCGATTTAGCTTGGACACCATTTGCATTAATGCCATCTCCAGGGGAAGGCTCTTTGTCTCTCCAGGCTGAAATATGAATAGATACGCTTAGCATGGGTGTGGAGTGATTACGTTTAAATTCTGGTCAACAGAAACGATACAGTACAAAGGCTTGGATTAGTAATGTCTCAGGTGTCTATTACGGATTATTCATTATTATGTTACCAGAAACAATTAAATTTATACATACTTTTTCACATAACACCTGTGCAATATCTCAGAAGTAAAGGAAGTTTACTTACAACGGTGATGAAAGCTTCGTTCATTTCCTTTCCCACGTATTTAATGGCAACCTGTTCACATATACAACACATAATTACATTCTTATAGAACACCTCACTAAGACATATACAGCCCACAAGCTGTGATGCATTGTGTTGATTAGTGCAAATGAACTGTAGATGTGCAGTCCTGTTACCTGTTTTCCATCAGCCTTACGGACTCCTGCACAGACTCTCCCGAAGCCTCCTTCGCCCAGCAGCTCGCCTGGAGTGTACAGGGACTCAAACACCTCTGTTAAACAGACAGACAATCATTTAAATCAAGCTGAAATCAGAAAATCCACAGTAAATTTTTACTTGAGTTATCAATTCACTAGCAACTCATTACAGCAACAGTTTTAGAAATGGTGGATTCTAACATACCCCATGGTGTAATGTGGCTCTCCAGAAGAGGACACTGAGGAGCAGGCGTCTCAGTATTTGCTGGGTTCTGTACATAAAAAGTATTGTACATAAAAAATTCACACATCATAAATATGATTTATTATCATACTGGATATGCCTAATATTTGACTTCATGTAATGCAAGCACTTGGTTACTAAAATAAATTAATTAAATATAAATATCAAATATTTATGAATGTGAATATAAAATTAATTAAAAAATAAAATATTTTATTGCGTTATTTTGAGCTTAACATTTATATACCCACAGATTACTTTGTGTTAATGTTTTTTTTTTTTCATTTTTACTTACAGATTATCTCATTGAAAACTAGTTGATAAAGGATACATTTTTTTATCTCTATGTGATTATATTTGTGTAATCTAATATAATTAGATAAGCACAGCAATTTTTGTTACAGAGCAGTACAAGCCATGTAATCGAGACTATTATAGCATGTTTTTGCTCGATATTTTAAGGTCTATTCTCTTCTCACTGTCTCACCTTGACGTTCTTCTGAGGTTCCTCAAGCCACTTGTGGCTGAGGATTTCCTCGAATGTTGGGCGGGAGGTAGGATGTCGCGCCAGACACCATAAGATCAGGTCACGGCAACCTGTGTGTAGTGATGAGAGACATTTAGTCAGAAATTGTAGATCTGTTTATTCTTGATAATCAATTAATATGATTCATTTATTGTGTAACGCAGTCTAAATAAACGTCGAAACTTGATGGGTTTGGATTTTCTCACCTTCAGACAGGCCCTCAGGGAAGTGCATGTTGCGGTTAATGATGTCTTCTTCGCAATGGAAAGGATAGTCTCCACACACCATGATGAACAAAAGAACTCCCAGACTCCAGATGGTAGCAGGAACACCGAAATACTCTCCCTCACATAACCACTCAGGTGGGAAGTAAGCTCTGGTTCCTGAGTGAAAAAGAGAGAAGGTGCACCGTCAGCAACGTCATAAAAATGGTTCTCCACTGCATTTGTTTATTCTGTCCAAGACCTATTATGTGCTTACCTGCATAATATCTGTAGGGGGTGTCCTGCAGCAAATCACCACAGCCAAAGTCTATCAGCTTCAGCTGCAGCGTGTCGGTGTTGATTAGAATATTCTCTGGCTTGATGTCACGGTGCAGGACACCACAGTCACAGCAGTGGCGAGCAGCCTGAACCACCTGGCGCATGAATTGTTGTGCCAGTGGTTCTGACAGCCAACAACCGTGTTTTTCCTGGAATTTCCAGAGGTCTGTGCAGGGGCTGGGTCGCTCCAAGATCAAAATGTAGCAGTCCGACATCTCGAACCACTCAAACAGCTCCAAGACATTCTCATGCCGATTTAGCTTGGACACCATTTGCATTAATGCCATCTCCAGGGGAAGGCTCTTTGTCTCTCCAGGCTGAAATATGAATAGATACGCTTAGCATGGGTGTGGAGTGATTACGTTTAAATTTTGGTCAACAGAAACGATACAGTACAAAGGCTTGGATTAGTAATGTCTCAGGTGTCTATTACGGATTATTCATTATTATGTTACCAGAAACAATTAAATTTACACATAATTTTTCACATAACACCTGTGCAATATCTCAGGAGTAAAGGAAGTTTACTTACAACGGTGATGAAAGCTTCGTTCTTTTCCTTTCCCACATATTTAATGGCAACCTGTTCACATATACAACACATAATTACATTCTTATAGAACACCTCACTAAGACATATACAGCCCACAAGCTGTGATGCATTGTGTTGATTAGTGCAAATGAACTGTAGATGTGCAGTCCTGTTACCTGTTTTCCATCAGCCTTACGGACTCCTGCACAGACTCTCCCGAAGCCTCCTTCGCCCAGCAGCTCGCCTGGAGTGTACAGGGACTCAAACACCTCTGTTGAACAAATACACAATCATTCAGTAACAAACAAGAAGTGTGTTGTCAATGTCTCTGAGTGTGTTAAGGTAAAGATGAGCACCTGCTAAAACACACATTTTCCACCCTCTTTGTGTCGTCTTAACAAGAGAACTCTCAAGAAATAAGTTTACAGCTTACACATTTAATCTTACACACTCTGTGTATTTAATGTCTCCTAACTCTGCAGTAGTTTTGAAAAATCAATCTGGAGTCATCTTTTCAGCTACCTAAGCTCTAATCCCTTCTGTCTCTTACCCAAAGACTGATGTACACTTGATGTAACTATGACCATATTAGATTCAAACATTTTAATAAACCTTTACATGCAAATATACGAATTGATTACAATGTTCTGACCCAGTGTGACGTGCTAAAGATCTGACAGACACGTGCTACAAATATTTACTGTACTTTAAATCGTTACTGTAAATTCTTTTCTGTGTGATTCTTTAAGTTCAGTTTTATGTCCAAATAGTGGATGAACGAACATACCCCATGGTGTAATGTGGCCTTCCTGACGTGGACGCTGGAGAGTGAACATCTCACTAGTCATGAGGCCACATGTGGAGTTCTTCAGCTTAAACTCTTCATCCGTGTACAGCTGACGAAGGTCTAGCAGCCACTCTGGTTCTTCTCCCATCCCTTTATGTAGCCTCTCAGACAGCTACAAGACAGACAGGGAAAATAAACTGACTAAATATTTTGCATTTAAAGCACTGGAACCATTTTACAAATATTGATAGCTGTATTTACCGCAATGGTCATTTCCATCGTGGTCTTGGTGATTTCTCCTGGAAATTCAGCAATTGCTGTAGCGATGGACTTGCAGTACTCAAAGGCTTGGTCGAAAAGGCCAAACTCAGCTAGCTTGCTGGCGTGAAAGCACTTGAAGATCTAAGACAGACAGAGTCATTCCATCTTAGCAAAAAGGTTCATGCTTAAATTTGACAGAGGTAGAAAGAATATTAAAAAGAAATAAAAAGAGAAAGTCTAACCTGGAAATTTGGCTGAGGAAGCCCTGTGGTCAGTGAACATACATATTCGTACACCTCAGTACGTTCAATTGCTTCCCTCATGGCTGATTGGCTGATTGGCAGACTGTAGAAGGAGAAAAGTGTCTCAGTAGCAAGTCGGGAAAATAATCATACACATGCGCTTTCACACAAACACACACCCAATACCTGTTACAGCCAATGAGCTCAAAGCTGGAGTGTTGTAAAACCTCCAGCTCCTCCATTGCAGCGATGTAGCACAGCTGTGCAGCATAGGTCAGTCCTATGGAGTCTGCGGATGAAAGACCGAACATGCATGTAAGGATTTGGGTCCGTGCAATAGTCCAGATTTTTTTGTTGTTTATATTGTTGATTGTTTATATTATCCATACCAAGGTTCTTTCCCATTTGAACCACAGAATCCAATATCTCGTCATCTGGGTCAGCACAGCACAAACGTTTCGCCAGTGGAAGACACCAGCTGTCCTGGATTTTTACCCCTAGCTGTAGCAGGAATTGGCAAATTAATACACAAAAAATAAAGCAAAAACCACACAAAACATACAACACAGTATACAAAACAGACAGATGGTGATGTTGATGTATTACTAAACAAAGGTATAGGTAATATAACATATTAAATATTACAACATAAAATTACAAGATTAAAAACAAAACAATACCCTTTTCCTCAGAAGTCTGTAGCTCTTGAAGAGGACAGACCCAACGTCTGCCAGCAGTGCTTCCTGTAGAAGAAATATCTTTCAGTTAAGCTACTCTACACACAGTATATTTATTCATACTGACAAATTTTACATATTAGCAGATTAAATCTTTTGCTGCTTTTATCATGAATAATTTTGCTTTAACAGTCAATACACAATCAACTAAAACACTTACTCCATTTTTGCTGCAACGGAGCTCCATCATTTTCCAGAATAAGTAGGCCTCTTTCTGGTCAGGTTGCTCCACCTGTTGTAGGCACTCCTGGGATTTCCTCTGGATAAAACGTAGCACGTCATCCATCTGGATCTTGCTGCTGTAATAGATGGATATGGATTACTACACTTTGCTCACTTGATGATATGTTTCCAAACATTACTGCTGAATGTGTGTGTGTGTGTGTGTTATCTGAGAAGAGAAAAAAGAGGACTCACCTCATCAGAGGGCCAGGAAAAGAGATATTTTCCCCATCGGGCAAGTAGCTGTCATCAACTTTTAAGATGCCGTTTTCTAACTCATGATGAGGTGTATGAACAGCAGGGATGCTCTGCATTTTCTTGTCCATTTTACTCATCATGTTTGATAAAACACTGTGGAACACCATAAATATGTCTGGTTATTTATTTATATGATTCAACTTGTGTTTAAATTATTTTGGACAAATTAATCAGACTCACAGACAATATTTTCTTGTCATTTGCTTAAATCTGAGACTTTTCCCCCACTTTCCTTTGCACTAGTGATGGGAAGTTCGGATCATTTACATTTTACGGATCTTTGAATCTCGTTCAGCAAAATGAACTAAACTTTTCCGAGTCATTTCGTTCATTTTAGCAGAATATAATTACAGTGTTAGGTGTTAATAGTAAATTACCTCGACACATGCACTTATGCAAACGTTGATCACATTCAGAATAAGACAGAACTATAAATCAACCAAGGCCAAAACAAGACTGACAGGAACAAGAACAGAACTTTTCTATTTTTCAGAAAATGTTCATTGCACGGGTCTTTTGATACTGTAAGATACTGAGCCAGAAGGTGGTCACGTGACGAACAGACTGCATAGCCCTATGGCACTTGAATGTCACGTGATGAACGAAAGATGAACTTAATCATGTTTCCCGGCTCGTTTTTCCCGAGTCTTATTAAGGATTCGATCAAAAAGATATGGATCGATGAAACATGAAATGATAAGGAATCATTCAAAATGAACGGATCTTTCATGAACGGCACATCACCTGTGTCCATAATAAATACATGGGAGGCGGAACGGAAACGGGGAAACGAGCCGGACTGTTGCTTAGCGGATTTTTACTCGAGAGTAAAGCCGTTATTTATCATTAAAAAAAACCCGTAGGACCTATTTTAACACTTTTTTAAAGTCATTTTCCTGAAGGTTTTACACTTTAGGCTCAAGAGACAGACCAAATCAATACAGACAGTCGCAGTCACACAATATATTTCCAGATACTCTATCCTAATAGTTTTCATACCTTAACGGACGCAGCTTTCAGCTCTTCTGCTTGAAGAAGATTTTTAGTTATTAATACGATACTTTAGTCGCGATGTAATCACTATGGTGTCGCTCTCAGAAACGTGAAGAAGGTAATGAGACTTTTCACCACTCTGCGTATACGTAATAGTGTCGTCATGGTCGTCATGGCATCATCGGAACCTCAGAATTCGGAGTTCTGATCTCCATGGACGCGGTTTTTTTTGAAGGCTTAGTTATAACAACAACGAAAAAAACCCAGACAGTATTAATGCACACATTCACAGTGAAATCCATTATGTACAGACCTTTTTACTGAAAGTTATCTGGTTGCACACATTTATTTATAAATCATTCAATTCAATTCATTTGTATAGCGCTTTTAATTCCTACAGCAGGGTAAACTGAACGGCGGCCATTTTATACACATCAGTTCAGGCCCTAAAGTTTAAAATGGCGGCCACTGCCGGGCTACACTACAGTGGGGAATAAACGTTTATATGATTTACGTTTAATTCAAAAGAATTGGACAAAGCGTTCACCTCATTGAATTGATTTTCCGTAGGGCTTTTGGTGAGAAACGAAAGCCAACACTGCCCCATGTGGACGAAACAGTGTAAATACACTGACCTTGAACATGAAAACACAGTCAGCAGAATGGCTTCAGGTCTCAGTTCATTAACCCAGAACACATCAAATCTTAAATAACACGAATAAAAACCGCGGTGCATCAGTTTATTCGTTTATACACTACCAGTCAAAAGTTTGGACACATCTTCTAATTCCATGGTCTTTCCTGATGTTTATTTCTTTCTACATTGTAAAACAATGGTGAAGGTGGCCGAAATACACAATAATGTCCTTTGAACAGTTGATATTGAGATATGTCTGCTACTGATGCCTTCATAACGGCTCTAATCTGAGGTGCTGTTAATTGGTGATTTCTTAGGCTGGTAACTCTAAATGAACTTCCCCTCTGTAGCAGAGGTAAATTTTGGTCTTGCTTTACTGGGATGGTCTTCATGTGAGCCAGTTTCATCATGGTGCTTGATGGGTTTTGCAAATGCACTTGACAATACTGTTCTTGCAAGAACTATTCCAGAACACCTGACCTTCGTGTCTTAAAATAACAACTGACTGTTTTTTGTTGTCATTACATATGGATTACTTAAGTCCATGTGTGTTATTTCATAGTTTTGAAATCTCCAGTATTGTTCTAGAATGTAGAAAATAAATAAACTAAACAAAAAACATTGAATTAAAAGGTGTGTTCAAACTTTTGACTGGTAGTGTACATGAAACAAGTTCCCTCACCTGTCTCTCTTTATTCTCTCTCTTGAAGGTAATAAGAAAAAAGTTTGTTAGCATTAAACCTAACTGTTGTGTCTATTACATCATACAGATTTGAAGATTTTCATTGCGACATTAAAAGTGTTTCTTAAATGACTATCAATTCAGATTCTTAAAATAACTCTTAGTCAGAATTTCAGCTTCATTTCCTTCACCTGAACATATTAGAAATAGCTTTCCTTCAGATGTAGAGACTGAACACTGATCATTTCAGAAATCTCTCAAATTTAATTTATTGATACCAAGAAATCGTTCAGTGGAAATTCAAACACAGTGTATAAAGCAGACTGCAAAAACAAATGGGCTTAATTTATGATGTAACAAACATTTATTCATAGTGAATATCATGTATGTCGAGTATATCCCCAGGTACTAGTGGTATACGGTGTGTCTGAGCTGCTGAAATAAAGTGACTGAAACATCAGGAACGTTCTTTCATCCTTCATCACCTGTGTGTTGTGTTTATACAACGAATGGAATTAAACTGTAATGAATTATGTTCTGTGTGATCGACGTCGCCGTGCCCGTGTTTAACACTCCAGTCTCTCGTGCAGGTCACTGAGTCTAAAACAGGAAACGCTTCAGTTTACAGTCTGATCTTCATTTTATAGAAACTTCCTTTGGAAATGATGGACGATTTACCAAATAAAAACAAACAAACAAAAACAAAATAAAACAAAACAAAAAAACACTAAATGCTCAGATTGGGGAAAAATCGCCATGTTATTTTTAATAGGATTATAAATGATCAGTTATTCAGTTTAATAAAGACACCACTTTACACCATTAAAAAGTGGCTCATGAAATGATTAATAGAAAGTAAGTTTAAAGATAGTACAGTATATCACATAGTCTAGTGTGATGTTTATTTATAATACATCATTATATATTAATAACAGTGCCTGCTAGTAATTTGTTATATGGTGAAATATAATTGTAAATAATATACTGTAGCATAATTACAATCATTCTAAATAAGCATTATACTTTTCACGCAATCAGGGAAAGAAGAGCAGCATATCAGCCTGAGATTTGTGCAGCATATGATGATTTATTATTTATTTCTGTTGATTGTCAATTATTTGTAGATCAAAAGTAGATGTGCAGGTAAACCACTCTTCATCTTCTCCTCCTCATCAGGCTGAAAATCTCACCTCCGGGTGCAGCAGAACAGGCAGTGAGACGATCGCTCCTCCACACGGTAACTGCCCGAGTTCGGGTGATCTTTATACTCCGATATAAAGGCCTGGAGCTCAGACATGGGATTCCCGTCCAACTGCTGCTGCTGGGGAAGGAGACACACACACACACACACACATCATCTCATGACAAGAGTCGACTTCCAGAAGCTTTGAGTAAAAGATCAGCTATGTTTATATGTTGATATTTATGATTTATTTGG
Source organism: Hemibagrus wyckioides (assembly GCF_019097595.1). NCBI lineage: Eukaryota > Metazoa > Chordata > Actinopteri > Siluriformes > Bagridae > Hemibagrus > Hemibagrus wyckioides. The sequence continues at coordinate 7,069,630 of NC_080732.1, read as the reverse complement.
TGACTAATGTAGATTTTTATACACACACCACCACAACCTGCTCATCACACATGTAACCTATGTTTCTAATGTCTAATGTCTACATTACACACAAAAATCTTACTATGTAAATAGTTATTTATTTCTATATATTTTTTCCTTTTTTCTTATTTTATTGTGTACTTTAGTTCTCGCTGTTGCTCGTGTTTTAACTGTAGTGACACTAAATGCCCTGGGGCAGTTTGTTTCCCCTTTTTCTTCCTCTTCCCCTGCCCCAGTGCAGTTTGTTACTCTTCCTCTTCCCCTGCCACAATGTAGTTTGTTACGCTTCCTCTTCCCCTGCCCCAATGTAGTTTGTTATCCTGTCTCTTCCCCTTCCCCAGTGCAGTTTGCTACCCTTCCTCTTCCCCTGCCCCGGTGCAGTTTGCTACCCTTCCTCTTCCCCTGCCTTGGTGAAGTTTGTTCCCTTGATGGTCTCGTAGGTGTTGGTGATCAGGGTGAGCACCATGTAAATGAAGAGCGAAACGAAGGTGTACAGGTAACCATGACTGAACGCCACACCAGGTAACTCTTCTGCTGCATCTTCTTAAAGGTGGCGAACATGTCGTCTCCGTTGATCAGGGAGAACAGACACTCGGACACCATGTTCAGCGTGCGGAACTGCAAGACAAGGTTCTTCTTCGTTAAGAACAATGAAAACTAGACGCACGTGAACATAACGAGCGGTTTAGTGTCAGACATCGTAAACACACTGAACAGAGACACTGATGCTGTTATTTTACTAGACTACATCACTTAGGAAAAACACCACACAAAATCCGATCTGTTGTCCTTCACTTATCCACTCTAGAACCAGAGGTGGGTAGAGTATCCAAAATCTGTACTCAAGTAAAAGTACCAGTACTTATAGAAATATTTACTCGAGTAAAATTAAAAGAAACAATCTTAATAGTTACTTGAGTAAGAGTAAAAAAGTATCAGATGAAAAAACTACTCAAGTAGCTAGTAACTAGTTACTTCTGATCTGATTGTGCGAAAAACCAGAATTTCAAACTACTTGGGATGCTTTCACACACCTCTCCTCTTTGTTCTGCTTTTATAAAACATAGGTTGTAGTAAAGCAGCCTATCTCAGTCCAGTGATGGCCACATCTCAGTCCAGTGATGGCCACATCTCAGTCCAGTGATGGGTACATTAACATTACATGACCTGTCATTTGCAATAAAATCTCAAACACACCCAGGTGTTTTTCTAATAGTTAACTCTGTCTTTATTTTCATATTCACAATGCAACCTTGTCAGCATCTGCATTTAAACAAGAGAACAAAAGAGAAGGTGTGTGTGCAGAGTGTGTGTTTGTTATCATGTTTGTGTATGAACTTGTTTGTGTGTGTTTGCCCTTCAGTACGTGAATGTTTATTTTGACATATGTTCTTTCTTGAACAATTAGTTTTACAGAATTTTACTGTGCTTGTACATGCATTCTTTAGGTAGGAATAAAATCAAATACAATCCCGTTTTTATTTTCTATGTATGTTCTACACTTTCACTGGGTGTGAAATTGTCCAGACGTTTAGAATGAACGTTTGTTCATGAACCTGTGTTGTTTGTAGGGTTCCCAAGATATTGCTTGCACGAGAGGGCATATGAGGAAAAGTGTGATAGTGGGAGAAATGTGCTATTAAAATAAGGTCAATGTGCCCATAGTTACCAAATGACCATTAATAGGGTTCAAATAGACATAACTGTGACACTGCTCCGTGTTTTTTCAGGTTGGAGCTGGAATTCTTGTACGCTGCGATGTCAGATGGTTTTGGTGAACACAGCATGCATCGCATTATGAAACTATTCTTTTTGACATCTTGGAGTGAAAACGGACTGAACTTGAGGCCATGGGTGATCTGCCTCCGTTAACTCGCACACGTCTTCCTCTGCTTCAGCTTCATCATCTTCCTCTAAACGCGCGCTATACGCAAGCGGGAGATCTCGCGAAGCAGCCTCTCCAACGTCTCGCGAGACTTGCGAACAATCCATATAAACTAATTATTTTAAAATCTCATATTAATTATTAACATTTGACAGTAACGGAGAAACGCCGCCAAATGTAGTGAAGTAAAAGTAATTTTTTCACTAAAAATGTACTTGAGTAAGAGTAAAAGTACACATCTTTAAAAATACTCTAAAAGTACAATTACCCAAAAAATTTACTCAAGTAAATGTAACGAAGTAAATGTAATTCGTTACTACCCACCTCTGTCTAGAACCATATGAAAGTGTCTCAGGTCTGATATAAAAGGCTGCATTTCTATCTTCACACGAGACTGAAAATCTTTCTGTAGCATGACTTGTTTGTCGCTTGAAGCTACTCGCCTTCTCAATTCAATTCATTTGTATAGTGCTTTTAACAATGGACATTGTCCCAAAGCAGCTTGACAGAAATATAGAAACAGAAAAATAAATTATAAAGTTTAAAGTTACTCTTTTATCCCTAATGAGCAAGCCTGAATGAGAAAGCCCTGAGATTATATGAAGAAGAAAGCTTGAGAGGAACCAGGCTCAGAATTGAACCTCATCCTCATTTGGGTGACACTGAACAGTAAATAATGTACATGTTGATAATGTCCTTTCTACAACAGCAACCAAACAGTCAGAATAGTTTGCAGAACTAAATGTTCTAGCAATGTCTAGAAATGTCACTGTCATCAAAATATTTAGCAAACCTTGTATGTCTGTAGTATTTACTGTTGTAAAATAAATAACTAGATTTAATTACATTTTTTCTGTTTAACATTTTCTATTATTATGTGGATATTGTTTATTTTCTTTTGATAAATGTTACCAAATAAATGAATTATTTTCTCTATGAACTTAATATACTTTTATTACAAATTACACACACGCTACAATTAAACTGTTTCTTTTGTTAAGATTAAACAGTAATGACACACTAGTTTCTACATAGTTACCATCATCATGTACAGTATTTAAGGGTTACTCAATAAAACCTCCAAACATTTGGAACAACAAATGTGTATTTTGACCATGTACAATTTGACACACAATTTGATGTGGAATAGCTTTATAAAAGGGCATTTTGTCACTTAATATTGCAGAAGGTCAGCCAAAGCAAAAGTGCCAATAAACAAACAAACAAACAAACAAAAAACATACCCTCACAGTTATAAAAAGAAAAAGGATGACATAAAGATCAGTTATGAGTCATTTGTAAGATGAGATGTGAGTTAGAGTCTACCAGTAGCTTGTACTTTCCATGGCAAAAGCATTTAAGACAGCAACTTTAAAGCTTTGGGGACAGCTTAATCCCATATACTTCTATGAAAGGTTTCTGGAATAAAAGTGTAGAGCTTGGTTGAGGGGTATGCAAGTTTGAGGGCATAAATCAGCCATATAAGCAGTGTGTCCTTGCCTTCAAGAAGGATGGATACGTCCACAGGATCCTCTCCATCTGCACTATGGATGACCAGGTTCTTGAGGATGTGTTGAATGGTGTCACTTCACCTGTGTTCCTATATATAAACTATTGGTATGCAGATTTTTAGCCATTGAAGAGTCTCAGTGACAGTCCCAAGTCCGGATAAAATGGAAGGGTTGCGTCAGGAAGGGCATCCGGCGTAAATCCCGTGCCAAATCAAAATATGCGTAACAAATGATCCACTGTGGTGACCCCGAACAAGGAGCAGCCAAAAGAACAACATATGTATGTAGATTTTTTAATAAATAAATAAAAATAGGGCTGCTTGAATCATTTGAAGTGACTTTATTATGAGGGTAGAATAAACAAAAATGTAGGTGCTAAAAACAACCGTCATTAATTAAACTGAGTCAAATTTAGATTTTTTTTGCAACATTTTGCAAATTATTAGGTTAATTGGTAACAAGTCAGCAACATGACTGGGTATAAAAAGAGCATCTTAGAGAGGCAGAGTATCTTTAAAGTAAAAATGGGCAGGGTTTCACCAATGTGGAACAGTGTCAGAATAATGTTCCTCAATGTAAAATTGCGTAAACTTTGAATATCTCATCATCTACATTAGATATCATATATATCATCAAAAGATTCTGGAAAAATCTCACAAACGGACAAGTGTGAAAATCAGTATTGGCTGCCTTTAGTCTTTAGGTGGCACTGCATTAAAAACAGGCATGAATGGAATGTAAATCACTGCATGGGCTCAGACACACCTCCAGAAAACATTGCCTGTGAACACAGTTCACTGTGCCATCTACAAATGCAGGTTAAAGCTCTATCATGCCAAGAAGAAGCCATATGTGAACATGATCTAGAAACGCTGCCATCTTCTGGAGCCCAAAGCTCTTTTAAAACGCAAAGAGGAGCAAAGCTGATCTGTGGTCAGACGAATAGAAATTTGAAATTCTCTTTGGAATCCATGTATGCTGCCAGACATATGTATCCAGACTATAGAGTATACATGTATATGTATCCAGACTATAGAGGAGAGGGACCAACCGGCTTGTTGTCAGTGCTCAGTGCATCTCTGAAGGTTGGAGGTGCATTATTGCCTATGGAATGGGCAGCTTGCACATCTGGAAAGGTGCTGCCAATGCCGAAATGTATGTACAGGTTTTAAAGCAACATATGCTTATATGTATACAATGTCTTTTTTAGGAAAGGCCTTACATATTTCAGCAAGACAATGCTAAATCACATACTGCATCTATTACAACAGCATTGCTTTGTGGTAGAAGAGTCCGGGTGCTGAACTGGCCTGCCGGTAGTCCACACCTTTCATCATCTGAAAACATTTTACGTATCATGAAATAACAAATATAACAAATAAGACCCAGGACTGTTGAGAAGCTAGAATCCTGTATCAGACATGAATCCTGTATCAGTCTCTCACATGGGACCTACACGCTCAATATGAACGCATCTCTGGCTGACAACACCTTCATCTTGACAAAGTAGTCCTGCTGCGTTCAATGTTTTGTTTCAAATTTCTTCACATAACATCATATCATAATATCATATATCATATGAACTTTGTTGAAAATAAGCAGACATTTAAAATTATAAGTGTAAAGATTTTAAATGTTCGAACAAGAGGAATTTCCTTCTTGGCACAAGGATACAATTTCTTTCAGGGAATCACTATTTTCAATGTGGACTCAGCCAAAAATATGCAGGTAAAATGGATATTTTCAAAACACGTAGTTATGCTTTTACCTGACATTAATCAAGTTGTATTTACAATTGTTTTATTTTATGCATTCCTGTTGCATTTTGTGGCCATTTGGCTGCCATTTGTTCAAATGAGGGAAAACTGAAACCGTTTACTCCACACACTTTATAACAACCATTTTTAAATGGCAGAATTTTTCATTTACAATGTATCCGACATAAGCTGTGCCTGAAAGAGGACAAATGCATGAGGTAGGGTGAATTTCAGTTCTGATACCATGCATTAAGAGGCCTACATACAAAAAAAGTTTAGAGCCGTAAACTGCAGCAAGGTAGCAGGTCAGGTTCACGGTTCCAGCAGGACTAGGCTTAGAAATTAGAATCTCAATTTTTCTGCTAGGCATTAAATTAAGATAAAGTCTTAAATCTGAAAAAAATACAGGATTTTAGGCTGTAACATCAAGTTTATTGTGGCTGTTGTGATTAAAAGGGTTATGACCCAGTGTAGGGACTTGAAAGGACAGGCACAGAAAAAGGTTCCTACAAAAAAAGTGTTGGTATATTGTAAAACAAGCAAGCACATAAACAACTGTACAGTGACAGAACGTAAGGGTGGGCCGAGGCCCCAGGTCTCTTCACTTACTGTAGCAAGTTGTACTTCCTGTATAGCTTGCGTGACAGATGTCTCGTCCAATCAGAGGTAAGAATTCCACTCGCAAACTATACCTTCCTTTTCCGGTTTGTCTGAATTGTCCTTGTGTTTTCTGATTTGTCATTTTCCTTTTATATTTCTTATTGTGTTTTTGGTCTGTTTACGGTCCGTAAACATATAAACATATATTTAAACATATCCTTCTAAAGTGCCTGCTGTGGAAAGTGACACTGCATCGCATTTTATACATCCTTAGCAGTAATGTTTGTTCTTCAACTACCAAATAAGTACACCACAACATTAAAACCACCAGGTGGGTATAATGTTGTGACCCTGACCAGTCTGTGGCTACACTGCCCCATACACAGCAAACTGCCAAGCACTGTGGCTATGATCGAAAGGCTTTAGAACCTACAGTGCATCATTTCTTGCTGCATATGGGACTGTGTAGCCTCACACCAGTCAGAGCCACATTACACCTGTCGGATTTTAATGCTATGGTTGACCAGTGTATGAACATGTACATTCAAAAGTATAACAAACAATTAACAAAAAGTGCAACATTGTTGGACAGAAATGAAAATGACATTTTGCACAACCTCAAATAATTTTCCTCTTCTAGGCCTGCAGTGATCACCTATGGTATGTGGGATCAAGTGCGAGTAGACCATGGAAAGGAGTTTTACCTGACACTGTTCATGCAGGAGATGCTGTCACACCATCGGTTCAATCAGGAGAGACTGCCTTATCTACAGACTTCATCTACACGAGTAATATTTCTACACTATCAACAAAAAAACTGAAATTCTTTCTAATCTATACTTGTAATAAATTCATTTGGTGTTTTGTTAAATCAGAACCACAAAGTTGAATGACTTTGGCCTGAGATCAACAACCGTGTTAACTATCCCTTGAAAACAGCCCTTCTGCAACTGATGGACCAAGAGGAGATCAATATGGAGGACAACCTTGTAAGATACTGTGTGTCCAATCTAACTTGTAGGCTGTGCCACACTGGTCTTACAAGCGTGGCAGAATCATGGAATGCTCATATGATTCCAGGTAAAATATGTAGTAGGCAGTATAACTTAAGCACACTGATAATTATCACATAAATTTTTGATACACACACTTGTTCTTATGTTAACAGGAAAAGGCATACCAAATCACTTTGCAGAACCTGGGTGTAAACGAAGAATTACATCAGAACTCTTGCCACATTCATTTGGAGCTGCAGACCTTTACAGACAGCATGTAGGATCTGCACTGACAACACACTCAACGTTTGGAGTTGATCCCTTTACAACAGTACAGGACAAACTCAGAACGGAGAATCATTTTTCAGAGAAATATCCTGACATTTCACATTTGTTTCATAGAGCAGTAAACAACAACTTTGCTCCATACAAACAAGCCTTGCTTTATCTGATAAACACAACTCAGAGAAATGCATGAACTGGTGCATTTGCAAGCTACAGAACATACTGAACTGAAACAACTACAATACATAACTGTAAGGGTTTACCTTTCTGTGAGTAATTAAAACATTACTCTTCCATAAAAAAGGATTTCAAAACTGAAAAAGCAGCAGTTAGACCTGCAACTTCTATTGCACTGTTGTTGACTTCTCTACATTTTGCACAGTGTGGAGAAGCCTCCTTCCACTGCTCCACACATGTCTTGCAGCCAATAATGGTTCTGCAGCACAGCGACAGCATTGGCTCTTCAATGATATCTGCAAAAGTAACGTGACAGAAGACTGTTTTGTTCAGAGGATATGTTTTCTTTTCTCCAAGTCTACTTATATGCTGATACATGTTTAGTCATGCAGTTATTCCACATATTCTTATTGATTTGCAAACATTCATGTACTAACTTAGTTTGATTGTAAGCAAAAGGTGAATAAATCAAGTCCTCTCTGCACAAAGGCTCTTTTAAATTTAATATCCTAATTGAGGCTTCAGCAGTCTTTTTTTTTGCTATACGTCTTTGCTGCTGAGAGGTCTGTTACTATTGCAAAAAATGATCGAATAATAAACAAAAAAACTAAAGTCACAGTTAAAATATGAAGTCTAAACGAACCGGCGTGTGCGCTGTGCTTAAATGTCAGTTTAAAGACGATAAGACTTTAAAAAAAACAAACCTCTTCCCTCACTCTAGCTGACGTCACACACACACACACACACACACAGCAGCGGTCTGAAGTCCACGAAAAATACATTTAAAAATCCATATAAAAAAAACTATAATACTTATCAGCATGAAAAGTAATAGCACACCTAAGCACAACATAATCAACATTTTAGCGTTGGAACCATGTTTCTAGCTATTACCGTTTAGGACTAGTAGCGTGCCGAGGAAACGGAATAATAATAATAACTAGAATGTTGCATTTCCAGAAAGAAAATGCGAGTGTGATTGGGAATATGTTGCTAAAACTATTGCAAGACATGCTCAAATAATATTTAAAAGCTAAAGTCACAGTTTAAAGAGTTTAAGGTAGTTTATGTGGCTGTAGAGGAAGAATTCAAGTTGTAGGAACAGTTTAAAGACGATGCGTCCTTAAAAAAACCTCTTCCCTCAGTCTAGCTGACGTCACACACACACACACACACACACACAAGCCGTCTGAAGTCCGTGAAACATACATTTAAAAATCCATCTAAAAAAAAACTATAATACTTTTCAGCATGAAAACTAATAGCACACCTAAGCAGCATTTTAGCGTTGGAAGCATGTTTCTAGTTATTATCGTTTAAGCGATATGTTGCTTAAACTATTGCAAGACATGTCTCCAGCATGGGAGGCGAACGCACTAACAAAGTACCAGAAGCGATGAACGTTAACACTGGCAAGTTAACTTATTAAGATGAGGTTTACATCATAGCACGTAGTGCTACACTCAGTTACAAATATAAAAGCTATACATGCTTAAACTATTGCAAGACATTCTCAAATAATATATACAAACTAAAGTCACAGTTAAAATATGAAATCTAAACGAACTAGTGTGTGCGCTGGGAACAGTTTAAAGACGATGCGTCCAACCTCTTCCCTCACTCTAGCTGACGTCACACACACACACACACACACACACACAGTAGCGGTCTGAAGTCCGTAATGCATTTAAACATGAGCAACATTTTAGCATTGGAACCATGTTTTTAGTTATTACCATTTAGGACTAGTAGCACGCCCAGGAAACGGAATAATAATAATAATAATAATAATAATAATAATAATAATAATAATAATAATAAATAGTGACGATAACACTAATAATGACGCAATCACACTAATAATGGTTGTTTATGATACTAGAGATCATCATCAGGTTTTGAGATGACACCTTTTCATTTCATTCACCGTTTCACTTCTCCAGGAAAAGTTTTCTTGTATACCTGAAAGCTCATCTGTGAAAAAGGAATAAAAGTAAAGATCATTGACACTGTAGGTTTGGAAACAATTTAATCCACTTCTCACATATGATTTGTGCACAATTTACTGAGTACAGCTCTAAGTCTACTTTGACAAGACTCACTGATGTTGCTTCACTGATGTCCTGTGTGGTCTGGGATTTGGTTGGGCCATTTAAGGACATTTAGAAACTTGTTCCAAAGCCACTCCAGGGTTGTCTTGGCTATATTCATGTTGTCGTGCTGAAAGGTTTAACCTTGCCTTAAAATCTGAGGCTGTGTCCACTGTGGAGCAAGTTTTCTTTAAGAACCTCTCTGTATTTCGACTGCATTCATCCTTCCCTTAATTCTGACCCGTCTTTCCCCTCCTGCCACTGAGAAGTACTCCTGCCAACACCATGCTTCACAATAACAGTGGTATTGCCCAAATGATGACCAGTGCTTATATTCAGCAGCAGTTTTCATTTAGCCATTCCAACATAAAGCTCTTACTGATGGAGAACTTCTGTACTTCCAGCAAGTACTCCCTTTTCTGCAGAGGACTTCTAAAGCTGTTAAAGTTGCCAGTGAATCTGATCTCTCAGTTTTACGAGTAACAGCATGTTTGAAAGTGTTAGTGTGAAACTGCTATGATAAACAGCACCTGCTGTAATGTTGAGCAGGGGTATCGCTAGGGCTATTCATTCGGGGCTCGAGCCCCGGATGTTTTTAATCTAGCCCCGAATGTTTTATCACGAATTTTCCGAATTCCGAATTAATGGAATGTTGATCGTTTTATTAGAGCACTGTTTACTGTACACGATTTTGTCTGACATCTCCGCGCGCACACACACACACAAACACACACACGCTCTCGCCAAAATACCGCGAGAGTGTGCGCTCGAATATGCTCTAGAACCGCTCTCGCGATACTTTAATGTCCTACACCTGTCGGTCTGCGCGGCGCCGCTTTCACACCACGTGACTTAAATACCTTACAGCCCTTAAACGGGACAGCAATAAAAACGTCAGAAAACACAGCAATCTTATTATTCAGATAAAAGTCTAACTTCTAATCATTCTAATGTTAACACAGTTGATTAATGTCGGCTAACAAATGCATGTTGTGTCAAAAAGGAGGCCCACTGTGTCTGATTCTGAAAACCCCTGACATATAGGACCCTTTAGAATATTATTCAATATGTACAAAAGCCTTAAATTAAATCATCCTAAAGATAGATCTAAATAAAATCTAAACTGTTAAAGCACTAAGACATTACAGTCTGAACCTCATGACTTTCTATTATTCAACTAATGCAGTATTTAAGTTAAAATACAGACATGACTTAGGTGAACAATGGACCAGAACAGACTCCATCATTCAGCTGTTCTGTCTATTGATAAAGGAATTCTCAGCACTAGAAATAATAGTATGATAATTGACCGTTTTGCTCAAGGCTCGGAGATACTCTCTGATGATTCCACCCTCAAAAAAATAGTATAGAAAAGTCATCAAGAGCATGAAGTAGACAAGATACAAGCAGTAAGATAGCTGAGAGAATGAGAGATGAGAGAACGATAAGAGAAGAGAAGCTGTAAAAAATAAACAAAGAATAATTCATACAGTAGTGCCAGCATAAATCAGGAATGAAATAATAGGTGCATGTATAATATAGATTATTGTAAAATAATAGTAATAATAAAGGATCTGCACGGCACAGCTCCACACACAAGCTGTAAAAGAGATAATATTGCATGGCATACCTGTGTGAGAGAAAATGTAATGAATTTAATGGACTCCTTTTTTAGTAGCAAGACTCTGAAATGATGGGAGGAGTCAGAAAAAAAGATTGAATTAAATTTTCTAAAGTTGCATACTGTTTGTGTTAATTTGTGTTTATTATTAAACAATATTACATAAAAATGCCCTTACAAAACGTGTTATTCTTGCTTACCCCCTCTCCTCAATTAGCCCCGGATGTTTCGGGCTCAGCCCCTGATGTTTTCAAATCCTAGATACGCCCCTGATGTTGAGTACAACACTGCAGACTCCTCCAACTCCCAGTCTGGGGTATTGTACAGGGCCACAGCTGAGATACAAACACACACACATCCTTCTTTACAAGTTCTAATGTTTAGTTTTGTTTGTTTATTTCTAGCAAGTGGACCTTAGGAGAGACATCCTCAGGTTGGTAAGGGGTCCAGAGAGTCGGCTCCGCTGGCATGAAAGCGCACACTTCTGGACTCTCGAGGTAATCACTGTATTTATTACTCTCATGAAGAGATTCCACTTTAACAATTATTTAAAGAGAACTTAAATGAAATGCGGTTGTAGATCTCGAGTTTCATCTAATTGTCGTTTGCAGGGATTCCCTTTTCATAACAACTGTGAGGACAGTTTCTCTGGCATTCAGGTAAGGGCTTGTTCATTGTGTCATCACAAAATTGTGTTAATTGCAGTTACTAATTGTGTTTGTGTGTTTTAAGGTCGTTGAGCCAAACCTACAGCTGCTGCCAAACATACATGACCAGGAATCTTCACCTGTCCTTCTGGTAACCAAACCTTTCATTTATTTACTAAAGCTGATCACTGGATTTCACAGGGTTGTTTTGACTGTAAAGAAAGTAAGAGAATGTTACTTGTGTTATTATAAAATCGCTGTGATAGGAAGCAGTTATGTTCATCATGCTCTTCGTTTCACAGATGCTCGATGCCGGTGAGCTGATCAGCGCCTGCCGAAATATCCAGTTCCTCTTGTCGGAGAAATTACATTATCTATCAGATATCAAATATCTATCAAAATATTTAGCTCCTGAATAGTAGTAAGCTTTTGAGTAATACAAATATATCAAATATATATCCTTTATAATATTAGGCTTTGGAGCTTTTGAGCTTTTGATTAATGCACATGTGTAACTTTCATAATCATCAAGCAGTGTTGAGATGGGGTTGTTTTTGTAAATTTCATAATCATCAGGCAGAAATAGTGCTGAGATGGGTGAAATAGAGGATTGTTATTGTTGTGAAATAGAGGATGGTTTTGTGCTGAAAAGTGCAAACATAAGGGGAATTTCACCAAGAATAGTCACTCAGACAGACATAACCTAGACATAACCTAGGCATCTTATGAGCTTTAGCATTGCTTAATAAGCAACAGAGGAATACATTTAGTTCCAGACACAAAGAGTTAAACTTAAATGGAAGTATGGTTTTCCGAGAAATTGAAGCACATCTAATTTTGACACATCGAAAATATCGAGGTTGGTACGTGCGTACGTGCACATTGTTGTTTTATACATCATGTACCCGAAAGGTTGTGTGATGTCATCAAAGGGAGGATGTTTTAATTTAGGGGCAGTATCGGGACAAATAAGAAAATATAGTAAGTATGTTAATTAAGGAAGAAGGGATTAAAAGTATACATACATTGAGTATAATGTGGAAACTTCTAGAAATATTTAAATTTGGAAGAGGAGGCGACATGGGGTGTCTGAGGTATAAGAAGAAGGGATTTTTTGGGGGTTTTTTTAGACCAGCTGCTCTCTTCAGAAATGCATGTGATTGACGGCATCTCTGAATAAAGAAACCTGCTTCTTCTCATCTGCTGACTGAGATCTCCTTCATTTCAGCTAAGTATTTGATAGTTTATTGACTTTATTTGGTAAGATTATTGAAATAAGAGAAATTGGTACAATTAAAGATTCCACACTGTGATATGTCCACTCGGAGGGGACTCTGAGTTCCGACACTCTCTGCACGTACCTTTACCTTCCTGTCTGTGGTATTCTACAGTGCTACTGCTGAGATACAAGCACACACATCCTTCTTTACAAGTTCTAATGTTTAGTTTGGTTTCTCTGTTTCTAGGCAGTGGACATTAAGGGATACTTCCTCGGGATGATAAGGGGTCCTGAGAGTCGTTTTTGCTGATTTAAAACCACACGCTACTTCGACCAGCTGGTAATCACCATCTTTGTTACTTTGATGAAGAGAATTGATATTAATGATTATTAGATGAACACTTTTGTGAAGTAGATCTTGAGATTCAGATCTACTTGTCATTTTCAGGGATTCCCTTATCAGATCACCATTGAGGACCAGTTCACTGCCATACAGGTGAGGGATTATCTGTTGTGGCATCACAAAACGTTTGTTAGTTGCAGTGACTAATTGTGTTCACTTCAAATTGTTCACTTAAGGGTGAATATGGGAAGGTTACATAGCTCATTTCCTGTAACCGGGTGGAAACCATCATCGAGCCACTTAAGGATTATGTGGTAAATTTATTGCAATGTCATGAAGTCTGTATTGTAGATAGCAACTCTTGGAATTTTGTACACATATGGGTCTGCATTGTTAATTTTTTGTGTGAGTATGTGTGCACGCATGTGCGTGTGTCGGTGTCCAGCTCAGTTCAGTTCTCTGTTGAGATACCTGACTGCCTGAGGGAAGAAGCTGTTCAACAGTCTGGTTGTACAGATCCAAACGCTCCGGTATCTCTTTCCAGATGGCAGGCGGTTGAAGAGATCTGGGCACAGATCTGGGTATTTTCATCATCTTTGAAGGTCCCTGTGACTTAAATACACAAACCTAAACAAAGCACAGGTGACACCTATTAGACATCATGACAGAGACTGAAAACCAACAAAAAGGCAGTGGGGGCCTCTAGTGGCCAGAAAAAAGTCCACAACCCTGACAGGAAACCAGTAGATATCAGTTTATTTCTTGCTCTGTTCATGTTACAATTAGTTGCATATCTTACCTGTATATTTCAGTCTAGTTGTGTTGATATTTAACATGATCAGAAAATGACAGATGATTTTCAAAGTCTTTTGCTGTTTCAACATAAAATGGACATAATAAAGCGTCCAAAAGTCATAATGGACAAACCCGTGTGTATAAATTACACCAAAATATGGATTTTAATTAAAACGCTTAAGAGAAACATTATTTCAGACTTTTGCATAACAGCTGGATAGACTATTATTTGATAATTATGTGCAATATTGACATTACAATTTATACTTGGTTTGGATTGGTCAGAAGGTGTTCAGCATGGCCCTGATAGCAGTTCAGGTTTCAAATCAAATCTCTCTTTAAAGAATGTCCTATTTCTGATTATTGTCTACTAAAACAGTTAAATCAAAGTATATGGCAAACTCTAATCATTTAAGCCTCACCTTAAACATTTTAAGTGCAGTGATGTAATGTAATGTAATGTAATGTTTAACTGTAGTGATGTAAAGAAATACTGAATATATAGAACTACTGTAATGCTGAAGCTTTCTGTAAGGAGATTGTTTACCATATAGGAAGGGAGACTCCAATAACACTATGAAACTTTCATTTATTTCAGTCATTTTCATTCTTTCTTTCTTTTTTGCTTAATCTGTTTATTGAGCTTTTATAATAATAAAAGGATAAAAATACAGGAGAATAGAAAAAACATTTTTCCCCCCACACTCAGGGTTATACAAACCAAAAAAACCCTCAATACATAATTATAAAGTGTATGTCAATTATGTACAGAAGAAAGTTTGAATCATAGATTAGAAACTAACTAACTAACTAACTAACTAACTGAATATAATCATGATCATTTATATCAGCAAACAAAACATTAATATAAATTATGTATACACAGTGCACATACTCGTACTCAGTACACTTTTGATCAAGATCAGGCCACAATCATAAGGACATCCTAATGATTAGACTGACCAACTACAGAAGAAGAATTCACATAATCAGAAAAAAATAATAATTAATGGATCCAGGGGGATATAGGACTACAATTAATAGGTGAAACCAGTGGCAAACTTTGGAGGCCGAAATGGTTTCGAACATTTAAACCAATAGATTAAAAAAATAAATAACCCAATAAACAAGTAAAGTTTATTATTAATTAAGGATTAAGTATATATTAATATATAAGTGTAATTAAAGTAAATAAGTGCATTAAAGTGTATGTGTTAACAATAAGAACAGCATAATAGTAATTTTTATTTGTCATTAATAACGATAACAATAACCAATAATAATAATAATAATAATAATAATAATAATAATAATAATAATAATAATAATCATCGTCATTATCTCCGTGACCCCAATCCGCATCTCAGACAATACCACGTGGGGTCGCATCTCTTCATCTCTGACGTCATTTGCGTCTTCACTGCTGTAGAGTTGTTTATTTGTATTTAAACTGTCTCCATGGTGATGACGCGTTCTTCGAGTAGTTTTGAGTCAAAACCTGCATTGAGTTTCTGCGTGGCATCGGATAAACATCGTCTCCATCACCACAACTCTACAGATCTACAACTCTACAAGACAACTCTACAAGACAACTCTACAGATCTACAACTCTACAAGACAACTCTACAAGACAACTCTACAGATCTACAACTCTACAAGACAACTCTACAAGACAACTCTACGATCAGCGACTATCGACGAAGGACTTCTGACCACACCATGGCTTTCCGAGGATTTCTACAGGGACTGAAGAACTGGACTCTGGGTGAGATCGCCTGTGCTGCGGGTCTGGTCACTCTGTCTGCCGGTGCGGGATACTTCATTTACCGCAGCCTCCGGACAGAAAGAGCTCCTCCTGACCACACTGAGCTTCCTCAAGGTATGAGGAGCTTTATCCTACCTCGTGACTTTAATGTCTCACTGATTTTACAGTAAATCCAGTAGAAGGTACAGTGTTACAGTCTAATGTTATGTAGCTAACAAGCGACCTCATCTACTGCTAACAATTAGCCTCATGCTAGTTATCGTGCTAGCGAACTTAGCTACTGGTTTAAATTACACAATAAAGTCCTTCAGCTTGGTTCAAGAATGTATTTTATTCCACAATGAATTATTTACCCTGTTAGCGGTCACTTTTAACAGCCCTGGCTACTGGTTTTACACTAAATCATACTTAGCCTTGTGATTCTCCAGCTAGCGCGCTAACAGACTTTAGCCGATTTTTACCGATTTAAATGACACTGTAATAGTTGGACTAATCATATCTACAGCTTATCATATTCTCAAGCTCTAGAGAACCTGTCTATTTGTTGTAATTATTACACAATTAATTGGTAAATATAATATAAATATAATGTTTAGCCTAATGCTACTTAAGCTGCTAGCGAACTTGGCTGTTGGTTTAAATGACACTAAAATCCTGAACCGAGTTGATGAGCTTGAACAATGAGAATTTCATTTATTTCTACAATATAATATTCATCCCCATTAAAAAGTCACATTTAATAACCCTGACTACTGGTTTTAGACTAAATCATGCTTAGACTACTGATTAATCAGCTCTCCTAAAGGGCTTGGTTACAGGTGTATGTTATCTACCTAGAGAACTTCACTAATCAATTTATTTACACAATATCATAGTGAGTATAAAGCTAGTTAGCTTGATGAACTCAGTTTTAATAATTACACAGTATAATATTTGTATAGATTTGGGTGGTGGACAGGGGCAGGAGGTTTTAGAGAGTTTAGTCAGGTCACATGTACAGTGAATTTACACAATCTGACTGCTACAATTTGTCTGTTTCTTCACAAATTAACTAATTATCAAACTTGACAGGTTATTAAGCATTAATAGGAAAGTTTGATGTTGTGTAATTGAAGAGTCAGAATCCTGAGTCACATAAAAGTGATTTTGTTACAGAGCCTGTGGATGTGCAGGGGGAATCAGTAGATACTCCCTCCGTCCTCCAGGTATGTGTCAGTTAAATAGTAATATTTAACTTCATTTGAAACCTGTAGGCCACTTTTGTTTAAGTGTGTGTGTATGTGTGTGTATGTGTGTGTATGTGTGTGTATGTGTGTGTATGTGTGTGTGTATGTGTGTGTGTGTGTGTGTGTATGTGTGTGTGTGTGTTCATGTTAAGGTTGTTGAGCCAGTCCTGCAGCTGCTGCCCCCTGAACCACAGGATGAACCTTCAGCTGTCATTCTGGTAAACTAATCATTCATTTATTTACTAAAGCCAGTCAATAGATTTTACAAGGTTGCGTTTAATGTAAACAATATTAGTATGAATCTTATTTGATAAGAAGCACTTCATGATCTTCCTGCTCTACATTTCACAGCCGCTCGATGCTGATGAGCCGAACAGCGCCTGCCGTGATGTCCAGTGCGTGTCTGCAGACTCCTCCCTCTCCCAGTCTGGGGTATTCTACAGTGCTGCAGCTGAGATACAAACACACAAACACCCTTCTTTACAAGTTCTAATGTTTAGTTTTGTTTCTCTATTTCTAGCCAGTGGATATAAGAAGAGACATAGTTGGAATGATAAGGGGTCCAGAGAGTCGGCTCTGCTGGTTTGACACCGCGGAGACACGCTGCTTGACTCTCGAGGTAATCACAGTGTTTATTACTCTGGTGAAGAGAATGGACATTATTGAACTGACATGGTTTTTAGTACTTTGTTGAAATGTGGATCTTGAATTTCATCAAATTGTCATTTGCAGGGATTCCCTTATTATTCCAGCTGTGAGGGGAGATTCACTGGCATTCAGGTAAGGGACTATTCATTGTGGCATTGTAAAATTATGGTAATTGCAGTGACTAATTTTGTTTGTGTGTTTTAAGGTTCTTGAGCCAACTGTTCAGCTGCTGCCCACCGAAGAAGACCAAGACCCTTCACCTGTTTTTCTGGTAACCAGAGCTTTAAGTAAAAGAATATTAGTATGAAACTGCCATGATCAGAAGCACTCACGATCTTCCTGCTTTACTTTTCACAGCCGCTCGATGCTGGTGAGCTGATCAACGCCTGCCAAAACATACAGTTCCTCTCTTCAGACCCCTCCATCTCCCAGTTTAAGGTATTCTACAGTGCAGCAACTGAGATACAAACACACAAACACCCTTCTTTACAAGTTCTGATGTCTAGTTTTGTTTCTCTATTTCCAGTCAGTGGACGTAAAGACCTACTTCTTGGGGATGATAAGGGGCCCACAGAGTCGTCTTTGCTGGTTTAACACCACCAGGACACACTGCTTGACTCACATGGTAATCACAGACTTGATTATTCTGAGGAAGAGAATTGACCTTGATGATTATTAGATGCTCACGTTTGTGAAATAGATCTTGAGTTCCAGCTATTTGTCATTTGCAGGGATTCCCTTATCATACCACCATAGAAGACTGTTTCACTGGCATACAGGTAAGGGATTATTCGTTGTGGCATTAGGAAACTTTTGCTAATTGCAGTGACTAATTGTGTTCACTTTAAATTGTTCTTTTAAGTCTGAATCTGGGAGGGTTACAGAGTTCATCTCCTGTAACCGAGTGGAGACATCATTCATCGTGCCACATTATAACACGGTAAATTTATCGCACTGTCATGAACTGTATATTGTAATTAGTAACTTTTGGAATTTTGTCAGATGTATTTTTATTTGTCTACAGTGACAATTTTTTTTTTTTATTCAGCACAAAACCGTTAAAACGGTAACGTGCCATTACCTGTATGTGGCTGGAGATGGGCAGATGTACACCTCCACCTGGGAGTATGACCAGAACGACTCTGAGGTAATTCAGAGTTTCAGATCTGATGTGTATCTACATATGTTGCTATTCCCCTGATTCGGATACTGTAAAATTTACTGTGTGAGTTTTAATGATTTAATGATTCGGCTTGCAGGAGAATGAGGAGGAGGTGGAGATGGAGGTGCCCTTTATTTGGTACGATCCTATTCAATGTTTATTGATGTAACAGTGTATTGTATGTTTAACATACGGTAAGCATTTACATCTCTTCTTTCTTAGCTCCCATCTTTCAGAAAGAGGGGTGACTGACATCAGCCTGAAGGTGCCCGCTCTCCGTGAGGCGTTCGCGGTGAGTAAAACCTTTCTTCAGCTGCTGTTATTGCGCAGGTAAAGTCCACTCTTCTTTAACGTTTATATTGTGTGCTGTCTTATATTCAGACTCTGCTTGCCAGCATCCACAACCAGAACTTCTTGTTCGTGGTGGGAAAAAAGATCGTCATGCGACTGGCAGCAGCTAACAACCAGGTGACTTCAGAATGATGAAAGACTGTATCATTTTTGTGATGGAAATAATTTCAGTTTCTCAGCCATAGCCAAAGTTAGTTACAGAGATTTTGTCGTTGCTTTAACAGGATGTAGTTGGTGTGCAGTTGGCCTACGAGGCCCTGATTCGATTCCTGAGGACGCCTTCCAATCAGGAATCGATTAAAGCAGAGCTCAGCTCCTGTGTAAGCTAATAAACGCCTGTGTGAAATGACAGATGTTTAAAGATAACAGATTTTGCTAATATAGAAAACAGGACTCCAATATGTAAAGCTAATTTATTTTTGTAATTTTTCTACTCTGTGCAGGACCACCACTACAACTTCCTGGATGTTTTTTTTGAGCTGATTTTCTTCAGCTCTTTTATAAATGGCTCAAAACCTCAGCCAGTAAGTGTCTTATCAGGAGATTTCTAAGCAATGTTTGAGTTTCAGAACATGGTCTATTTGATCTCCTTTTCCTTTTCTCCATATTTTTTAAACCTGATAAGACATGGCATTAATGAAGCTTGTCTTTCTTTCCAAAAGTTTAAGGGAGGATTCTTGGAGCGCCTGCTTGCGCTCTTCAGCATGTGGGACGTGGACGTGTGGGAGCCTGCAGCAGAGCTGTACTTCACAGTGCTTATTGTAAGTGTTGAATATCTTCTGATGCCACGATACACAAATTCTCAGGATTGTATCTTAAACTCAGTGACACTGTGTTGGATGTGTGTGTAATTTGTCAATAGGATTACCTTACAGAGCTTGTTGAAGTACTGTTCACTCAGCCTCTGGAGCTGTACAGTGACCCAGCAGCCTTAGCCAGCACAGTTCAGCGACTCCTCAAGCTGCACGTCCAGCTGATGATGGACATTTTGGAGGAGCTCTGAGCAATGTCTTTCCCCTTACCCACTTCATCTTTTCTTCCACTTCATTTCATGTTCTTTTCTCTCACTTCTTTTTCCTACATTGCTCAGACTCCACACGTAAGTATGAATTAATTTTATTTCTATTTTTGATGAACTTAATATTTTAAAAATCTCTTCTCTTTTTTACAGGTTTGTACAGTGAACCCCAGGACCTGAAGAAGGGCTTAACCCTTAAGATCATTCTTCCCTTATTAATCTATCCCTTTTTAATCAATCCCTGTTCCTATCCCTCTCCCCCTATTCCCATAAGTTATTACTATAGATAATATATAGATAAATAGAATTGTTTATAAATAAACTTATTTGTATAATGATTATATGCTTTACTTAAATAAATATTTATATTTGTTCCTATTACAGCCTCATTCTGATCATTTTTTCATCAGTATATGTATAAAACTTTCCTTTAAACACAAACAGAATGTTTCACTCATATACAGATCATTTTTAAAGAATTTCACAACGTTAAATAGTTTACTAAAACGTGGAAAAATAACAAATAACATTATATATTACATGACATATATTACGTATGTAACAGAAAACAGACCTTGTAACACTAACGAGTCACATGACACTAGGGAGGGTAAATGGCTAATTGGGCCCAATTTGGACATTTCCACTTAGGGGTGTACTCACTTTTCTTGCCAACAGTTTAGACATTAATGGCTGTGTGTTGAGTTATTTTGAGGGGACAGCAAATGTACACTGTTATACAGGCTGTACACTCACTACTGTACATTGTAGCAGAGTGTCATTTCTTCAGTGTTGTCACATGAAAAGATATAATAAAATATTTACAAAAATGTCAGGGGTGTACTCACTTTTGCATATATTCTGTTTCTTTACTCCTGTAAAGCTGCTTTGAGACAATGCCCATTGTAAAAGGCACTGTACTTAATTGAGTGGAAATTATGCCTGTGTTTTTTATGTTGAAGCTGATCACTGTATGCATGATAAATATGTGTATAAATTATGTCATGACAAATTTATAACCTCATGAAAAAAACTAAATAAAGCACATGTAATTTCCTGCTTGCTGTTGGCCACATTCAGAAGAGGTGCCTTCAAATCTTGTTGAAAATATAATTATGAGGTGAAAACACGGGTATTTATATCATTAACTCTTTAGAATCTAGAGGAGATTTCCTTATAATAATAATAATAAATAATAATAATGGCTTCCCCATTAGGGTTTAAACAGTAATTTTGCATAATTAAAAACTTCAGCTCTTGATTTTCTTTCAGTAAGTCAAAATGAAACATCTTGATATGACTTGATATTTCAACTCAAGGAGCTTTTATTGTTATATCAATAAATCATATACAGCTGATGCAGTACACAGTGAAATTAAATGTTTCTCTGCTACAGAGTCTTGCGGTCAGAGACGGTGCAATTTCCAAACTGGGCAGTGACACAGCTACTGGGGATGGGAGATGATCTTTCCCCAGCCTCTACAGAAAGTATAGAAAAAGTCATGTTACTATTAACAAGCAATTCTACTGCAACAGCTTTGTGGGCTTGTTTCTCAATCCAGTTGCATTAAAGGGATCAAACATTACTGTAATGTTAGCCAGGTGGTTTTCAGTTCATGTCATGTTACAGATTTTTGTTTTCTACTATTAGAATTTATAATCAGACTTTTCTACAGGCTGGATCTCAACAAATTTGTGAAGGCTATACAAATTCGAATTTTATTATTTGTAATTTTTCACATTTTGGTGAAGAACTCACAGTTTCAGTCATTCTTTAAAAAGGATTTTTATACATTTATATTAATGAGAAATTCATTTTGTGTGTTTGGGTTGCTTTTTATAGAAATGATCAGAATGAGGCTTCAATAGATGCTAATAAAATATTTTATTGAACTAATCTATATAAACACTACACTTAAAGATAAAACTATTTACAGATGATCTACAGGGTACAGTGTCTACATTCTACATAGGGGGATGAGGGGGTAATTGGGGTAGTGGGATTGATAAAGGGAAACAGAAAAACTCTACACAGGCTAAAGATGATGCCCTTAACTCTTGCAGACCTGTTAAGAAAGACAAGAAGAGAGATTTATATACAGTGGTAGGTAAAATATAACAAAATTTATTTATACCTACCTGTGGAGAGCTTGAGCTATGTGGGGTAAATGTGGGGTTAATAATGGAAAGAAGTATGAAATGTGATGGATGGATGAAAAGGGAATTAACTTAAGTATAACTTACACTCACTGTCCACTTTAATAGGAACACCTGTACAATAAATGCATAAATGGGCAGGTTTACAGATGTTCTTATTAGTGGATGGTGAGCGTATAATGACTTAAAACTATGCTGTGGCCAGTATTAAAAACATTATTACTTTGTTGTGTGTGTGTTTGGGGTGAGGGATGGCAGGGAATGGGGAGGTGTAGGGTTAAGGGACTACATAGCTCATAGCTTCTCCAAAGTGTTCATCATCAGCTGGACATGCTGCTTGATGGTTCGTGTAACTGCAGTGGCCAAGGCTTCTGGGTCAGCTCCAGGGGCTGAGAAAACACAACTTCTAGAAGTTCTGTCAGCTGATCCTATTGACAAACACACACACCAAACACAAATCCAACAGTGTCACTGATTTAGAGATACAAAGCTGAGAATTTGTGTATCGTAGCATCAGAAGATATTCAACACTTACAATAAGCACTGTAAAATACAGCTCCGCTGCAGGCTCCCACACATCCAGGTCCCACATGCTGACAAGTTCCATCAGCCGCTGTAAGAATCCTCCCTCAATCTTTGAGAAAGACAACAAGCTCCATTAGTGCCATATATTATCAGTGGGAAAGTTCTAAATTAAAATATAAGAAAAATATTCAGGCATAATTTAGAAATCGTCTGATAAGACACTTACTGTCTCAGGTACAAAGCCGTTCCCGTAGTAGCCGACGATGAGCAGTTCGTAGAACACATCCAAAAAGTTGAAATGATGAAGCTGCATAAACGTGAAAATTTTTTAAAAAAAGACATTACATATACATTACTTTACATGTGGCAGTTCTATGATATCAAAATCTTTGATATTTAAACAAGTCATTTTCTACAGGCATTTGCAAGCTTACCCCGGCCCCGGAGAGCTCTGCTGCAGTCGATTCCTGGTTAGACGATGTCCTCAGGAACCGAATCAGCGCCTCGTAGGCCAACCGTACGGGAACTGGGTTCTATTAAAGCAAAACAAAAACAAATCTCTATAACTCACTTTGTCTACGGTGTTCAACATGGCTACTTATTTTAAACCCTGCATGCATGTCCAGTTTTCCTTTAAAGATACACAGATGATAGAACACATAGCCCAAATGTTCATTATGTACAATTTATCTGTATATTTTTCCTACGAATGCCCTTCATTCATAACAGACTGTGATTGTTATAAAACAGAAAATTAGCTATTGATACGAGAAAAAAATTCACCTGGTTGTTAGCTGCTGCCAGCTGCATTACAATCTTCTTTCCGGTCAGAAACAGGAAGTTCAGATTAAGCATGCAGTCTAACACAGTCTGAATATAAAGACAGAACAGTTAATGCAGAGTGGACTTTACCTGTGCAATAACAGCAGCTACACAAAGCTTTTACTCACATCAGACGCCTGGCGGAGAGCAGTCACCTCTCTGTCTGATAGTAGGCAGCTAAGGAACGATGGAAATGCTTAGTGCATGTTACACATAAATAACACCATTACACCATTAAACTGGGAAGAGGATTGTACCTAATAAAGGGCACCTCCATCTCCTCTGGGCTAAATCTCTCCTCACAATCCTGCAACGCAAATTAGCAATGAATCATTAAAACTCACACAGTACATTTTACAGACTCCTATCCAGGGGAATTAGCGTGTATGTGTAGATACACGGAAGTTTGGAAACACAGAATTACCTCAGAGTTGCTCTGTGAATTGTGAGGAGAGCAAACATCTTGCGTTGCCCAAGTGGCGGTGTCCACCTGCCCATCTTCAAACACATGCAGGTATGTGCAGGTCACCTTTTTAAAGAGGTCTGATTTTAAATCACAGTCTGTTATGAATGAAGGGCATTCGTAGGAAAAATATACAGATAAATTGTACATAATGAACATTTGGGCTATGTGTTCTATCATCTGTGTATCTTTAAAGGAAAACTGGACATGCATGCAGGGTTTAAAATAAGTAGCCATGTTGAACACCGTAGACAAAGTGAGTTATAGAGATTTGTTTTTGTTTTGCTTTAATAGAACCCAGTTCCCGTACGGTTGGCCTACGAGGCGCTGATTCGGTTCCTGAGGACATCGTCTAACCAGGAATCGACTGCAGCAGAGCTCTCCGGGGCCGGGGTAAGCTTGCAAATGCCTGTAGAAAATGACTTGTTTAAATATCAAAGATTTTGATATCATAGAACTGCCACATGTATATGTAAATTTTTCACGTTTGTGCAGCTTCATCATTTCAACTTTTTGGATGTGTTCTACGAACTGCTCATCGTCGGCTACTACGGGAACGGCTTTGTACCTGAGACAGTAAGTGTCTTATCAGACGATTTCTAAATTATGCCTGAATATTTTTCTTATATTTTAATTTAGAACTTTCCCACTGATAATATATGGCACTAATGGAGCTTGTTGTCTTTCTTTCTCAAAGATTGAGGGAGGATTCTTACAGCGGCTGATGGAACTTGTCAGCATGTGGGACCTGGATGTGTGGGAGCCTGCAGTGGAGCTGTATTTTACAGTGCTTATTGTAAGTGTTGAATATCTTCTGATGCTACGATACACAAATTCTCAGCTTTGTATCTCTAAATCAGTGACACTGTTGGATTTGTGTTTGGTGTGTGTGTTTGTCAATAGGATCAGCTGACAGAACTTCTAGAAGTTGTGTTTTCTCAGCCCCTGGAGCTGACCCAGAAGCCTTGGCCACTGCAGTTACACGAACCATCAAGCAGCATGTCCAGCTGATGATGAACACTTTGGAGAAGCTATGAGCTATGTAGTCCCTTAACCCTACACCTCCCCATTCCCTGCCATCCCTCACCCCAAACACACACACGTAATAATGTTTTTAATACTGGCCACAGCATAGTTTTAAGTCATTATACGCTCACCATCCACTAATAAGAACATCTGTAAACCTGCCCATTTATGCATTTATTGTACAGGTGTTCCTATTAAAGTGGACAGTGAGTGTAAGTTATACTTAAGTTAATTCCCTTTTCATCCATCCATCACATTTCATACTTCTTTCCATTATTAACCCCACATTTACCCCACATAGCTCAAGCTCTCCACAGGTAGGTATAAATACATTTTGTTATATTTTACCTACCACTGTATATAAATCTCTCTTCTTGTCTTTCTTAACAGGTCTGCAAGAGTTAAGGGCATCATCTTTAGCCTGTGTAGAGTTTTTCTGTTTCCCTTTATCAATCCCACTACCCCAATTACCCCCTCATCCCCCTATGTAGAATGTAGACACTGTACCCTGTAGATCATCTGTAAATAGTTTTATCTTTAAGTGTAGTGTTTATATAGATTAGTTCAATAAAATATTTTATTAGCATCTATTGAAGCCTCATTCTGATCATTTCTATAAAAAGCAACCCAAACACACAAAATGAATTTCTCATTAATATAAATGTATAAAAATCCTTTTTAAAGAATGACTGAAACTGTGAGTTCTTCACCAAAATGTGAAAAATTACAAATAATAAAATTCGAATTTGTATAGCCTTCACAAATTTGTTGAGATCCAGCCTGTAGAAAAGTCTGATTATAAATTCTAATAGTAGAAAACAAAAATCTGTAACATGACATGAACTGAAAACCACCTGGCTAACATTACAGTAATGTTTGATCCCTTTAATGCAACTGGATTGAGAAACAAGCCCACAAAGCTGTTGCAGTAGAATTGCTTGTTAATAGTAACATGACTTTTTCTATACTTTCTGTAGAGGCTGGGGAAAGATCATCTCCCATCCCCAGTAGCTGTGTCACTGCCCAGTTTGGAAATTGCACCGTCTCTGACCGCAAGACTCTGTAGCAGAGAAACATTTAATTTCACTGTGTACTGCATCAGCTGTATATGATTTATTGATATAACAATAAAAGCTCCTTGAGTTGAAATATCAAGTCATATCAAGATGTTTCATTTTGACTTACTGAAAGAAAATCAAGAGCTGAAGTTTTTAATTATGCAAAATTACTGTTTAAACCCTAATGGGGAAGCCATTATTATTATTTATTATTATTATTATTATTATTATTATTATTATTATTATTATTATTATGAAATCTCCCCTAGGTTCTCCCCTAGAGTTAATGATATAATTACCTGTGTTTTCACCTCATATTTATATTTTCAGCAAGATTTGAAGTTACGTTTCCTTTTGTGAATGTGGCCAACAGCAAGCAGGAAATTATATATGCTTTATTTAGTTTTTTTCATAAGGTTATGAATTTGTCATGACATAATTTATACACATATTCACATATCATACATACAGTGATCAGCTTAAACATTAAAAACACAGGCATAATATTCAATTTAAATTTAATTTATTTGTACAGTGCCTTTTACAATGGAGAAGTAAACACACATTTTATATATATATCTATATATACACTATATTGCCAAAAGTATTCGCTCACCTGCCTTGACTCGCATATGAACTTAAGTGACATCCCATTCCTAATCCATAGGGTTCAATATGACGTTGGTCCACCCTTTGCAGCTATAACAGCTTCAACTCTTCTGGGAAGGCTGTCCACAAGGTTTAGGAGTGTGTTTATGGGAATTTTTGACCATTCTTCCAGAAGCGCATTTGTGAGGTCACACACTGATGTTGGACGAGAAGGCCTGGCTCTCAGTCTCTGCTCTAATTCATCCCAAAGGTGTTATATCGGGTTGAGGTCAGGACTCTGTGCAGGCCAGTCAAGTTCATCCACACCAGACTCTGTCATCCATGTCTTTATGGACCTTGCTTTGTGCACTGGTGCACAGTCATGTTGGAAGAGGAAGGGGCCAGCTCCAAACTGTTCCCACAAAGTTGGGAGCATGGAATTGTCCAAAATGTCTTGGTATGCTGAAGCATTCAGAGTTCCTTTCACTGGAACTAAGGGGCCAAGCCCAGCTCCTGAAAAACAACCCCACACCATAATCCCCCCTCCACCAAACTTTACACTTGGCACAATGCAGTCAGACAAGTACCGTTCTCCTGGCAACCAGAAAAACCCAGACTCGTCCATCAGATTGCCAGATGGAGAAGCGTGATTCATCACTCCAGAGAACGCGTCTCCACTGCTCTAGAGTCCAGTGGTGGCGTGCTTTACACCACTGCATCCGACGCTTTGCATTGCACTTGGTGATGTATGGCTTGGATACAGCTGCTCGGCCATGGAAACCCATTCCATGAAGCTCTCTGCGCAATGTTCTTGAGCTAATCTGAAGGCCACATGAAGTTTGGAGGTCTGTAGCGATTGACTCTGCAGAAAGTTGGCGACCTCTTCGCACTATGCGCCTCAGCATCCGCTGACCCCGCTCCGTCAGTTTACGTGCCCTACCACTTCGTGGCTGAGTTGCTGTCGTTCCCAAACACTTCCACGTTCTTATAATACAGCTGACAGTTGACTGTGGAATATTTAGGAGCGAGGAAATTTCACGACTGGATTTGTTGCACAGGTGGCATCCTATCACAGTTCCACGCTGGAATTCACTGAGCTCCTGAGAGCGACCCATTCTTTCACAAATGTTTGTAAAAACAGTCTGCATGCCTAGGTGCTTGATTTTATACACCTGTGGCCATGGAAGTGATTGGAACACCTGATTCTGATTATTTGGATGGGTGAGCGAATACTTTTGGCAATATAATGTGTATATATATATATGGCAATCTGATGGACGAGTCTGGGTTTGGCAGTTGCCAGGAGAACGGTACTTGTCTGACTGCATTGTGCCAGGTGTAAAGTTTGGTGGAGGGGGGATTATGGTGTGGGGTTGTTTTTCAGGAGCTGGGCTTGGCCCCTTAGTTCCAGTGAAAGGAACTCTGAATGCTTCAGCATACCAAGACATTTTGGACAATTCCATGCTCCCAACTTTGTGGGAACAGTTTGGAGCTGGCCCCTTCCTCTTCCAACATGACTGTGCACCAGTGCACAAAGCAAGGTCCATAAAGACATGGATGACAGAGTCTGGTGTGGATGAACTTGACTGGCCTGCACAGAGTCCTGACCTCAACCCGATAGAACACCTTTGGGATGAATTAGAGCGGAGACTGAGAGCCAGGCCTTCTCGTCCAACATCAGTGTGTGACCTCACAAATGCGCTTCTGGAAGAATGATCAAAAATTCCCATAAACACACTCCTAAACCTTGTGGACAGCCTTCCCAGAAGAGTTGAGGCTGTTATAGCTGCAGAGGGTGGACCGACGTCATATTGAACCCTATGGATTAGGAATGGGATGTCACTTAAGTTCATATGCGAGTCAAGGCAGGTGAGCGAATACTTTTGGCAATATAGTGTATATATATATATATATATATACTATACTATACTATACCCTTTTTGTGCCGAGGACATGATTACAACACAGCACTAAAAGATTAACGGTTTAAAGATTCACAGGTTAAAGATTTATATGCCAGTTTTTCTTTACTATACATATTTGGTTTCTCAATCAGATAGGTGTAGATGTCACTAATAGAAATAAAAGGGTCTATACTGAGTTCAGTGAAATTAGAGCAGTCCTTGCAGTGCAATTCTCATATAATGTGCAAACTATACATCCATTTTTAAAAATGAAATAATGGAATAAAAACACAACTGCAGTCAAGGCAATAGTAATAAGTAAGGCAATATTGTATTGATGTATAAGGTATAAATAGGTGTGTAAATATTATTTATATAGCTATAAATACGTTATTACACAATAGTTAAACATAGGGATTTTTTATTGCAAAATAGTTGAACACAGGGATTTGCATATGATGAGAGGGTATTAATGTCACGGGACGTAAACATGCCAAATAATGTAGAATATAAAGTGCAGCAGAATGTAAACATACTGAGTAACATATGAACAGACACATACTGAGGGATACAGAGAATGTAAACTAACATGTTTTGTGTATAGCAAAATGCTGGATCAGATTGTTGCAATCCTTCAGTTTATGAGTGTGTGTGTTCACAAGCCAGTTCCCGTATGCTGCTGGAGTAGAAGATGTTCTTAAGTCTATTGGTTCGTGAAGTGATGGACCTGAATCACTTGCCAGAGGGCAGCAGTTTAAATTAAAGTGATGTCCAGGGTGAGATGGGTCCTTTAGGATGTTTGCTGCCCTTTAGAGCCAGCGTGCTGTGTAAAGTTCCTTTAAGGAAGGCAGAGGGCAGCTGATGACTTTTTGTGCTGAGTTGATCACCCCCTAGAGGGCTTTCTTGTCCACCTCTGTGCTGCTGGTGTGTGAACATTGTTGTGCCTTTGAAAGCACACAATTTAAAGCCTTTTAAGTTAAACACCTTTACATTCCGTGTTGTAAACATGTTTAAATGTGTGCCCTGGCTACTTCATGCATTTAAATCCCGTTAGTGTTAGCCTGTGTATCAGAACTGTCATAGCTAACCAGTCTACATTTCTAATTAACCCATTTACACCCTGCTTCCATTAAAATTGACATCACTTTTTTTCGGTAAACCAATTAAAAATACACAGATCAGGCATGACATTATGAGTACTGACAGGCAAAGTGAATAACACTATCTCCTCATCATGGCACCTATATCATCCTATATTAGTTGGTAGGAGAACTTTTTGTCCTCAAAGTTGATGTGTTAGAAGCAGGAAAAATGGACAAGCGTAAGGATTTGAGCGAGTTTGATGAAGGGCCAAATTGTGATGGCTAGACCACTGGATCAGAGCATCTCCAAAACTGCAGCTCTTGTGGGGTGTTCCTGGTCTGCAGTGGTCAGTATCTATCAAAAGTGGTCCAAGGAAGGAACAGTGGTGAACCGGTGACAGAGTCATGGGTGGCCAAGGCTCACTAATGCACGTGGGGAGCGAAGGCTGGCCCATTTGGTCAGATCCAACAGATGAGCTACTGTTGCTTAAATTGCTGAAGAAGTTAATGCTGGTTCTGATAGAAAGGTGTCAGAATACACAGTGCATTATGGGACAGGGCTGTTTTGGCAGCAAAGGGGGGACCAACACATCATAATGTTATTCCTGATTGGTGTATATGTTTTTATAAACTAAATATCACTAAAATTGTCCACAACTGAATTTTTTTATTTCTTTAATTTTATTAATCTATACTACACAATTTGCTGTTCTAATATAGTCATTCATTTTTTAATCAAACATCATTGTGTTTTTTATGTAAGGTTCTAGTATCCACAGTACCAACAATACCTGCAGCACATGTAGTCTCAGTCCCAGATCTTTACATAGTGGACATGTCACACAGCAGCATGTCCAGGTCAGTCCAAAAGTGTTGCATGCAGTGGAACCTAAATTATCAATTGTGATGTAATATACAGGGCTCAGGGCCCAAAAGGCTACATACATAGGGGATAATGAACACTTTTTTTTTAGCTGCTTCCAAATTTTTTCACACTTACTTATATATATAGTCTGTGTGTGTGTGTGTGTGTGTGTGTATGTGTGTGTGTGTGTGTGTACCTGCTTCTTCCTTTAGACTGTTTAGACTCACCTTTGGTTTGTCCAGAGGCATGAACAATTTTATCTTAAATACTTTTTATACTAGTTGTGTCTTTTACAGGATTCTACTAACCTGTTTTACTTTTTCTGATCGGTTCATCCATGCAGTATTTCATATATATTTTATATGAAACACTCTTCTTAGTATCATGACACTGATCTGTGCTGTAGTTATTATATATATTTTTGCACATGCCATGTTCTTAAGGAATAAAAGAAATGAAAGAATTTTTTATGCTGTACGAGGTTCTTTTTCATTGCAATGTGTGAGCTGAGTCTTCAAATGACGTGCAAAGACATACATCCTCCTGTAATACTTACACTAGTACTTCATACTAAATGCTACATTACTTCACAACTGAGTTTTAGGACTGATGGTATTCTTAATCTGTGACCTAGTCATCCAGTATCTATTCATTGACTGGGACTTCGAAAGCTTTTGAAAGTCACTCTGGATAAGGGTGTTGTAGCGCACTGAGCGGGGACAGAGAACAACACAGAGCCAGGGAACATGTTAACACCAGCTTTTAATTACTAAACAGAAAAATAGGGAAGAAAAGGAACTCAGGATAGCTAGAGAGCAAAAGGGAGGAAAGCAAAATAGCAAAAAGGGCCAACTAAGACGATTCTTCCCTGAAGGGGTCCGAGGCCAAGAAAGGCTGGAGGCAGCAACAGGGTCCTGGCGAAGGCTGAAGACAGCAGGTGCAGATCCAGCAGAGGTAGGGCTTTAGTCTGAGCAGCTTGTAAACAAAGCACATAGTTCTTGTTTAGTCCAGCAAGGGGCAGGCCTTACCTCGCGTGGCCGGCGGGGCCAGCCTTTTTGTTGTGTTGTTCTGCTGGAGGGTGAAGAGCTTAGCGGTGCGGCACAGTGTAAATGTAATGTACATAGGTGTGAGCATCTTTTTAGTGATTTGTTGGTTTTTAAATTGCTATTTATTTATAGAAAATACTTTTACAGGGTAAGGGCAATAACATTTTTTTTACTTTCAGTGGAAAGTAATATAGCATGAATATCCAGCCAGCCTCAAAACATAAGTAATATATAGAATAGAGCTGAGCATCTGAAAGGGCAAACAATTCCTAGGTTTATTTTTAATGGCACCTATTTGACCCTCTATCCCATTTTCCCTCAACATTACAGTGTGGGGTGGGGGGCGACAGCAAAAGCAAAGTCATATGAGTTTATGCCTGATGAATCCCTGTGTAAAATACACAGGAAATATTGTTTAATGTACTCTATATTTAAAGATAATACTAAAAAACAAATTTAATTTTACAGTAAAATCAGACCTTCGGTTCAGAGCAGAGCTGTTTTTTAAACTGTAAATAAACTACTTTCACTGTTAGTTGTTAAATACACAATAAACCTATTAAATAATACTGACAAAGATTTGGCAACTGCCTTTATTCTGTAAATATAACTATTTTTAGGAAACCTCATACACTAGCAGACTAACAGACATAAAGCTAAATATTATACACATCTCCTGACCAATTAGATTCAAGAATTCAACTGTACTATAATATGATATAATTAAATATAATAGAATAGAATAAGGAGAGAGAAGCAGTGATCTGACAGCATTGATAACGCTTTATTCAATACGAACTGTTCAAGATCTAATGTTTAAACAAGTCGAGACCCTTTAGCAAATGAACAGATTTCCCAGTGATGTTTAATGAAGAAAACAATCCAATGTGTGCTTTGTGGCCTCTGTTTTATTGGTAGAAATAAAGGTCATCAGATAGCCTTTTTTAAATCTATAGACATATGCATAGACAAGACTTGCTAATCTAATTTTTTTTTTTATAGATTGTTAATATTTTAGGGGCTTCACAATCTTCCTTCGGCTTTTGTTCATAAAGAGGTATTTAATGGTAGATGGACACTGGGCAGCTGTAATAAGACTCGATAACCTATCACAGGAAATTCTTTAATTTGGTGAAAAGGTCAAATTTTGCTTCAATGTTTAGCATGGTCTCTATTCAAAAGTCGTTTTAGCATTACAAGAGTTTCTTAAAGGTCAGTTGAAAGTTGAAAGAGAGAGAGAGAGAGAGAGAGAAAACAACGCATCAGATTTATATTCCACAAGGAAACAATTGAGAATAGAATGACAAATCCTAACCAAAACCCCAGCAATACACCCACATTTCAGTTTATCGTTTTTATGGTTGTAGAAATTCTGTCCTTAGTGTTCGGTCAGCATAGCAACAAAATCCACTGCACAAGCAATCCAAGAAATGTTTTAATCCGCCAGAGAAATCGCAGGTGTGACCGCTGTCAAGTTTCTCGCTGAAGGGAACAGCGTTGTAGTAGGGTGTTACAAGATTCCTCTTTCAAGTTGTCACACCTGGGAAGATGCAGGGATGTGATATATCTGTCTGGAGAAAAATAAGAGTACTATTAAGATGAAAAACAACTGTCGAAAAATTCTAGGTGTAAATACACACTAACTTACTGGGAAGAACTTGGACAGTGGCTCATACATGCAGTTATCCAATCAGCCAATCATATAGCAGCAACAGCATGCATAAAATCATGCAGATATAGGTCAAGAAAAAGTCAAAATGTGATCCCAATTATTGTTGGAGCCAGACAGTTTGCTTGAAGTATTTTCGTTTACAGTATATATAATAGTCTCAACAGATTACACAAAAAAAAAAATATCCAGTGAGCCACAGTTCTGCAGCAGAGATTTGAGCTGGTTGGAGCTGACAGGAAGGCTACGGTAACTCAAATAAAGTGCTGCAGGAATGAGTCCCGGAGTTCACATTGTTTGCACTTCCGGTTCCATCGTCCTGAAGTTAATGGCTTTTTTACAATTAAAGTCTATAACACAAGCTCAAGATATTTTCATCTTTTAATCTATGACATTCATTACATCAGTAATACCCTGCTTGTGATTGTTAAAGCTTTTGCATGTCTTGAAAAAGGCGATTACTTACAAGTGCCTAAATAGGACTAAAGAGGTTGTCGAGGAAATTAAACATCATCACACTGAATAGGAAAACTCATCTACTTCAGCCTTGTGTTTATATTCGCATTCTTGCAAACTATTTCTCAAACTTTTCGTTCATTCAGATTTGTCCTCAATAAGAGAACAGTGGACCCTTATCAGGAGACATGTTTTTTAAATAACGACGTCTTGGTGACGTTGAAGTCATGATACTGTGGTGTTCGTTTAGCTTTTTACTTCTGCCGATTGTATTTTGTGTTTATTTCTGAAAATTATCTTGATGAAGAGATAAGAATCATAAATGTCAGTTGGTCACAGAGCTTATTTTCTGCAACAATGGAAAATCATATTGGCTTTATGTCAAGGAAACCAGGGTAATGATCTCTTCCAGGTTGGCCTACAAAAATATATCGTTCCTGAAGCACTCTGGAACCACTCTGGAACCATGGTGAACAGAAAAGTATCTCAGAACACACAATACATCGAATCTTGAGGATGATGGGCTACAGAAACTGGACAAAAACTGGACACCATTCATTCCAGTCTTCACCTGCCACACGATTGGCTGATTCTATACCTGCATGAATAGGCAGATGCACAGGTATTAAAGTGTATGGTGAATGTAGGTCAGATTACTTTCTTGTCAGCTAGCATTATTTTATGAATGTCCTAAAAAAGAAAAGTCCATCCGAACACTTTGTTCGGTTGAAGCCAGCCTTCTGTTAGCCCTGTTTCATAGAAAATATTTATTATTAATATATTACCTCTTGATTCTGGAATAGTGTTCCAGCCTACAACATTAGCTCAGTAAGAGGTTTGAATCCAGATGACAGAAATCAAAACATGTCCTGGTTTATTTTGCAGTTTCTGGTAGATTTATAGTCAGTTCATTAATAGGGTGGCAGAGAAGTGCAAAACAAAATAACAAAACTGAAAACAAAATAACAAAACTGAAAACAAAATAAGAAAATTAAAAGAAAAACAAAAACAAAAACAAAACTGAAAACAAAATAACAAAAATGAAAACAAAATAACAAAACTGAAAACAAAATCAGAAAATTAAAAGAAAAACAAAAACAAAACTGAAAACAAAATAACAAATCAGAAAACAAAATAACTAATTCAAAAACACAACGACAATTAAGACAAACCGGAAAAGGTAGGTATAGTTTGTGAATGGAATTCTTACCGCTGATTTGAAGAGACATCTGTCACTCAAGATATACAAGAAGTCCAGCAGGCTGCGGCAGTAGAAAGTGGATTGGTGTGTGTATGAACGCAGCTCTGCTCTTATAACGCTCCTTACATCGTTTAATCTGGAATAGTTTTGTCTTCGAAACATACGTGGGGTTCTTTAGGTGTGTTTTTAGACATAGCAAACTAATCTTTATGCCATGATACACTATCAGCATATCCAAAATAATGGCATATGAACACCCTTCCTTGAAGTAGTGTTGAATAAATTCCAATTTTCTTATAAATATAAATATATGTTTGTTATTTTCTTTGAAAGATTTAAAGTTGCACTATGGGGAAAAAATGGTTTAAAGTGAACGCAATACACAATTTTCTACTTCTTGTATATCTTGACTGACAGATGTCTCGTCCAATCAGCGGTAAGAATAACATTTGCAAACTATGCCTACCTTTTCAGGTTTGTCTGAATTGTTGTTGTGTTTTTGGATTTGTAATTTTGTTTTCGGATTTGTTATTTTGTTTTGCACTTCGTACATTAATGATTGTATGGTAAAGTGCCTTACTACATATTTTTCTCGTCTTATTATTTGTAGAAGTCTTTTTTATCAGGCAGATTTAGATTTTTAGCATTATTTATTGATTGGGCCTCCTTCTAAACACTGCGAAATGAACATGATGCAAACTAATTCACAAGCAATCCAAGAGAAAGATGTCATGGTGTCTTTGTAATGGAGAAAATTGTCATGTCTAAGATAAACTAGTAAGTGACTTTTTTGTTCTTAGTGTAGTTTTGAAATGACATTTTTTGTTTAATACATTTCTGAAATAATTGAAACTCAAATGATAGAAATGCTTAAATAAGGAGTTTTGCTTTTATCACTACTACAAACAATTATTTTAACTAAAAGGTTCAATGTAGAACCGTTCCTTTTCAGATTGTAAAGGCTTGATGGTTTTTCCTTTAATTTCTCTTTTTGGAATAACAGCATTAACAACTACTACTCATTTTTTTGTTTTACCAGATGCTCTTAATGTACAAAAATATTTCTCTGTTGCAGATACTTTGGGGCAGATGGAACAAGAAACACAAAATACAGATTTTCAAGATTTATTCATTTTTTTTAACCATACAGATACTGGTAATAAATTTTTTAGACAACTCAGCTACAAAGGTTTGTACCTAAATGTTAATGTAGCAGGTTATTTTCATCAAAGCTTCTGTATATTAAAGATTTATCCTGGTCTAATGAAATGAAGCCTCAATCAATTAGGTTTAACAAGAGATTTATTTACACTATTTTTCCAAAAGTTTTGGGATGTTTTTTGCCTTTACATGCATGTGAATTTAATCTGGTGCTGGCCTTCCCTTTGTAGCTGTAACGGCTTTTAATCTTCTGGGAAAGCTTTCCACAAGATCTAGGAGTGTGTGGATTTTTTGACCATTCCTCTAGAAGCACATTTCTAAGGTCAGGCACTGATGTTGGGCGAGAAGGCCTCCGTCTAATTTATCCCAAAGGTGTTCTATCAGGTTGAGGTCAGGACTCTGTGCAGGCTACTAAAGTTCCTCCACACCAAACTCACTCATCCATGTCTTTATGAACCTTGCTTTGTGCACTGGTGTGCAGTTATGTTGACACAGGAAGGGGCCATCCCCAAACTGTTCCCACAAAGTTAAGAGCATTAAGTATGTAGTATTAAGAGTTTCTTTCACTGGAACTAAGGGGCCGAGCCCAACCCCTGAAAAGCAACATCTGAATTCAATGATTTGGAGGGGTGTCCCAAAACTGTTGGCAATATAGTGTATATTCGTTGGATCATTGTTATACAATTTCCTTTCTGCCCAAAATGTACACAGTTTCCTCTTGTATCCACATTTTTAAATGTCTGATCTTTGTCTTTTTAGATTTGCACTTCAAGGATAAAGTAATGAAATATTAGCAAGTGAATGGTATGCATCTAGTCATTAGATTAGCATAGTGCAAGCCACATGTCAAAAACTCCACACACTTGCCTCAGATGCTTTGTTGAGTGGCTCAGTATTTTAAAAAGACTTGCTGTGGTTTCTGACAAGCCAAATGACCTAGTATTATATATATATATATATATATATATATATATATATATATATATATATATATATATATATATAAACAATATATATATATATAAATTAATATATAAACAAAAGAATATAGCAGAGCTAAAAACAGAAAGGCATACATGCAACTGCAACATCTTGAAGCTGAATAAAGTTCTTTCATTCTAAGCTTTAATTAAAGGCTATTTTATGTATAAAATTCTACCTGAAGCCTTTTTGTTGACATTTCATGAAAAGGAACGACGAAGTCTACACAATAAAGGCCTTGGAGCCGGATCATGCTCAGTAGATTTGGGCGCTCAAGCAACAATATAAAGAAATCCTTGGTCATGTTGTGAGCATGTACTCACTATAGTGCATCATAAAAGTGTGAATTATACTTGTTTTGATATATTATTTTTTTCCCCAACAAAGTGTTATTAAAAAAAAAACCGAGCTTCCTCATTTTTTGCCATCATTTCATTCCCTCACTTTCACAGCCACCTTGAACAATTCCTCATCTAACCACCAGAAGGCACTTTCACACATTTTTTCTTTTTCAGCTTTTTCCTCCCTGTCTCCATCTCTTGGCTCAACCTAAACTGTCAATCATCACTTCAACCACTCCCCTTTATTTATCATCAAAGAGCTCCTATAAATCTTGTATAATATAAGAAAAAATATTGGGGGAAGATATGAAGCTGAAGTGGTTACTGAAGGAGCAGTGTAATAAATATAAATTGTCTGTTTAAAATGAGTGTGTGCTGATTATGCCATGTAGCTTGCATGATGCTAATTTTCAGACTTTAACCTCTTCTTACTTGTTCTTGTAGAAATCTGAAGAAAAAATTATTTAGCCCACTAAATGTCTAAGCTCATCAGATGCATTTGCGGTGAAGTCTCTCTTTAAAATTTACAAGCAGGTGTTAGTATAGAATTTAGTATCAACTATTATATATAAAAATATCTAACAATATAATTTGTAAAAGCATGCAAGAGAAACGAGAAATGTTATTTTACCCAGAAGTTAGCTATTACTGTGAGTTATGAATGCAAATGGAGATACAGCTTGTTGGGTTATAGATAAGAAAAAATTGTCATTTCAATAAAGATATACTTAATCTTAAGACCAGTAACATTATTAAAGTTCTTTTAAAGACTACAAACTGTGTTCTTTAGAAAATATCAAGAAGAGAAACGACAGCATCTTCCTATAATACAAGGATTATACATAAAACCCAGGAGTTTATTGCTAGCTCCAAGCACTGGCACAGTGTCTGCGGACAACATTAGATGATTAGGGTAAGTACGATTAATTTTGTTTCTCTAAGGTAAAAAACATTGATTTTGTCGCAAAATAATCATAATCATGCGTATAATTCAATATTCTGTATGAACTCGGTTAGTTAAAGAGATTAAGAAAAAATCTAATAATACAACTTAATGAAGTCCTTCATGCTTCATCAAGAGACAGTTGCTTCTGTGTTTTAACGAACTTACTGAAGTATTACTCCACTCATGTTTTACAGAAAGAGTGATCCAAGATCACGCAAACTTATCGACTTGTTATGTCTTGTTTTCTTTGCTTCTTTTCTTTGTTTAGTCTGTAAATGTGCATACGTCTCAAAATCGTGTACCTCCCTCTGATAACTGAGAGTGTCCTGCAACAAAATGTACACACTCTCACACATATTATAGTACAGAATTCATAGCATTATGCATAAGACATAAAATAATAGTGTACTAGCACAAACACAAGATGGGAAATGATGATGCCATTATTAAAAAAAAGAAGAAGAAGTAATAATTTCAACGAATATAAAATTATAGTGAAGTATGCCATAACACAGTTTTTTTTAACACACGCACACACAACCCACATCACCAAAGGCGCATGCTTGTAGCGGATTAAAATTATCAATGGTTCTTTTCCTGAAGTAGTTTTTCTGTGGAATTTTTTTTTAAAGATAAAATCTACAGTATAGAGATATACCTGGATCTCCCAAAAAAATTTGAATCACTTTGAAACAGAAATAAATGTTTGAAACTTTGAAAAAGAAATAAATCTTTTTCAGAAAAGGCAACGTCTTCAACGAAATGAAAAATGTGGTGTTTGAATGGTCAACTTTGCTTATATTATCAGTTATTGTAACTACAGAGGTGAAAATCTAATTAGATGTGTTTTCGTACATCATTTCTCAGTTTTAAACGCAGACCTTGTCTAATAGTTTGGTAAAAATATTGATTATGCACAAATGTGGTTTGTCCTGGAATGGGTTGAACGGAATATGAAAACCATGTATCTAAGTATTAGTACAAAAAAAACCCCTCACAAACACTTGACTACAATGCTGAGCTCTCTTTAGCTACTCGTTAGACTTCGCCAGCTAATTTTTCTCCCTGCAAGCCCAGAGCGGCGATTCGCTCAATGTGAAATAAGATTAGATAAGACTATGTAAACTGTTCATTCAGAATCTGCAATCAGAATAAACTGATTCTGCATATCTGCATGTAAACACAAGCGTCAAGTCCTGCTTAATTATACATCAATTTGGACATATAAATAAATCAATAAATAAAATAAAAAACACACACATGCAATGCACATTAACAAATTAGATTAATTTCAAAGATTTTTCTGGGTTGTGATAGGAAAAAATGTTTAAAAATAACCCTGTGCTATAACATGCGCACGTACATATACATAGATCACGAACTTATATAATAACACACAGTTATCCACCTCAGTGAACATTCAAGAAATATCTGACCGATAGATTCAGCCACATTCGTTTGTGGAGCACTGATGATGAATGAGTGAGTGTTGATAAGCATAATATCACAGACAAAATAAGGTATTAATAAGAAGCACTTCTACTGTGTTGCGTTCGGAAATCGGCTGCTTGGGTAGGTTGCATTTTAGACTGCGGACATTTTACTTTTGAACCACGTCATAAAATCTGAGATAAAATTTGCCTATCATGCTCCAGTTCGCAAATTCAGTGCATGCAGCACAGGCTTCCCAGAAAAAAGGGGTGGGGCATGTAAGGTCTGGTGCTACTAGAATTTCCAAATTAATATTAAATTTTCTGTTACTTTCAGATACATTGTGCTTTTTTTCTAATAGAAACATCAGTTGAGGTTTGAGTGGCTTAATACAAAATCAGCACAATAGTTGTATATGTACTGTATATGAAAATACATGTTTTATAATTTCTCTTTTTGGATGATTTGTTCTTTACTGCAGTATTGCTGAAATTCACTACTTTGGAATACTTTTGCTCATGTAAATTTACACATTTCTTACACTTTCTATACTTCTTATATAACATATTATATAATAATCTTGACATCTTAAACTTTTTTCATTTCATTTCATTGTCTGTACCGCTTATCCGATCTATCCTCGGGTCACGAGGAGCCTGTGCCTATCTCAGGCGTCATCGGGCATCAAGGCAGGATACACCCTGAACCCATCGCAGGGCACACACACACACACACACACTCATTCACTCACTACAGGCAATTTAGAGACTCCAATCAGCCTAGAAGCTTGTCTTTGGACTGTGGGAGGAAACCCACTAAACCTCCACACACATTGAGCGGGAGCAAGACTCAAACCCAGGATGCTGGAGGTGTGAAGTGACCGTGCTGTCCACTAAGTCGCCATATCTTAAACTTCTTTATTTTTAAATTTCACCAGCAATCTTTTACAGTTAGTGAGTTAGCTAGTCTAGATTTCTAAATTAACTTGTTACATTAGGTACCTATGTAAGAAGTTACAGTGGAACCACGGCATATGGATTTAATTCGTTTTGGAGGCGAGTTCTTAAGGTGAAAATTTGTATTGTGAAACAAATTTTCCATATGAAATAGAGTAAATGCAGATAATCCGTTCCAGCCTCCCAAAAATATTCCCAATACGAAGCGTATGTAAACTGTATGGCTGCTTACAAAGAACTGACCCAAGCCAAGCATTCCATGTCAAGGGTCCTCACAGGAAGTCGTGCCACCAAGCTTGGGCTAAAAATAAAACAGATCACCCACACCACCAATCTGTCAACAAAAAAACACCCGAAAAATCACGTAGCTTTTGAACGCATACCGAAGGCAACGCTGGTATCGTGGGTTGACTCTTTCCAAACAGCTTTCACTGACTGAAATTTTTTTTTAAAAATTTGTAAATTCACTTTGGTTGTCTTCGCTTGGCTTTCCCCTGAACACAAACAAAATTTGTAAGCGCAGCTTAGACTATACTGGAAATGCTTCGTATGCCGATGCAAATTTCTCGCAAAATTTAAATTCTTAAGACGTAAGGGAGGGCATTTGTATACTGATGTTCCACTGTACCTTTTAAATTAGATTCCAGTCCAGTTTTGTTTTTGTTGTTTCAGATTTATTCCAAAAGGGGTATTGACTAGCATGACAAGCTTTTAGGTTTGTCCGAATTAGCAGAAATATTTTCTTTATGATGAATTTATGGTATGAGTCACACATGTTTGGCTTAAGGATTTTTAGTCAGGTCTGCTCTTTAAATATACAGTAGATACCTTTTATTTTCGCTTGTGTACATTCTTGCCGCCATAGTCCTATATTTAATTCAGAAGGTTTTTGAGACAGTACCTATATGTCTACTCTGTTTTGCAATTATTTTAGCCTAAAAAAATGACATTTTGCAGCATTCCTCTTGTGATGTATTGCTTAAGGACTTTTTAAGGCCCAAAATTTTTACCAGCGGGAAGAAAGTGCTTGAGCTTTTGAATCTGTGGCTGAATCTCAGTTCATACAGCACTGAAACAGAAACATTTCCAGTCCATGCATACAAGCAAATCATCATATACAAGTGTAAACGTAAATAAACCATGAAAATGGGAGAAAACAACACAAATCACAGAAATTCACCAGCAAGCAATATGATGCAACATCCAAGTGGTAAAAAACAAAAGCACTGACTCACAATGACTGCTTAATATATAAAAGAAATGATCCATACCATGCTTTTTAGGTGCTCTTACCTCCTGATCGTCTCCTACACCCTAGTCGTGTTGTACTCTGATTCGTGTTTGCTTAGAGACCCAATGAGGCAGAACCTGCAATATCATCGCTGTCATATTTAATCTCTTAATTCTCTTTAGCACAGGGAGAAATGTTATCTATAACTCAATGCTAATGTTTCAGGACAATATCTTTTGTATGTACGTGTTTTAATTGTGCATTTAAATAATCCTGTATAATTTAACAGTTAGTTAGTGGAATACATTTACACAATTAAACATCAGTAAGCAGTTAAATTGATCACAGGTTCCTTCTTTTTATTAAACTGACTATATCTGTATTTTTTTCTTTGCATGTGCATGATTTTATGAGAACAGAATTTTTCTGCCTTTATGAGGTGCACAAACTCAGCATCCACTTTATTAGGAATACCTGTACACGTGCACATTCATGTAATTACCTAATTGGCCATGTGGCAGCAGCATAATGCATGAATTTATGCAGATACAGGTTAAGAA
Organism: Hemibagrus wyckioides; assembly: GCF_019097595.1. Taxonomy (NCBI): domain Eukaryota; kingdom Metazoa; phylum Chordata; class Actinopteri; order Siluriformes; family Bagridae; genus Hemibagrus; species Hemibagrus wyckioides. Next base: position 7,027,045 of record NC_080732.1, on the reverse strand, counting down.
CTTCAGTGAATGTTCATATCAACTATCAGAATGGGGAAAAAGTGTGATCTCTGGGACATGAAACAGTTGTTAGTATCATGCTTGTTTACTTTACTTTTCTGGCACACACCCTTATCCAGAGCGACCTACAATTTATCTAATTTTTTATACAGCTAAGCAATTGAGGGTTAAAGGCCATGCTCAAGGGCCCAGTAGTGCAGCTTGGTGGACTTTGGATTCAAATTTACAACCTTCCCATCAGTAGTCCAGCACTTTAACCACTAAGGTACCACATCTATTGTTGTGTATTCTAAGATGCTTTTCTACTCAGCACAGTTGTAAAGAGTGATTATATGAGTTATTATTCCCAGTTATCTGGCAATTTTCATCTGATTTCTCTTCTCAACGAGGCGTATCAACTCACAGAACTGTCACTCATGCAATCTTTTTTGCTTATCAGACCAATCTATGTAAACTCTAGAGACTGTTGTGTGTGAAAATCCCAATTAACAACCCAACAGGGTACCAATATCCATTCCAAGTTTAAAGTCACATGGATCACACTTCTTCCCCATTTTAACATTAACCGAAGCTCTTGACCTCTAGCCACATAAATTCATGCACTGAACTGATGCCACGTGATTGGTTGATTGGATAATTGCATGAATGTGCAGGTATACAGGTATTCCTAATGAAGTGGTCATTGGGTGTATGTTCTGATTTATCTAATTATAATGTGATGTGCAACTACAGAAAATTTGGTAATCTAAAAAAAAATGATCAGAAACAAACATGTAAAAAGGAGTAGAAAGGGGACCTAAAAAGTATAAAGAAAAAAAAAGGTGAAAGAAGGACATAGGAAATACTGCCAAAGACATAAAGGCAAAGGAAGAACCAAGGGTAAAAAGTGGGAGCTTAAAAGAAAACAACAGTACAAAAGTAACTGATGCAAAAAGAGACTTCAAATGAAAGTCAGGAGAAGCAATTAGTTCCCTTCAGCCTTCCTTTCTGAAAAAGTGATGTATGCTGGATAAATTGGTCAGAAATCGATGGATACTGACCGCTGCACAGCTTTGTCGTGTCTGGCCAGTCGGTGGCTGGTGGTTGGCACTTCCTCGTCAAGCTCATCCTCTATCTCCGCTTCTTCTTGCGAGTAGCTGTGCTTCATGACCACGATGCTGCGCCGGTTATCGTGATGATGATGATGATGATAATGGTGGTGGTGATGATGCGGATCCATCACGGCCGCCGTTTTGGCGCGGCCACAGTGGTGCTCATGAACGCAGTTCTTCTGGAAGGTCGTCTCCACATCGTCTGTAAGTTCGGCAATGTCACCCAGGTCGTAGCGCCGAGGCATTTCCTGGAACACTTCCTGAAAGTCGTCACGCTGCACCACGTACTTCTTCCTCGGCTGCTTGATCTGCACCGTGACTGAGACGACGAGGAGGACGAGGACGATGCAGCACGTCACACCAATGATGCTGCCGTTTGTGTTGTTCAGGTTGTCCAGGATGTTTGCTTTCCTTTTCTCTGATGAAACACAATCATGAATAAACTTATAATGTAATAATTAACAGCAGAGTTCAGTGAAAGTGGACAAAATTTCCTATGTACATTTTTAATTGAATCTAAAAACAAACTATTGACTTTAGAATTGAAATATATATTTTTAATCATGTCCCCATTCTAATATGTTGTTTCAGTACTCACAGCTCACTTGTAAGACAAACCCTATGAATGTGCACTATTATTTAATAAAGAAAAATGAATAATTATGAAATGAATAATGTTAATGATGTTTTCTTTTAGGCTGCATTTATTTAACTCTAACAGGCAGTAAATATTTTGCCACGTTATTTAAGAGAATAGAAAAGACTCATGAGGTAATGACTTTATGACTAGAACCAAAAACATAATTTATTAATTCTTGTGACTGCAAAATCATAAAATCCCAGGATTTCTAAAAGAACACAACAGAATCGATCCTGTTTTGTGAAAGTAAATGTATGTAATTCCAAAAAAAAAAAAAAAGAAAAAGAAAAGGTACAATGTGTACAATCCTTAAATATTTTTTTTTATTTTAATCATTGGCAAATTGCTGAAAGATGATTAATGTATTTGGAAAATAAACAACTTTGAGGTGGAATAAATAACTCTCGCTTTGGATTGGGTTGCATCACAGCACCATATCACTGATTATTTCCCTTTAACTGCATGCCATTAAATTTCATACACAGATTTTTTTTTTTAATAATATAAAGTAATAATTTGAAAATTTATGCAAAATATTAAGTATATGCTCCAATTACAAATACTTTAGGAAGTAGAAGCCTTAATTATCATAAATAAATAAATAAATAAATAAAACCCTTATTAATAGTATAATCTGGAGTGTTCAGTATTTACTCAGTATGTACATTTTCACCAGATGAGAGAAGTCAAACCTCTGACACAAACACTATCTAATTTCTCTGCTAAGTTAAAATGCATTACAATAATGCTGAACACACCTCTATTCTCTATACACACTCGACCATACTTTCCCCTTCCGTCTCAGACCTGGTATAAATCACCGTTATTTTTATATGTGACCTGAATACAGCCATATACAGTTATAATGAGTAGCTGGAGGTGAGCATTTTCTCCATGGTACTTTTATAGCAGGAGGGTGCTCCAGAGAAGCCATTTATAACTGGTATAATAAATGTGTAAGATGTGGCTGCAGGTTTGGGAGCGAGAGGAAGGACACAAATTGGCATGCTTGACGTGTTTATTAGTGCTGTTGAGATAGAAAGAGTTGCTACAGCAGGCAGGGGTCAAAAGGGAAGCTTAGGACAGGAATCTAGCTGCAGCCCCTGACTCGTCTTTGGTGAAAGTCAGATGAATCTTTGTGCGCCAAATTGTACCTCAAATATCATCTCGAGTTTGTTTTTCAACTCTATATAAATGCTCTCGATTTATACATATGCACTCAGACAAATCCAGGCGGATTTAGCAGACAAGTCATTCCAAGTTTTCTTTAGATTAACAAAAAAAAAAAAAAAGATCACAAAATTTCCAATTTCATTTATTTTGTTTAAACACAAAACGTATAATGAAAATTTCCTAGCCAGAGAAAGGCCTACATATTTGAAGCTAATTAATGTCTGTTTATTTTAAGAATATTATACTGATGCATTGACAATGATTTGACCAGCAGATGTCAGCAACATGCAACATTTCCAACATTTATTTGTTTGCCCACTGCTTAGTAACTGTTGCTACCCAGCATCGCCATATAGTTTCAATATTTTCAGCAGTTAGCTGGAATAGCGATTGTTCCGTAGTGTAAGGTTTTTTCTGTTTGGAGAGATAAATCACCCCACTGGATGCTTCCTCAGGATCCTGGGAGATTTGCCAAAAGAGACACAGAGGCAAGATCTCTCAATGTTTATTCAGTAGTATGAGCATATATACAGAACTTGGCATGTAAGTGGATATGCCAGAGACTGTGATTATGACTAATCTAACGGTCAGCACGAGCCTAAGGAAGAAACCTGGTAGAAAGAGAAGAAGAGGATGTGTTGTTGAGGGTTTGTTTGAGAAGAAACATCTGGTTCAAACTGGTTTTAGATCATAAAGAGGGTGACATAAAAGGTAGATAACGTGTTAATTCATCTATCCAACAGGTATTAGCATAAGGCCAGTATTATGTTCTGTTAAGACTTACTAGCAGCAAGTCTGTAAACACTGACTGAAGTGATTCTAGGCTTTACTGTTTCAGGAAATCAGCAAGATAGACCAGAGCTAATCCATTCAGAGCTGATGTCAGGAGCAAGACTTTGTATTCAATGTATACCTTAATAGGCAGTTTGAATAAGAATTTGGGGCACAAGGGAGGGAACATCCTGGACAGTGTACCATGCCATCACAGGACACAATCGAACACACACACACAATTTAGAAATTCCAATCATCGGAATCTAGTCGGAAGAAATTGTGTAGCAAGTGCAGAACATGAAAACTCCACACATGCAAGGTGGAGACTGACACTGAAAGCCTTACCACAGAGATGAGAGACATATGTGATTTATCTTGCTTAGTGTATCTAGCGACTAAGTTTATACATTTAGAATAATAGTAGGAACAAGAAAAAAAAAAAACCTTCATTAAGAATATCATTTCCCTACCATTCAAAACAACTAAAATTAAATGCTCTTTCCCTGAAAGATAAACACTGCATTGTGAACACTGAGCTGTCAATAAATTTTGAGTACTACAAAAATAGACTGTGGAGTCTCATAAACTGGCCAAGGATAATCCCCAATAAATGCACCATTAGCTTGGCAACAAGAAACAGAATCTTTCCTGGCTAAAATCTCATTCGCTACGCAGAGATCATAGACTAATATCAGAAAGATGTGTATCAGACTCTTGAAGTCTGCCTTTTGAGATTAGAGGGAAACAGGAAGCATGACCATATATGGAAAGTGGTGCACAAGAAACAAGTGCAGTCAAGCAGCAGAATGAATGGGGGTTAATGGGAGCAAGAAACAATGGCTGTGGAAGGAAATGGAAGACAAAATGACAGATGGCATCACTGTATGACTGGTACATTAGAGTGACAGCTACAAATGCATGGATCCCTCATGACACATGCATACCAATCTGAAGAAAATGCATGAAATGAATACATGTTTAGGTTAATGTTATTCCTGCAGCTTAATTACTGCTGTGATTTTCACAAAAGAGCTTGTGTAGCTTGTATAGCAGCTCTCCATATGCGAGATATCTTTTCACTTGTTCTTTTACTTTTTCTGAACTATCTCAGAATTGCTCCATTAGTCTCACGTATCAGACCCACCAACGTATCAGTGGGTGTGCCTGTGTCCATGATGGAGCAGTAGATATATCCAAATGAACAGAACACTTGGACTGAAAGACCAGAGGTCTCATTTATCCACTGTGCTGATGCATTGTTTTATGTATAAACCATATATTAGCATGTTTCTATGCACAAAATGTGTGATGTGATTCTTGTGTGTGTGGATGTACAGTAAAGCCGGTTGTGAGGAGTCCTTATCACCCTTATTGTCAATCATGCTGGTCTTATTGACTGTAAATGGTTACTTCAGTGCAAACAGATGACACATGATAATCATCCATCTATCCAGTTTTTGTACTGCTTATCCTCCACACACTCTCGCACAGAGCCTGAAGCTAATCCCAGGGGGCTCAGGGGTACAAAGCACCCTGGATGGGATGCCAATCCATCAAAGGGCACAATCTCACACACACATACACACTACAGGCAATTTAGAGATGCCAACAGACCCACCATGCATGCGTAATACAACAGACTTCACACATCCAGGCAAGTGACAGTATTTGAACCCCAAACCCTAAAGATGTAAGGCAAACATGCTAACCACTGTGTCCCCTGACACATGATTATATAAAGTATAATAATAATAATATAAATGTCAGATCTAAACACAATGAGACAATGCAGATAAGGAACTTCTGTGCTGTGACTGATAAGTGGCTTATCAGTCATCCAGTCCAATCTTATTTGATTAGAATTCTAAGCTATCTATTCCAAACTGGCAACTTGATTCACCTTTGGAGAGGCAGGAATAAATCCTTTATACTCTAGGCTTAACCATGGGAACATTACAGTGAGAAACTGAAGACAGGTCTGCCATTTTCTCACCAACTATCAGCCTAATAACGACGTGAGTCTTAACTGCCTTATAAAACTCTAAGTACCCTAATACAGTACATTTCTAATGCACACCTAGGAGAATTGTATCCCTAACATATTCTACTGTGTACTGGATGATTTTACGGACAAAATTAAAACTTCTAAAATGCATGCTTATTTGTATATATATATATAAATTAATATATACTGCACATTTACAATGAAGTGAAATCTGATCTGATCTGATTAATGGAAATCATTAAAAAAAACGATAGGTTTCCTAAAATCTTCTTGATAGTGTTCTTGGTGATTGACCTTGTGGTCTAACATGAGGACGTGTCATTTACAGAACAAACGTAAGACTCACCTTTGCAGTGATTTTCGTCCCAAGGATACACACAGTTCTGGATCCCATTACACACAAGTGAGTTGTTGATGCACATGTTACTGTGGCAGAAGAACATGTCGGCCTCGCAGGGAGCTGGAAAAGAAAAGAAAAGTTAATTAAATGTCATACAAGGATGGTATAAAATATTTTCAAATTAAAGTAAAAGTACTGAGATGAGCAAATCTCTCTCTCTATCTCTCTCTCTCTCATATTTGCCAGGTTGAAAGGATTTTTGCTCATATTTTTGGTTAATTACTCTTCAATATTTACATGCACCTTTGTGGCAACTTTATTCTGTGCAAAATAAAGTCAGCTTTATCTATGGTAAGATTCCACATTCTGGGAGTCATTGACTCAGGATTTATGAATCATCAGTGTAATCTAAACGTGCATGGTGTTTTATTCTGGGCAAATCTTGTAGTGTGGATGGTTTGAGTAAAGAATAATAATAAAAACAATAAGTTATATCTAGGTTCTGTCACATTAGAAGTAGCCTTTATTTGTCACATATACATTACAGCACAGTGAAATTCTTTCTTCACATATCCCAGCCTTGGAGGTTTGGGTCAGAGCACAGGGTGAGCCATGATACAGCATCCCTGGAGCAGAGAGGGTTAAGGGCCTTGCTCAAGAGCCCAACAGAGGTAATGAGCCCAATAGTGGTAACTTGGGAGTGCTGGGGCTTGAACCCCAGATCTTCTGGTCAACAACTCAGAGCTTTAACCACTTGAGCCACCCCATTACATAAGGTTTGTATAATCTGGCTGTGGCATGGATATGAAAATGGGCATCAAATATGTACACCAAATATATACAACACCAGAGGGCTCAGAGCACTGAGATGGTGCCTGGTTACTTCACATATTGCTCATTCACATGTTGCTCATTTATACTTACAACATAAATGCAACCCTCCTACAGTCAGGAATGTGGGAGTCAGGAATTGGCTTATTGCATAAACATGTCTGCATTTTTCTCAATACCGCTCATGTTTCTGGTTTGTCTTCTACAATCACACTGCCAGTATTTTACAACCAGTATCTGCAAATGTTCCTGAAGATGAATGTCAGTGATGTTCACTAGATACATTCACTGTTTATTTTATTAGGTACAACTGTACGCTCATGCCAATCAGGTGACAACGCAATGCAGACTCACTGAAACCGGACAGTTAAAGACCAGAGAATATTTTTTCCTCTGGGAGAGCCTGCGCCCATGTAGCCCATTCACCTCACTGTTCGATGTTTTGTGCATGCTGAGATGCTTTTCTGCTTAACGTGGTTGTAAAGAGTGATTATATGAGTTTCTACATCCATCCTGGCAGCTCAAACAAGTCTGGCCATTTAACCAACAGATCTGTCATTCACTCAATATGTTTTTGTTTTTCACACCACTCTGCCTAAACTTTTCCGCTTTGAGTGAAAATCCCAGATCAGCAGTTTCTGAAATACTTAAACCATCCCATCTGATACCTACAACCTTGCCATGTCAAAGAGATCACACTTTTTCTTAATTCCAATGTTACTGTAAACTTTAACTCAAACTCTTGACCTGTATCTGTATATATATATATATATATATATTTTTTTTTTTTGCATTGCGTTGCTGCCACATCATTAAATGATTACATAACTGCATGATTTCAGGTGTTCCTAATAAAGTGGACTGTGAGTGTATGTAAGAATACAAAGCAAAACATTTTCTAGCAAGATGAAGGAGGTCTTCAGACTGCATAGCCTTCAGCACAAAGCTCAGACATCTTCTGTCATAGTGAATATTAAGTCTCAAATCATGTTCTTTGCATCTGTTTAACTCACATTGGGAAGGCTGGAATGATGTAGTGTTACATCAATATGCCGAAAGCACTGGGAAATGAAATGAATCCTAGATACTTCTGTTGCACAGAGAGGTTGTAGCGTGTCGATGAGAATTAGTTTCACCAACATAGTTGCTTCTGGCTATAGGTGGTCCTGTTTTTAAAAACCCAGTCCTGTTTGCTCACACGTAATATACCAGTAATATGTTCTGACTAGTTGGCTCTATTAACCAAAATATAAACAAATGAGTCAAAAAAAAAATAAAAATAATAATACAACCAGACTGAGCAGGGTTGCATGATGACACAGTTGGTAGTGTTGCTGCATCACAACTCCAGGGTCCCTGATTCGATCCTGAACATACGTCTGTGCAGAATTTCTGTTTCCTCCAAGTTTTCTGGCTTCCTCCCACCTCCCATAAACAACAGCAGGTGGACCAGATATGATAAATTGCCTCTAGGTGTCAGGATTATGTAGAGGCAGTGGATGCAAGTGCAGATTTTTATTAATACAGTGTAACACAAATGACCAAAAATGTGAAACAAAAACCAAAAAAAAAACAAAAGCAACACACACACACACACACACACAGCAATGGCAAATGCTTGACAATGAAACATACATAAGTAGGAGATAAGTTGGGGTGCTGAAGTTGGGGTGTCACATAGAATTGGTGTGAGTATTCGTTGAGTTCAGTGTCAATTCCGGCATAACCATGGCACTAGGTTCGAATGTGTGTGTGTGTGTGCATAGAACACACATTGGTGTCTTATCCAGGGAGTATTTCCTGCTTATACCCAGTGCTCCCAGGACAGGTTCCAGATAGTGAGGTAATGCCAACCCTTAGTAGAATAAAGCATTTACTGAAGATTCAGATTCAGTACAATATGATTTGTACAGCAATCAGCAATGGTCGTAAAGCAGCTTTACAGGAATATAATTTTTTTTTAAATTTATCCCTAATGAGCAAGCCATAGGTGATGGCGGTGAGGAAAAACTCCCTGAGATGATATTAGGAAGAAACCATGAGATAATCCAGACCTCGAAATGGAACCGATGCTCATTTGTGTGACACCGGGTAGTGTGATTATAAGTAATTTCCTTTCTATAACTGTGTACTATATGGCAAAAAGTGCAATTGTGTAACCAGGAGATACATTCTGGTTATAATATAATATATTGTTGAGGTTGTCAATTGTTGGAGACTTAAATGCAAAACTGATCAATTACACCATTACGTTTTTGTTCCTGGGTAGTGAATGACATTTTCCAATTACTCTTGATAGAAAATGATAAAAATTAAGCCACTTGAAGTTTGGGTTTGGGCTTTTAAGAGAACAAAAACCTCAAAATTAGCCCATTTTACTAAAGAAAATTGCCAAAAACTAACCCAAACTTTCATGGCTGGGATTTTTCTCTTTTTTTGGGTTATAAAGAATGGGGAAATAACACTTATTTCCCAGGAACAAGAAAAAAGTAAAAATAGTCCAAAGCCATCTCTATAAATGAAAGAATGCATTCAATATGGAATGTGTCAGTAGTACAACACAAACCAACCTCATCTAATACACTCCCTTGTACACTGCACAATTTAGTGTACAGTACATGATTTGAGACCTAGCTAGATCAATACAGATAAGAACAGGAGGCTACTTTGAGACATAGACCCAAATAAAATTCAACAGACAGTATCATGGATGGCTTAAAACCAAAATAATGACTGTGCAAGTATAACTGAAAAAACACTGCTGTTGTTTTTAAATAGTATTGTTCAGATTTATTAATAAATAAATAAATAAATACAATAAAACAAGTTAAAGTTTGGGTTCAGTGCTCACTTCATGCTTAAATCTGAACACAGACTAGATTTCAGTTTCATATCTGCACCTCAATATCTGACACCCATTATAGGTGCATTAGGTACAGTATGAAGAAACGAGCTCTAATGATTAAATGGGTGAATAAGATTGGAATAATTTTACTAATCCAGCCCCCAATTCCACCCATGTACACAAAGCTACTCCTCCAAAACTCCCCCATCACTTTCAAACTGTTTAAAGCTTATTAATACACTTGTTCCAAAACAATGGACAACTTACACAATTTTTTTTTTTTTTTTTTTATAGCATTTTTAGTATTTTCCACATTAACTACGAAATGAAAAATACTGACTGCTAAATTCTGACCTGTAAGAAGTCATGTTGCACTCTTTAGTCTTGCAGAAAGCTTTTTACAAATTCTGAGCCATGTTTTGATCACTTTTTCTTGGCGCACTGTGTACTGAACCTTGCCTGCTGTTGTTTACCTGCGCGATTTGGATGTTCCCTTTGTTCCTGTTTGCCATACAGTGATTATTCACCTTGGCCTGTTTGACGACCTTGATATTTGGATTGTGATTCGGATTTGTCTGCCTGCTTTGTGAATAAACCTCTGTACAGGAACACTGTTTGAAATGTGCCTGAGAATCATTCAGCTTTGATGGTGCTTAGACGCTACTGCAGTCTTTACTGTATTAATATCATCTGATTAAATCAGGTGCTGGATGCAGAGATCTTTATGGTGTCCCATCAGTGTTTCCTTGATAAAGAAACATTCCCTTCCACAGTGTTGTTTATCTGTCTGTTCATTTCTAGGAGTAGATTTTATACATCAAACTCTAACAGTCTATAGATTTTAAACCTGAAGCATTCCTCTTGACTTTGCTGTAAGATCACACTCTGCAGAGATTGGCACTGACAACCAGCACATCCTCCTTGTCAGTGTGAGGAAAGCCCAAAGGATCATGAGGCTCCAGCCAGCTGAGCCACGAACTGCTCTCGCTGCTACCATCAGGCAGACGGTACTGCAAGCATCCTGATCGCACACCAGCCGGCTGTGGGACAGGTCCTACTTGCCGGTCATCAGACTGTTGAACTGTAACTAATAACACCACCATAATCACAACCCACTCTACCGTCCATGCACAGCAGTTTAGCACTGACTTTATCATCTTTATTGTCAGTTACACTGTCCTCTGACTGACGAGATGAACTAACATCAGCCTCTAAATGTCATGGCTATACTCTGCACAGTGTCCTGTATGTATACTGTGTATAGTGTCTTTGCGTATTAAATGTTGAATATTGTCTTGTGTGAATACTGTACATCCTATGTTATTGTGTATATTATGAGTTGCATACTTGTATTTTAAACTGCACTAAAGCACTTAAGATTTTCACTTGTGGTTAGGGTGAAGAGACAATTTGATTTGTATTGGTCTGTTTTTAAATGATTGCTTAAAATGACTTTGTCTTCCCTTTGAATTGTTTTGTGCCGCCCTTATTAAAGGATCATGTTACCGGAATACCACTGCTTTCTATACTCGTATTCGTCTATTTCCCCCTAGGTTTTCTATATTATCCACAGTTGACTGCCTAATAATAGTGATGTCAGTAGGATTTAAATCTCTTTTCATCTATACCTAAAGCGAGCAATGTGGCAGGGCTTTATTCCTTTAATCTGTCCGATTCTGTAACTCATACAGCTGCAGAGCATTCTGGAATTTGGAGTCCAGGGTTTGCTGTGTCCACTACGTCTATAGTAGATTTGCTCATTAATATAATATTGAATGTTGTTGAAAAACGTTGGGAGAATAGACGCTCTTGCTGACAGTGAAACCTGAAGGTTTTTTTTTCTTCCATTGAACTTCACTTCTAACTCCGCTAACAATGTGCTCCTGTGATGGAAGCGTTGAAGAAAAATGCCAACTATAAAAATACAGAATCATCCAACATATTAGCAAAAGAATGACTAAAATACTTTTATAGTGTTTTTTTTTACTTCAATATGACAAATTAACACAAGGCTACGGTATGATTTAACTAAATCTCTGTAGCAGAACTACAACCAAATGAGTGTATAGTATATTTGGATGTTAAAATGTGTTTGTGTTTACAGTAGGGCACTAGGTAGGGTATATATTAACTATAACGTTGCCATGCTGTACCATACCGTCTGGTGGAAAATTGCTATTAGTCATGCTCCCTGAATGTTCTAGTGCTTTCCTGCTCAGCCACATGTGAATCGAGTCAATCAGCTCATTAACGCGCCATTCATGAGGACAAAGACGCAGAATTAGCAAACTCTAATGTAACAATTTTACTCTATGATGAGCTGTATCAGGTACGTTCGAGCAGGAAACACTCAGACGAGTGCAGGCAGGAGAACGAACGCAGCAGGATATGAGAATGGGGAATTACTGCATTAAGCATGTGCATTTTTAGCACATACTGAGTTTTGAAAGAAGGACTATCTTGAAAGCGACTCAGGACTCTATGTCTTTAGTGAAGTATCGATGTTTTTACTCCAGAGGAGGATAATAATGACAGAGTAAATGAGGATGATTCATTGCTTTAGACCCGACATGCTCATGGTTTTTAATTAGCAGATTCGTCTCTGCACCAGGTGGCGCTGCAGCTCTCTGCTGAAAAACTGCGGACAAAGTCAAGAGTAACTTATTTATAATCTTTTATAATAAACTAAATATTAATAAAATGCTTAATGCTCATTAATGTGCATAAATTAAAAAAAATAATCATTATTATTGATAGGAGTGTTTTGGTAAAGGAGATTTGATTTCCACCCAAGATAAAAGTGGCGATCTGACAGAAAAAGGACATTATGATTTTGATATCAGTGTAATGTTTTATACAGTGTCTATAAAAATAATTTGTGAAAACATTAAATCAGCTGCTTGCAGTCCATTTTTAGTTATTATAATTAAATTATATATAATAATTGTAATTAATAAAAAAAAAATCCCACAGTATCTCAGAAAAACATATGACGCATCTATCGGTTCTACAGTAATTTACAGGGACTCACACGGCAGACACTCTACATAATCCAAGACTAATAATAAACAAAGGCGAACAATTTTACTTTACCGTATGTCTTTTCAAGAGACATTTTTAAAATCAAGCCAACGTTAGCTGTGTCTGCCTGGTGGTACCAAGCTGCTAGCTGATGAGGTAAGTGACAGCTAACATGCTAGACTTATAAATATAAATACTCATATAACATATCTTTACACTTTATACAGTTTATCTCCAATATTTATAAAACAACACCTACTGCACGCTTCAAGTAATTCTGCCTGGAATGATAAGTTTAACTTTGAGATATCAGTCATGTTAACTACCAGGTTCTTGCCCTTTCAGAGGTTAACCATAAGGAGAATGCTTCCATGGTGGGACAACATACAAAATCTGTAGCTGTACACATACTGTATCAGGATGCTTTTATTCTCACAGGTCCACAGCGTATCTGACCTGTATTTCCGTTACTCCACATAAAAAACACGAAGCAAGGACAGGTACATTGTGGCACCAAGGATCAGGGAACAGAGCAGCAAGGGAGCAGTGCAGATTGAACCCTAGTGCCCCCGACATGGGAAACAAAGCACTGAACCGACAGCTCGAAACACCAAACACTATACACACTGAAAACCTGACATGGTTCAGAAAGCCAGGCCAGGAACATGATCTGCTCAAGCTCAGGCCTGTCAAAACTATAAACTATGCAGCCAGTGCCAACTGAATGCTTTATTTAGGAAGTTGGGAACATAATCATACTCGAATTATGACCAAAACAACCATCTGAGCTAGATCTGCTTCCAGCATCACCTACAGAGAGAACAATCCAACTGCTGAAAGTGAAGCTAACATGCTGTGTATTATAGACTGCAGGCTGCAAGAAGACAGGACTAGTGTGCTGCGGCATTAAGATGTGGTGCTGATGTTTTAAACTATTTATTTTATGGAATAAATTAGTAATTCATCTAGCTCTTGTTCTGTATACTTCGCGCCTGATTTGTTTCCATGGCATCACAGCCATTTCCAAAAAAAATGGTTTACTTCATGCACTTGTGAATCCATATCAAACCAAAAATGCTATTGAACCACATCAATTCCAAACTCATATGGACTAAGACACAATCCTATTCTAGAAATGAATCTGACTTTGGCTTGAAGGTTATGAGGACATATCACAATATTTCAGGGCATTTCCTAGGCACAATCGCACATACACTCACACATCCGTGCACAACAGATAATTTAGAGATGTTCAGCATAAAAAAACTATATTCATGTGGATGTGTGATCCAATTTGAATAATTCTACAGGAAGAAAAGATGTGGAAAAGATGGAAATGAAGAAGGGTGGAAGGAAAAAATAAAGAAAAGGGTGAGGCTGAGTGCAGTTTTCTTCACTATAGCCACATGTAGGTGTGTGCACTTCATAACACGTCAATTAAATATTGGTTTGGGGTTAAGAGTGATTGTATGTATGCATATGTCATGTGTCTATGCAGGTGTGTGTGTGTGTGTGTGTGAAAGAGAGAGAGAGAGTGAGAGAGGAAAGAAAGAAAGAAAGAAAGAAAGAAAGAAAGAAAGAAAGAAAGAAAGAAAGAAAGAAAGAAAGAAAGAAAGAAAGAAAGAAAGAACATGTACAATAATTTAATCTTCCATTCATTAACTGAATCAGTCTTGTAGATGTTCAAGCTTGTACATACACATACTGTATTCCTTCTCCTCCTCTTCATAATTGTCCTCCTCCTCCTCATCATCATCTGTTGCTGTTTGTGTTTGGCAGAATTATGAAGGTCATGACTTAATACCATGACGTCTCACCCAAATGAGCCAAGCCGGTGAAACCCTCTGTCCATTTTGTGAAAGTAAAATATTTTGGCTTGAGAATCAATGCCACCTCACACTGTAACATGGCATAAAGGAGTATGAATTGGGTCAGTGACAGCAGAATCAAAGTCACTGCAATGGTCTGTGAGGAGCTCAGTTTGTCAATGAAGCTCTTTGTTTACCAGTTAATATATGTCTCATGGTCAGGAGCTGTGGATGACCAAAATTGTGAGTACATTCAGCAGAATTGAGGTTCTTCCTAACCCTAGTAGTTTCTTTCACTGAAGAAGAACCACTGCTGCCCTCTGGTCAGATTCTGGTAGAGGTGTATTGGGCATATCTCATTAGTGCAGGCAAGACCCAGGACCAGCTGTAGAGATTATATCTCCAGTTGGCTTGGGAACATCTGGAATTCACCCAAAAGAGCTGAAATATGTGGCTGGGAATTGCGAAGTCTGGGCTGACCTTTTCAGCTTGCTGCCAACTCGACCCCCCAGGAAAAATGGAAAGAAAATGAATGAATGAATTTTTCAGCAACCTAAATGGTTTCTCCTTTATTCCTACACCCCTGCAATGTTGTCTAGAATAGGAAATGAAAAAACACCATCAGTGGCCACACTTACAAATATGTATATATACAGATTTCTGAGTAAGAGCTCTTGTGCTCAATTCTTTTTCCTGACAAATCTGTGTGGGTGAATTTCAAGCATGTTCTATGAAAAAAATCATTCAATCGTGCTGACCATGCAGCACGACTATTGGAAAACCACAGGTTTGCAGAAGATTTTTATAGCAGCGGTCATGATTACAGCCTCACACAAAACAGTACCATTAAATTCACTCATTACAACTCAGTTTCAGGCTTCGGCAGTTAAATGCTGATGAGTGTTAAATGATAGTGTGTTTTTAATGGGAATATCAAAAACAGATTCTAGATTAAGCAATTGAATGCTCTGTGTGTGTGTGTGTGTCTTACGTTCTTTAAAAGTGGTGTAGAGAATCCGGAAACGACTGCGGCGGCTGTGCTCGTCGGCCCACATCCGCACAACACCCAGTGCAGTTCTCAATGTCACGTCACTAGCCACCGTGCTGCAGAATTTACACTTCAGATCCTCAACGGAGCCGCTGCCATCGTACACAGCCACAAAATTTCGCTTGCACTCGTTTGAGTTCTGCATCTCATAGTCCAGGAACCGCAGGTAGATCTGAACATAGAGAGAGAGAGAGAGAGAGAGATTACATCTTGTATATTTACACTTTAAATATTTTCTATCCTTTGTATATCTAAAACCTCTACCTTTTGCTGTTATTCAATTTTTTTTAGCCAGCTCGGTAAACACTTGAGAACTAGCTCGCATTGTGTCACAGACTGATTTGCATCACCAAATTAGTGAAAGAACTAAGACAGTCAAAGTATACAATAATAACCACAATAATATCTATTTTGTTTATCACCAACATGTATCATTAGGTCTCCTGGCGATCCAGTGGCAGGATCCCACACTCTTATTGCTGTGGCAACCCCATACAGGGAGCAGCTAAAAGAACAACAACAAACAACATATATTACTAACTATTACTAAGGTCTAAGCTGGACTTCAGACTTTATGAACACATTCCCACAATCAACCTAACGAACTGTTTCTTCAAACATTAAATTCACTGCTTTAATGCATCTTAAACAGCTAAAAACAAACCTACTGTTAGAATGACACCATAACATAACCCTTACCCCTAAACACTTCTCTCTCCATCGCTAAGAGTGCGCTAAAAACAGTGAGCTCTCTAGCTTCTAAATGAGTATTCCACACTCGAGCAAGACCAACTAATGGAATATTTGTACTCCTACGGAGAAGTGTGTGTTGCACAGAGGCAGACAGTCATAGACAGGTCAATGGTCTGACTTGTGAAATCTCTAACCTTTTAACTCTACTGCTGTTCCATTGTCATAGTGATAAAAAGAGTAAACCACTTCAGCCATATACATGAGCTAGATTAGGAACTTGTCAATGCTGAGAGAAGATTTTGTTAATGAGTGACATTCCACTAACAAATCTGTCATATAACACTGAAATGAGCTGTTATTTGGGGCAAACTTGATTTTAACAACAGACATTGTCACAAAGCTGCGTGACAGAAATCCCAAATTGGTTTTTCATACAGAGCTTAAACATGAATTGCATGTCAGAGGTTTTGGAGAAAACACAGAGTATTAATCACATACAGTTCTTCTCTGATATTATTTCCTCTTGGCTCGGCCTAGTTGAAAACACTGAGCTTCTCTTAGAGCTTAGCTCTAGGCAAATGGCTAGCTTGAAAATGGCATCCAGGGAAACATTGCTATCTCTACTGGCCAGTTTTGTAAACATATTCCTCTTAATTTCACAATGAAAAGCAAGCTGCAGTGTGTTGTGCTTTGTTTCAGGGTGAGGAGATGTTCTCCTACTTCTCTGCCATCAGGTGGTTGAATAAACATGTTGCATTGTGCCACTTTGGACTTTATAATGAATAAGGAAACCTTCGTGCCTTGAGGAAGATGTGTTATACATGTTGGATTGAGCAACAACCAAACAGCTGTGGGATTGTGACACAGTGTACAGCTTTTGTAGTTGGTTAATGAGAATTCATTAAGTCTCGTGAGGGTCTTCAGAGTTCAGTGAAACCTGCTGCATCCATGATGAGAAATATTTCATTACAAAGAGTAAACAGATGATGCAGTTACAGAATAAAATTTTATTAAAACCACAAAAAGTAGACAAACCAAAAGGACAAGGCAGATATCAAAGCAAGGGAAAGGCAGAAACTCAGGCAAGTGGCAAACAAGCATAAACAAGGCTAGGCAAACAAAACCAACAAAACTAAACAGGGAACCTAAAAGAATTAAACATCACAGGCAAATGCTGCAATGAGACTCTGCAAAGCCAGAAATCCTGGGGTCTTGAAAGGGAATTTGATTTGGTACAGCTTGTGTGATTTGGTACAGCAGTATTGGATAGTTTAGGTCTTTGGTCTAGTTGACGTTTGAACAAAGTGTGACTTGCTGAGGATCATGGGAATTGGAGTTTGTGATGGGGGCACACACAGACATGACAGCCAAACAGTGGCAATGAAAAAAAACCCCTGAGAAACCTCTTGAGAAGTGATCCTGATATTTCTCTTGAGAAGAGATATTATATTCACTACAGTATGCATTACGCAGCCATAGAGCAAAAAAGGGCAAGCCGTGCTAATTGTGTGTAAAGGATATAATATGCAGTTAGAAGTGCAAGTTTGTGCTTTGTTAAAAGAAAAGACATAGCAAACAAACCTAGAGGTTCAGACAATTCTCCAAAACCATTAATGGGTAAAGGTTCAGGTTACTGGCAATCAGGGCAAGGCTAAAATGTAAAACTTGAAGCCAAAGTACAATTAGAATTGGATAATTAGACAGGCAAATATACGGCTCAATAACATCACAGTCTAGACAGCTGGAGCAAGATGTCCAGTTTATTTCAAGGAGTGTGTTAAAGATGAACAGATGTGCATGATCAGAAGTCTTGGATTGGTAGTTGGTATGGGTTTTGTGATAGTTACTTATTGTTCTATGAGCAGACACAAATGGTGTAATGAAATTATTATTATTATTATTATTATTATTATTATTATTATACTCAAAGTTACATTTTGAAAAGATGAAACAGATGGGTATCATCACCAGCAGAGAAATTTTGCACATTTTGTTTGCACATGCTGATCATATTTGATAAATGAGGAACAGTGTGTGTGTGTGTGTGTGTGTGTGTATGGAATGACAGGATGCGCACAGCTTAATGAAGAAGCTTCTTCATGAAAATGAAACCATTACAGAAACCTCATCATTGTGTGTCTCTGCGTCCTCAACATGCTACACATACACACGCCATCAGCAAGATTAATGAGCTGGAGATCCAACACTGCATCCCATCAACAATCTGAATGTGAAATTGTGTGGGTGTTGCAAAGTGCACACCATAGCTATAATAGATCTATAATGAGGATTATGTAATGCCAAGACCATTCCTAAATTGCTGGAAAACGATGATTCTCATTTTAAATATGGCTAAACATACCAGATTTATTGTTATTGGCAAAAAGAGTATTCATTAAATTGTTCATGGGATTCACTAAACACTGTAGAAACACCTGCTTCTTTTAGTTTCGTATACATCCAGTGATGAATGAATTCAGCTGGCACTTGAACCTGAATTGAGTTAGTCATTTAAAAAAATCCCATTATGTTACACTGAAGAAAAGGACTTAATAAATTGTTGTATTATCCACACGAAACACTTTTTCATCCGTTCTTTATTTGAAGGCCTTGTTGAGTTTTTTGTATACAACTTTTCTATTTTTTAATACTAAGAAATTGCTGCAAAATAAAATTTGTTCAACAAAGCAATACAAAACACAGCATATTTTTATTTTATATTGCCTTGAACCTTTGAAAACTGATACAATCTAAAACAGAGGATATTGAAAAACTTAAGTTGATAATGAACTGAGGTCATTTCATGCTCTTTCACTACTTATTGCTTTTCACACAACTAGTTATCCCTGGGTAACTCTGGGTAAGGGAAACCTGGGCTATCTTGTTTTACCCTGTACATTATTATTACCTGGGATAACTTTCTTATTTGCACATTTGCTTTTTCACCAACCGTGATGCTTGACCATTTGACCATGTGCAACCGTTTGGTAGAGTCACTAAATTTCATTAACAAATTTTTTTAACTTAACCCAAGCCGATTGGGCAGCCATTTGGTAGAGGCCTATATTTAAATAATTATGGTTTTTAAAAAAAAAACAAAAAAAAAAAACAGTTATATATTGTTGTTATTATTGACCGAATTAATTAAATAATGCAAAGTAAGAATTTTTCCATTGCTTTGGACATTAAAGGGTTAAAAAAATTTCTCACATGTTGCAGCTACTGTTTACACACGTACAGTTTCTGTGACTGTACAAAACGTGTCATATGAGGCATGCTCTGTTCATATTCTGATTGGGTTTCTGTTGCAAAGCATCTTGTAAAACAGTATCGTTTCACACTACACATGTAGCACAGCAATGTGGGTTTAACACTGAGAACTCTGCTCCGGAACAGGGTTTCATTACCCTGGGTAAAAAGCAGTACTAACCCAGCTTCAGTCACAACTCTCTCTGGAGTTAAACGTGAGTTTAGAATGACCTGGGTGTCACAATGGAGATGTAGTCAAGTGTAGCAAGTGCAGGGTGACTTTAATACAGAACCAAAGTGCAAAAAGCATGATTCCACAGGGCAAGTGTGAACAAAAATGCAGGGGCACACAAAGAAAAAAAAATATAGAAAATAAGGACAAGAGTTGCAAAAACAGGAACATGCAAAAAAATAAAATAAAATAAATACCAGAACACATAAATAAGCACAGTGAGAGTCCTAACAATAATCCAAGGGCAAGGTCAAACACAGACAAAGTTCAATCTGGGGTAAAACAGCTATTTACAAGAACAGCCACAAGCCGGAAAAACAGAAAAATGGTCCAAGATCAAAAAATGGAAAACACAGCAAAATCCAAAGGCTTAGTAATGTCATGAACTGGAAAAAAAACTGGTCACATGCTGCATGAAGGGGCACTAAAGTTTTAGTCCGTGGCGGCCATATTTGTCAGCTGCTCTGAAACGGGATTTGTGACATATTGCCCTCTGTGACACTGGGGTTAAGCTCAGTTTCAAAATATCTTTCTTGTGACTTGTGATATTGAATGAGAATCTGTGCAAAATAACACACTAAGGCCATGATTTAGAATTTTTGACTTTTGTATGAAAGTTTTTGCTTGTGTTTATTTTCGGTTGTGCATTTGGTTTGGGGCAGATTTTCTGCTTTTGTTTTGCTAATGTGTTTCTATACTTTCCAGCAACCGTATCAAATGGAAGAAAAAAATTATACATTTGGAAATGTATCCGTATTAATACAGACAAGGTATGATATTAGACTTAAGCGTCACCACCTTCATGTCTGCTTCATGGCCTTGTTTACTTGAACACACTCTAATTAGCCTTCTGAGCTACAGCTTTTTAATTAGCTTGCTTCTTCCCCACCACTGGTCTGGAATACATTAGCGGTGGACGTCTGTCATTGAGAAAGCAACCTTTAGGGCCATGCTGCTGTGTGTGTGTGTGTGTGTGAGTGTGTGTGTGTATGCATGTACAAGATTGCCATGCTCCTCACGTCTCTCCTGTGCTAATTTGCTGATGTTCCAGCTAGCTTAGAGGAGGATGAGAGATCTGTGTACAATATGAAGTACTGAAGCCATTCACATTTGAAAGACTTTGAAAGCTTCAAAGCAGAACATTCCCTCTTTTCCTTTTTTTTTTTTACGCCCTCAATCCCTCGATCAGCCGCTAAATCAAACCGAAGAGGCTTTATGATACGATGCGTAGGTGCTTAAATTAACAGAAATTTGAGTGTTTGAAAATACAACACTGCTCTAAAGCAAGAGTGAATAAGAATTTGATTTGTAATTAAACATTTCATATAGACACTTATAAAGCTTTTAATGCACAAATAATATCAGTGGACTACATGAAACACACTGCGGCATCATGCAGGCATGCAGTTTGCACTGATATAAAGATTCCTTAAATCTGGTATCATTTGGTACATTTTGTGTATTTCATTCTTGGCTAAAGTCATGTTTAAAAGAAACAGTGCTAACCTTAGAGCGAGGAGAAGCTCGGATAAACCACTTGCAGTCCACGGCCTCCGTCTGTGAAGCTTTACCGTCCCTGATGATCTGTTGTGATTCAATGATGCCTTCGGGTCCAGTCATCTCAAACTCACATGCTACAAGAAAGAAAGAAAGAAAGAAAGAGAGAGGTTTGTTTTAGATCATTCTTTTGTAAAAGAATGAGCTGAGGGCTGTGAGATGAGAATGAAAGAGCGATACACACCGGGAAGAGGCTTGGGGATGCCCATGTCTTGAAAGTCAGGATCTAAAAGACAAGAAAACACAATATGCTTCGATTACTGTCTTCAATCGAGCACTTACTTTATTTACCTGAGGTAACAGATGAACAATTATTCACATTTAAACTCAGAGGTTTTTTACTTTTTTGGCTTTCTCAAGTCATGAACAACAATTGGCTAAATTTATTGATAAGTTAATGTCTTGATAAGGAATCTCCAGTGTCAGTAGCTTGTAATTTAACCACAGTTCAATTGAAACTCTTTCTTTCTTTCTTTCTTTCTTTCTTTCTTTCACTGACATCTTATAATCTTATAATAAGTCATTGTAAGTTATCTATCTAAGATCATTCTTATCGTGATTCACATATTTGTACAATTGAAGCCATCATCCCGACTTATAATGTCCTTGCAAAAAAAGTGCTTTTTGTTGTTTACTTCAAATAATTCAATAATAAAATTCAATCAAAACATGTTGTTTGTAAATTGTCTAAATAATTGTGATAAATGACCGTGATTATAATATCGAGTAACAATAAACAGTAATTATCGTGTTTCAGCTTGACTGAAGGCTGTCAAATTACAGATGATCTTCTATGTCCTTAACTGCGTGCTATAATTTATCATCCTGAAAGATTTTGAAGGGGAGCTCAAAACAAAACATTAAGTGCTTGCGAACCTGTGAGGAAGCAGAAATTTTAATTAGTTGATTAGTTTTTAATTTACAAGCATTTACCACATTGTCTGGAGCTTTAGATGTAGCATGCACACAGTGTAACATGCCCATTTGTTGGTGCTTTTAATGGTAGGCATTTTACTGTAGTAGTTAGAGGAAGCTTGAAACTAACATAACACTGTCAGATGTTAGCATCATCCTAGTGGTTGGGTATGTTCCAGGTTCAGAGGTGCCAACATTGCTAACAAGAGAGAGAGAGAGAGAGAGAGAGAGAGAGAGAGAGATAGATACTTAATTCATCCCAATGGGAAATTTATAACTATATAAAAATTTAATAATAAAGAATTTTTATTTTATAAATAAAATATTTATAAATATTTAAATAAAAATATTTTTTATTACAAAAAAACACAAACACCAATATGTGTGTTATTTTAATAATTAGTAGCTCCTACAAGCTCGTTTTTTATTCTGAAAAAGTGGCCTGTGCCCTTGGTTTCTACTGGCTCACAAGCCTAATGTTCATATATTAAAATGGGTTAAAGTTGACCTAATGCTAGCAGAGGCAAATCATCGGTTTGTACATCCTGCATCCTTTCCCCTGATCGCTGCATTATCTGAAATTGCAGAAAAAATGTAGTTTCCTGTATCGGTGTACCAAATAGTCAAAAATCTTAAATGTTTGTGGATGTGAGATGAATTGCAGTTGCAGTGAAAACACTGACAACCCTTTTCTATGCCTGTTGAGCTGCCCCTATTTTAAGGAAACAAGGCAGATTTGAGCAGTTCTGTTCCAACTGGCAGGCAGAACTCATTTCCACGCCAGAAAAATGTCAACAGAAGCCTAAAACTAAGAAATGAGCGAAATCTACTGTATAGTGTTATCTTTAAAATGATATCATTGCTCTAGATATAGACACGCATTTAAAAATAACTAGTTGCATCTTTATTGTCTTGTAAACAATGACTCTGCATTGAGGAACATGTCTGGAAAATATGGAAAAATATGGTACTTTTAAATTCTGTGAAGTTGTGTGAATTCTCTTTGATTCTTGTGTTATTTAGTGAGCGGCAGCTGACACCCAGTGAAACTGACAGTGGTACCTGGGGGAATTTGGATTTATTCGGCGTGTAACATGCAGTTAGAGAAGGCAGGGCATTTGCGTGTAAATGTAATATGATTTAATAGGGTTAATTCCAGAAATCCTAGCCTAGTGGGGTTCACTACACAGACAGACATAACAGTGTAGAGTGATGGGTAAACGTGAGGCTTGGAAAAGCACAATAACACTACAACAAGACTAGACAAACTACTAGACAAAAAATAGACAAAACAGCAAGTGTACAGAGACAAAATAATCTATGACCAAACACAGACACAATCAGGTAACATAGCATTAACAGGACAGTAGTGTACAAAGGAACTGGACAAACCTGAAAGCAAACAAAATGACATGAAAGCACCTCAGAGCTCACCAGCAAAATGACAGGACTGTCAAATGCTAAGCTAATTCGAAATGAACTCTCATAATACAGTAATTACTATCTGAATCTGAATCTACAAGATCTCACACAATATTTTTGTTTACCTGATGCATGTCTATTGAAGTCAAGTCAAGTAAAAGGTTTTACTGTCATTCCAACCAGCTGGTGCAATACACAGTGAAATAAACCAGTATTCCTCCAGAAACCACAGAGCTACATAAAACTACACAGAACTAAGTACACTACGCAGTATACAACATGTTCTTAAACTTTTTGTACAATGACCCTTGTGGCATGATGTAGGAAATGGGTCTGTCATTAGGGGTCAGTAGAGGTCTGTCACTAGGCAACTGTCAGAGATTTTCACATCACCAGACTTCCAGTCTTTACCTAGGATACAATATGATATTATTATACAATATTGATATTTCACAGACTACTACTGCAGCACGTTCAACCATTTCACGTTGTTTAAATGTCTGTTTTTATTAATTATTTTCAGACATTTACCGAAAGATAATTGTTGATGCGACAACAAAACAAAACATCATTGTGAATGAATTATAAAAGTTCATTCAAAATCCCAAACTATGCTATTGCCTCCTTGTGGTTTATATTTTAACCCTAAACCTAACCCTGGTTTTCTAACCCTAACCCTAACCCTAGTTTATGTGATATGAGCACATAGTACAGCATTACTGCAGACTACTACTTCATTAATAATGTATAACACCACCTGCAATCATAATGCATTATAAATATGTATATTATTTAGCAGGTGTAATTTAAAGTTATGTTTATAAATTGCAATACTACTGTAATAATATTATGCAATATTATAATGAATTTTATGCTCACATTGCTGCATAATATCATGTATCAGACTATCTATATATAGATAGTCTATAGATTATACTATAGTAACTATACTAAGAGCTATATAATGCGAAATAGCAGTACTGTTTCTTAGGATTATGCGAAGAAGTATGTCATTTTGCAACCTGATATCATGCAGTAATATACTGATGCCTTGTAAACTTATGCACTGTATATACATATGGTTATGCCTGCATGTCATGGTGAATGGTGCAGAACTACATCATCTATCAGCTCCAGGACATCACAGGACCATGCCTCACTAATCACTCTCACCTGATTCACATCATGCCATGTTATGCGTGGCTATTATGCTATTTAAGTTCCAGTTTTTCAGCATCTTATTCTTAAGCTTTTGTTGCTTGAAGCCATAGTTCATACTGATGGTTCATACTTTCACCAATTTGTTGGTCTTGTATTGTAATGTAAATTACATGCACTTTCATGTGCTAGCACTGCAACATGTAGGAAAGCTTGACCAACACATAGATGCAACAGGTTTTTGGACAATTTTTGGAAACACCATAAGCCCCCAGGATCACATCCATCAACCCACCCTGTGTTCGATGTATGATATCATGTCATCACTCTATATGGACCCCTTTGGTCTAAGAGGCACCTATCAATTCAAGGACATTTCATCTGTTTGTCCAGTTGACCCTCGAACTTATTTCACTGTTTTGCTTGTTTTATCACCTGACATAGTCAATATAATGCACTACATACAAATGAAGTGTTTAAAGTAATTTTAGTTTGTAATTGAAATAAACTGCGTCTTCAAATAAATATCTCAGCAGATAAGGCCGTTATGGTGGGAATATATTGGGATTTTCGTGACAGGTTTCTGCTGCAAACACACACACACACACACACACACAGAGTAATAGATTGATTTGTTGGGGAAAAATAGCTTGTCCCCTCTGTGCAGTCATGTGAACCCCTGGGTGTCCCCATGCGTAGTTGCGGAAGGACATTTATTACTGTAACACAATCTATTTCCATCTGACAGCTTCAGCCTGGGACTGAACACCTGACTAGAAGCACCAGTGGGATAGCTGTGGTGTGGATAAAAAGAAGGTGTGACAATAAGTTATGGAACATATGTTTTTGTGTGTTAATGTTATAAAATATTACACAAAAATATTGTAAAGGGAAGAAGTTTTACATGTATTCATCCATGCAAAGTTACTGGCGTGTTGCTTAGCAGTACTTGAAGCATCAATAGCTGAAATAGCAGGCTAATATTCTCAGCAAACAACATGTAGTTGTATTGCTATTTTGATTATTTGACAAAGTTAAATAAGCAAGGTGACACTATAATCTTTTGTGTCTCTGTGATCTGACTTTCTGATTCTTACTGCTGATGAGTGGTTTGGTCATCTTATGGACTCTATATTTCTGCAAGTCTTCTTTGAACAGTGGTTTGTGATACGCCTTTCCCTTCACTATGGAGGTTGCTGTTGATGTCAAAGACTGTTGTTTTGGGATTTTTATTCATAGCTCTCACAGTGTTTCTGTCATCTGCTAGTTGTTTTCCTTGGCCAGCCAGTTTAATGTCTGGTTGATAGTACACCTGTGGTTTATGTCTTTTTTTTCAGAACATCCCAAATTGTTGTACTGGCACTGGCCAATGCTTGTCTATTGGCTCTGATCGATTTTCTCACTTTTATCAGGATGGCTTGTTTTTCTCCCAACGGCATCTCTCTTATCTTCATGGTTGATTCTTTTTTAAGAACTTAGTGAAACCCAGGCCTCAAAAGTATACATTCAGAACTATTAACTATTTATACAATCAAACTGAAAATTCAGTCACACATTTCAATATTTTTGATCACGTAAAAAGGGGGCTGGGGGTTCATGTAAATTTTTCTAAGGTGCTCAACATTTCTAGATGTAGAGATCAGCAAATGAAACCTGATCAACTCATTTATTTTTCCTTTTAATCTGAAACCCAAATGTCTATGTAAAATTTTGCAGAAACAAAACAACTGGGCTTACCGTTTCAATGCTTTCCAAATATTCTTTAAATAAATGTTCACTGCAGTGGAATAAATGAAGATCAGAGACTAATACTAATTTTTACTTTTGTCCTGTTCTTTGCTGACGGGACTGCATCCTGATGTGGTCTTCTGCTGTTGTAACATAACCACCTCAAATTTGTGTTGTACATTCTGGGATACTTTTCTGTATATCGCTGTTTTAAAGAGTGTTTACTTAAATTTCTGTAGTCTGGCCATTGTCTTCTAACCTTCCCACCAAGCCATTTACTCCCACTGGATGATTTTTGTACTATTGGCAAACTGATTCTTTAATTAGCCAATCACATCACAATGTATAAAATCATACAGACAGCTTAAGATGAGTTTTTGAAACAGTTTCAATTGCTGCAGGAGTGTGTCTTATATCAGAGAAAAGAAATAGACCGTACTCTGTAGCACAATTGTTACACACCCATGTTAAGTTCATGATGCATGTGTTAATAAGCTGATGCATTAAATGCGGTGTGTTAGTGCGTACTAACTAAAATATTTAGTATGGTGCAACTGAAGGAACACCACTTTATATTTAGAAACATGAACCAGATTCCAATACCCACAGCATGATCACCTCACTTTACTCTTTACACAGCTACAGTAGGAATGCAGAATGGGACGTGACCCAGCACAACCTAACCAGCTCTGCAGCAGGAATAATGAAATAATGAAAAATATTACATTACAAGGCTAGAGGAGTTAGAGAGAGGGAGAAAGAGGGAAATTTGCCATATCAAATGAAGTTCATGGGCTGTATGAAGATGAAATGTGTGATCAAAGGAGGGAAGGAGAACGAAAATAGAATGAGGATTTGGGCATTGACATTCACAACCAGACTTCACACTGCACTCCATCTCTCTTAAATATGAACTTAGATTCTCTGTTGCTATTGTAAACCGACTGTGGGAACAAGGAAAGAAAGCAAACCCCAGTTTTTCTTTAATAGACAATAAAACAAAGAGATGGTTGTTGAGCCATATAAACTCAATGATTACAAAACATAGGTAACTGCTGATATTGTGAGGTTTTCTTTATTTATTAGCATTTTTGAAAGTAGCCTTTAATATCAGTGCTTTGTCAGAAGGACCCTTATGTTTTCCAATGCAGGAAAGTCTTCAGGACAGAAAAAAGAGACTTGAACAAGAAACTGTCATTGATTACTTCCCTATAACAGTATGGCACATCATGTTTTATTTTTATTAAACAAAATATATATCAATATAATAGGCAAAACCTAACGTACTCAAACTTTATATTGCCATTTTGTGACTGAACCCTAGTCATTTGGTTTGGAAAGGCCCTGTTTAATAAGGTTCTGCTGGTGTCTACATGACTTTATAATATGATCTCAGCAAAACTCTCATAACTGTCCTCAAATGGACCTGCTGTCCATCCAAAGGTTTCTTGATGTAAAGTGAATGCTCAATGGGCACTGTAAGAAAATGTGAATGGTTGTGTGTTATCATCAGATCAGGTTTTGTTGGAATGAAAGTAATATCGTGCCTATAATAAGTACCGAGATTGAATGTAAGATTATGTTGTATTGATTAAAATTTTCATTTTAAAAGCATGACCTCTAGGGTACAACACAACCTTGCATTGTAGTAGGATATATGCAGCAAATGGCATTTGAAATTCAGCCATGGGGGGAAAAAAATCATGAGCTGAATTGTAATTTGGTAAAAGCAATGTTGGAAGTGGAAAAAAATAAGCGACAGTACTGGGCTTTTTGTCAAATTAGCTAGGTTTTCGTAAATTAAATAGATTAAATTAAGATGACAGAATTATTACAAATGTATAAACCATGCAAATATAGCAAAAAAAAAAAGTAAAACATCCCACAATTTTGGGTTCAGTTGCCATCAGTAGAGCTGTCCAGCTTAAAGCTGTCAGGGATGTTTAAATCCCATTCTGTGGCTGATTCAATGATTCACACCTGGCAGTGAAGCTTCTATTTCATATCATTGAAACCTTATAAAAAAGAATCAACATACACCTCAATCCCAAGTCCTCAAGCAACAGATTATCGCCAGGATCCATAGCAAAGTGAGGATAAAATGCTTTTTGAATGTAGGGATCATGTGTACTTTCTACACTCAAGACTAGCTAGAGGAGGAAATTTGATGGCTGTCATGCTCCGTATCAGTTGGAGCAGTAGAATTTATAGTTGATATTAAAGAAAGAAATAAAGAAGACATCTCAATATCATTGAATAACAGAGTTTTAATGCCAAATCTCTAAATGTAACAATATCTGATTTGTCAAAACCTGCCAGTATTACCAGTGTACTATCCTGAAGTACTAGTGTTAGTCAAAGTGGTGCAGTAGGTGCTTTTTGAAACAGCCTTTATTTGTCACATATACATTACAGCACAGTGAAATTCTTTCTTCGCATATCCCATCCTTGGAGGTTGGGGTCAGAGCACAGGGTCAGCCATGATACGGCGCCCCTGGAGCAGAGAGGGTTAAGGGCCTTGCTCAAGGGCCCAACAGCGGCAACTTGGCGGTGCTGGGGCTTGAACCCCTGATCTTCCAGTTAACGACCCAGAGCCTTAACCACTTGAGCCACCACTGCCCCCCTGCTTTGGGATGTCACCAAGGTATTGTTGAAGATGACTGACTAAATAAAGGAATGTAAATGCAAATAATGAGAACACATTTTCACTGCTAAAATAAACTGTGGCTTAAATAGAAGTTGAGAAATGAGACATTATATATATGGGACTCTTGACAGCATCATTTGTTTCTCTTCTCCTGCATTGATTTGCCTGGCTGACCAGTCAATCAGAGAGCTCTCCTCTGACTCTGATTCGAAATGCTCAATCAGCCGACCGGGTTCTGATAAGAACTGACCCAATACCACAGGCGACTTTCGGCTCAGGGTGTTACTGTGTCACTCTGGGGTCCCAACCTGATTTTCAGTTCCATCATATGCAGCTCTGACTTTCTTTCTTTCTTTTTTTTTTTTTATAGAAAAAAAGAAAGGATGATTGGTTGGAGTGGTGATACAGAATCTGATTGGGATTTGTGTCTGGGTTCCCCTCCATACCTCTGTTTCATGATTGCCATCAGCATATGCACACTTTGCAGTGCATGATCAGGAATATTGATCAGGCAAAATAGAGCTAACACATCTGCCAGACCTGAAATTTCAATATGTCAACATGAACAGTAGGCGAGTCAACAGAATACATGCATACTAGTTGCAGGATGAGACTCTGCCCCATCCTTGATTCTTTACAGCATCCCTCACACCATCTTTGTTCCTTTCCTAACACCACCATTGGCCAGATGAATCTAATAAATGTAATGTAATCTACTGTAAAGCAGTTAGATTCATTTTGGGAAAATCTGTTGTAATTGTTTAGACTGAGGTTTGGGTCTTTGTACAGCATTACTTTATCTTCTATCCAGTGTAATAGTCTTCTTTGTAGTTATTATATACTCAGTGCAGCCATGTGATGGTGTGATCTCCAGTTTTCCTGTTAAACAGCTTATTGAATGTATCATCCAAGGAATAATACACTTTCTGTGGAGTGACCAATTAACAATTTTACATTTGTAAAAGTAGTATTCAAATGATAACTAAAACAATGGGGCTGACATAATAATAATATTAATAATAATAATTTAAAGTAATAAATACTTTGGAACGATCAAAAATCTTTTCTATACAACAGAGTAGAAACCAATATCAGCATTCCTGTATTCTAAACCCTGCATCTTAATAAGGTAAACAGTCACTATTCAACACAAAACACTACAGATTCAATATGGCTTCATGTGTATTTTTTTTTTTAATTCAATCCCATAGTTGTGTGTATATATCTCTATACTCTCTATGCATGTTGATTGTGGGAATATCGACCATTTTGGATGGCCTTCCATATTTCACTCTAAGCAATAATCAAAATGGCAGGAAGTCAGTGGAACGGTGACCTTCAGGTCAAGCAAGCTTGGCTACTGCACTGATTTATAATGTGGCATTTGGCATCATTTACACCCCAGGCAGGTATTTCCCATGGGGCTGTTTTCATTTAGTAAATGTATGTGTTTCGTTACACATCTGTCAGGATAGTTCCATATTTACTCAATAATGTGAAAATATGCTCTTTGCTTTATAAACAAATTTTCTGATGCAGTTCTGACCAATCACCTATTTGATACCTTTGGAAATTTCCCATGACAAAAAAAAATGTCACTTATCTATTGTCCATGTGATAAGCTTGTTTATTTACAACATTAGGTTTCCATTCCCTGTTAGATCATACCTTCTGCAATCACACACAACTTTTTCACACAAACCAGCATAGGTTATATTCCAAAGCGCATATTCATGTAATCAACAGATGTTCATCCTCTTAAAAGAAACATCTTAAACATATACAGGACTTCTATTATTAGTTAGCTGGCTAAGCATTTATATGGGATATTAGAAGAAATAGCAGGAGTGCAGCATAGTCAAGTTCAGCATACAAAATGCATGAGAATACTCCCAGGATTTTTAAACTTTAATTATTTATGGTTTTAAAGTTTTTTTTCATACCTTACCATATAAAAAAAAAAACTTGCATAAATGCATGTGAATGGGAAGCCTCATCCAATATCTACAATATCATTAGTCTTTGACTTTTAGACCTCCATTTTGCACTGACATTAAAATTAATGACTATAATTCTATTATTGGGTGAAACAGCTTTGGGGTAAACAGACACGCCGTAAAGGAAGATTGACTTTTTGTTACAAAGAAATCAGCCTTTGAATATAAATGCCTTTTTAATCACATAAGCAATTCCTCAGTTTTATATGCAGGAATCTTTCTCAGCTTTCATGAGGCATATAGTCTCGCAGCGCTGCACATGCTATCTGTGTAATGCCAGTTGCACTCAGCATACATAATTATAATACCTTTATTTATTCACCAACATTTTAAACTTTATTTCTCTCACAGATAAAATGCAGGATGTAAAATAGAAGTAATGATGGTAATAAACACCATTTTTAGTTTTCAATTTTAGTAGGGTTGGTGATTAAATTCTTTTAGAATTCATCAATGAAAACTGTGTTAATGCTAATACTGTCTATAACCTTGTCAAGACAACATAAAGGTTACTAATGATCTTACTTTATTCAAACTAAGGCAGTTAGCTAACGGCATGAATGTTGCTAGCTAGCTTTCTTTACTAAAAACTGAGGAGCTGTGTTAGTTAACAGCATGGATGTTGCTAGTTAGCTTGCTTCAGCAAACACCGAGGATATGTTTTGCTAAAAACATAAAAGTTGTTTGATTGCTTTAGGAAACATTAAGGTGTTTTTGCTAACGGCATAAATGTTGGTAGCTAGTTTGCTTTTAAAAAAATTGAGCAGGTGTATTAGCTGCAGTAACAGCATGACTGTTGCTAGTTAGCTTACTTTAGCAAACATTGAGCTGGAGTGCTTGTTAACAGAGTTAAATTCATTTAGTGAGCACAGACAACTGCGTTGTGGTACTGTGTTATTGGAGACTTGCGTAGCTAACTACTAGCTATATAAACTTGACGTGAACAGCACAGCAATGTTGTTGATACACAAATTGCATTTCTTTAAAATGAAAGTTATTGTTTGACTATTTTAAAACAAAAGTTTTAGATCATTTCACAATTCTACTCTTGATGTTGGGCTTTAGAATAGTGTTTAAGAGTGAATTTCGAGTTTGACATCATATCAGACATCAGTGTGAAAGGAAATGTTATTATACCTTTGGACATTCTTACCATACTGAAGCCTGTGAACAGAATAAATAATCAGAAGGCACGCAAATAAATCCTCAGATATGACACTGAAACCCATGTGTGTGATATTTGATCGATCATATTTACTCAGTGACCACTTTAATAGGAACACTTGTACACACTAATGTAATTGTCTAAATAGCCAATCTTATGGTAGCAGTGCAATTTATTATATTATACAGAGAGCTGAAGATGGGAAAAAGCCTCAAATTGCCATTTTGGCTAAGTATTTTGCTGTTGTAGCCCATTTGCTTCATTTGGTTTGACATGTTGTGCATTCTGAGATGCTTTTCTGCTCAGCATGGTTGTAAAGAGTAGTTATTTGAAATACTCTCACCATTCTGTAAGCATTCTCCTCTGAACTCTCACATGCACAAGGCAGATCTAGTTGCCTTCCAAGCCATTTTGTGTAAACACTGTAATCTGTTGTGAGTGAAAAATCCCAGGAGGCTAGCAGTTTCTGAAATGACCTGAACCAGCCAAACTGGCTGTAGTGGTAGCTCAGTGGTTAAGGTGTTGGACTAATGATCAGAAGGATGAGAGATTAAAGCCCAGGTACACCAAGCTACTGCTGCTTGGCCCTTAACCCTCAATTTCTCAATTATATATAAAAATTAGATAAATGTAAATAGCTCTGGATAAGGGTGTCTGCCAAATGCCATAAATGTGGTACCTATAACCATGTCAGTGAGATCACATTTAAAGCTTTTAACAAGTATCTGATTTTATATACACTATACTGCAGCCACATGATTGGCTGATTAAATAACTGCATGAATGTTCAACTGTAAAGTGGTCAGTGGTTGTATCTTCAAATATAGCGGGAAAGCCCTGACTAATTTATGAAGTAACTAGTTGGAAATAGGGATTCTCTGCACTCTCTGGCACAGTATTTAGTAGTTTGCAGGTGTATTCACATGCTTCGATAAACAGAATTGCATAAAATCACTTCATATTTGTCAACCACCTTTATCGGTCCTAAGTAATAACTAAAGGTGGTGAATCAGAAAATAGGCTGCGCTATCTGATTTAGAGACTCTTCATGCTATGAAATGTAGAAAAAAGGCAAAGGCAATCTCCAAAACATTTTAATTACCTCTTGGTAATATCCCCATAGAGTGCCAATCCCTCTTCGCTAATATGCAGAAGTGGTGTAATGAAAATGATCTCCTATAATATTGATCCTTAGCCTGACTGACAGGCAGGAGAAGAATGTGGCTGATTAAGAGCTGCGTTTAAATTTAGTCATCCACATATGAACAGCTGCCCGAGTGAGACGTAAGGGCTGTCGATGATAACTGATATCTGTACATTTCCGTCTTGTCTCAGGGGAAATATTAGCCAAGGCCATATGTCCAGCAACTCACTTACGGAAGTATATTAGCCATATCAGTCCAAACCATAGCTAGGCATAGCTAAAACCATATCTGCTGCCATCGTTTAGTGTTAAAACTGGTAATATATGTAATGCATCATGGGTAATACACACCTAATTAACAGCAAACAAGTGATCTAGAAAAACAGAAATAATTTTAAATGTTTTTCCACTCAACCTATGATCATTTATCCACAGATGTGTGTGTGACACGCTAAAGGAGTGATAAAACGTTAGCGTTTAATAGTAGCAGACTGAAGGGAGGGTTTGTAATCCCAATCCAGATGGATCTGGCACTGATTTATTGAAGTAATTCATTAGTTTGATCAACCAATTTAGCACTGAAATCATGTGCTAGAGAGTGAAAAGAAAACAATTCCTGTGGGGAATATAGTGCATGTCGTTAGCACTCTGCTTTTTATCGGTCCTTAGGTGACAAAGTATACATTACAGACAGAGTATACAGTATTTCAGTAACAGACCGTACATTATGCATTTTAGCAGCAACAAAATCTTTAACAAAGATTTTAAAGTAGCTTTAACAAACCAAACGAAGTTAGCAAAGCTCGCAAAACTACCATAGATAACTTGTATTCCAAAAATTATATAGCTAGGTAAAATTTGCAGATCCATTAAAAATATTCAGAACAATTCCAACCTTTATTATGCTTATCCACACTATCTCAAGCTTATCATGTAGAACAAGTTAATAAATTAGCTAGATCAGCCTAAGGACTGTATCATTTAGCCCTAGAGTTCATTTTCACCTTGTCGTAGTCTGTTTGCTGAAATCGTTTATTTGTTTAATTCTCTTTTTCAAACTTCTACCAAAGGCTTCATTGTCACCTTCTACCTCAAAACTTTCCTGATCCCATAAAATGTGGTGGATGAGTTATATTATTTGACAATTGTATTAGTGTTTGCTAACTGCTGATGAAATAAAAAACTCAGTCGGATCCAGATTTAAGCTGCACAGCGATTCCTTCCTGCAGCAATTCAAGCTGACAAGTTTGTGTGTGTGTGTGTGTGTGTGTGTATGTGTGTGTGTGTTTGATGCCACTTCTGAGCTTGTGTATTTGAGAGTGAGATTGGCCTGTATGCTGAGAGGGTCAGTCTAATTTCAGGAGGAAGCAAAAGATGTGTTTCTGCTGTCTGCTTTTGTAAGTAAATACTGCACGCTTCAGGAGCTTGAAGACAGGCTTTAAAACACAACACACAAACTCTTCAACAATCCCTTTTAATCCAGCAAAGTCAGACAGTTCTACATAAAATATAATACAATACTACACAGTTTTTCCCTAATCTAAATAACATGATTCTACATAATGTATTTCAGCTTGATATATAATCTCAATCGAAATAAGGATTCAGGGATACATAGCAAATATTTACATTTAATGATAACCTTTATATTTAGGACATTTATATCTTTCTGATCTGAACATAACATAAACATTTCACACTTGGTATTGTACTGTATGTTTATTCACAGGTGACTTTATTATATAATATTATATAATAATATAATAATATTATATTATTTAACAGCCAAAAAACTTTTACTTCTACTTCTTCTTTTTCTATTACTCTACAAGGCTAAGCCCAATATTTTCCATGAAGATTTAAAAGTGGTTTATAATATTGTGTAATTTAACTGTCCTTTTGGCAATCGCAAAATACCATGTGCTTTTAGTTTCTCAAAAATTAAAAATATATGTGTTGCATAATTTCATTTCCAGTAAATATTATCTCCACAGGCATCCTGTTATCCACAGATTGGTCAGACTTATTTCTAAAGCCTACTTATACATAATATCATTCATATACATTCTTTTAAGATGCCAAACATAATCTGGGGCCAAAGATTAACACCAAAGACACCAAGACTTACCCAAAGGATTATCAAATCTTTTTTATTAAAAAAGAGACCTTTTATCCAAAAAATGACCTGATTTGTATTTAAGGTTTTCAATTTACATATTAAAAATTTCCTCCTATTATGTTACAACCATTACTAAAATTTAGGGAAAACATAATTGTCTTCACTATTCTGTAATGGTAACACACAAATGTCTTATACTGAACAAATAAAAAAGTAAATTTAAAGTTGTACATCAGTTTTCTTGAATAAATTGTATTGCATTAATAATTTATTTTTTGTTCAACCAACATGATTCGGTCATTTGCACTATATATTCAAAGCCCTGAACACTCACCTGACCATAAAATCGAACTGTAACATAGAACATGACTTGTTATATGACTATGTTATGTGACTTTATGCACTGCATATATTTTTTATAACATAATTGGATCACATTAATATTATGTGAATATTACACACACAATCACTCTATGTAATTCAAACTATATATATATATATATATATATATATATATATATATATAGGTTCATCACTGTTCACTCCTTGGACCACTTTTGATAGATACTGACCACTGCAGACCGGGAACACCCCACAAGAGCTGCAGTTTTGGAGATGCTCTGATCCAGTGGTCTAGCCATCACAATTTGGTCCTTGTCAAACTCGCTCAAATCCTTACACTTGTCCAGTTTTCCTGCTTCTAACACATCAACTTTGAGGACAAAATGTTCACTTGCTGCCTAATATATCCCACCCACTAACAGGTTATTCACTTCACCTGTCAGTGGTCATAAGGTTATGGCTGATTGGTATATATATATGTATATATATATATATATATATATATATATATATATACACACTACTGCTCAAAAGTTTGGGATCACTCAAAAATTTTATCATTTTCCAAGGAAACACACACAAAATTAGTCTGGATAGAAACTATAGCAAAAGAACAGGACATGCTGCCATGTCAGAGTTAGAAATAATGATTTGGATGGAAATGATTAATGTTTTCTTCAAACTTCCTTCATCAAAAAAACACCTTTTGCAGCAATTACAGCCTGGGCATTCTAGTTGTCAATTTTTCAAGATAATATGATGAGATTTCACCCCATGCTTCCTGGAGCATCTCCCACAAGATGGATTGGCTGATGGAGTCTTCCTCTGTAGCTGAAATCAAGCTGAAATATGCAAGTGATCCCAAACTTTTGTGCGGTAGTGTATATATATATACACACACACACCTTTCTCATATTCATGCCTCCTTGAGGGTGATATGAATATATGTAAAATAAATTAAATTATCTAATGAAATAATCAATGTATGCGGAAGCATGAGTGTATAAATGAATGCATTAACATTGCGCTGACTGAAAAAATCCTTTCATTTCATTTTCTTGAGCCTCCAGATGTCTGAAAGCTAAGCAGAAAGCCAGACGGATGTTTTTTTAATCAGGATGTTTTTAATAAGAGACGATTAATTAAATACTTGCGCGAGGGGATTTAAACTGCTTTAGAACAGCAAGATGTTGACTGAGAGGAGATCGAAATTCTTCCTCTTATGTAAGCCTGTGCTTGTTCATCACAGTCCAGCTGATCAGTATGTGGAGTTAAAAGCGCATGCTTATCTAATCCTGTCACTGACAAGCTGAGGATTTCCTCAAAGAATAAACTCATTATTGCTTGTCTCTTGTAATAGCAATATAAGAAAACAAGAATGGAAGAAATAGTTGAGGAAAAAAATTCAGTGTACAATGTCCTTTACCTAGAATTCACACTGGAAGCACCACATCAAGACCTTAGTCACACATCACCAGCTGTGTCACAGCTGCATATTCATATGAACTACAGGTAGGGAGATTCGGAGCTGAGGAAAGTATTTGAATATAAATTCCACATTGCCACAAGAAATAAAATTATTTTTATAAATGTACCTTTTTATCTTATTTGTTGTGAACATTGCCTAAATAAGCAGGATTAAACTGTATAATAGGATATAAGAATAAGATGAGTCAAGAGTGTAAGACTAGACATAAAAGACAGAAAAACCGCAAGATCAGGACGAACACACATTGTGACAATGTGGTATTTGTTCTCAAGCCTTCGTTTTTAAGGTTGTTTCGTCTGTAACAATCTGCTAATCAAAATATAAAGATAAAAATGCTTGTTAAAATAGAATTGAATGAGCTCTTGACACGACCCATCCAGCTATTAGGTTTACGTTCCAAATGATCACCCACCCACCACAAAAACAATTAGTTAAGCATGACACTGTTGTCTACAGAAATGGACAAAGAGGACATTGCAGGATTCTGAAACAACAGAAGCAGCCATTTTGAAGCTGAAATCACTTTCATTCTCATGGATTAGGATGTGTGACCCAAAGTGAGAATGTAGAGCTTAGTGACATAGTGAGTTGGGCAATAATTTTAAGAGTCATATGGAAGTACATTCTGGACAATTTTCAAAAGAAATTCTAAGTTGACCTCGCAAATGCATTTTCTATTTGTGGACGCATAAATTGTCACATAATTCAAATGAAAATGCAAATCGTGTATTACCGTTTTCATGAATGTACAATGTCTGCTACGTTTCAAATGGAAAAGCAAAGTCTATTTGCAACTGCATTTCCCATGTCTTGTGAGTTATGACTCTGTCATATGGAAATAGCAATAGCAAGTACCCCATTTGCTTTTTTACTTCCTCAGCGTCGTGAATGGAGACTGCCAAAAATTCAAATGGAATCAGAAATCCCTTTGTGTTTGCATTTCCGATGCCTTGCACAGAAACCTGTCCATCAGTGCTGGGGTGGGAGCGTACTGTAGAAGTGTACTGTGGGCACTATGGTATACTGTGGTATTTGACAGGGTTGAGATCTGACAGAGTAATAACCCGTAAGCCATGTGGAATGCAATTGCAAATGGACTTTAGTTTTCCACTAGAGATTTGGCAGATGTTGTTGGGTTGTGTAAACAAAAATGCAAAAGGCAATATGAAAAAATCAACAACACAAAAACAATTTGCAATTACCTTTGAAAAGTGTCCAGAAAATACGTCCAATGTCATTTACTATTTCATTATAGCTTTCATCAGTGTTACTGAGTCATTGTATTTTTTAAGCTTCCCTCGTAGCTTTTGAGTTTTTAATCTTTAAATTTTATCTTTGGCCAAGCTATCCCTTTAAAGGAATATGTAAATATAGATATGTCTTTTAAAAGAGTTGTGGCCTCTTCTAAAAACTTCGTCCTGAAATTAGTTGAAGATGGGCCTCTCTCTCTCTCTCTCTCTCTCTCTTAGTGACACACACTTTGACAAGAACTTTTCCACTTCTCTATCAACAGAGACAGTTTTTGGGCCAAAAACCACACAAATGGATTTATAGCTACATTAAGGTAATGACACCAGTCTCTCAGCTGAGATCAGGCCAAAAAGGATATATGACTGAAAAATAAGTGACATTCATAAAATAGCTGGTATAGCACATTTTCAGACCTGAGTACTAATCATGGAGATCATGTAACAGAAAACACAAATGTATACAGATATCAGATATATGTAGAAATGTTTGGTTTAGACATAATGGAAAGTTTCACTGTCATGGCTAATTATTATACAGTATTTATATTAATTGTGTGTTATTGAAAAACTGTGAATATATGCCTGCAATAGACTCTGGATCCACTGTTACCCTGACCGGGATAAAGGAGTTATTTAAAAATGATTTATAAATCATTGTAAGTGACAAATTTGGGGTGAGACAGACCTCCAGCACATGAAGCATCTTTATCCACTCACTGAATCCTTAATCAGACTTTTTGGGCACGTCTAATTTATCTGGTCAGGTTGACTGATGTGTTTTGCAGAATGCTGTAGCAGAGTGAGTCGCAAATTGTTCATGTCAGGACTATTTAGTATAGTGGACAGACTGAATGCTATCATGAAACGCCATATGCTGTGTAGCAGATGCCTGATTTGCATTGTAATATTGACAGACATTGGTCTCTTTACATGCTAAATAAGGGGTGCGTTTCCAAGATGATCTCTTTATACAGTAGGACCAACATTCCACTAGTAGAAAGAAACATGACAGCTCTGTTGTTCTTTGAAGTGTATGATTTCTCAGTACTGGGATAAACAAAATCATGCATACAAATTGTTTTGGTGTATTAACCTCAGGATGACTTCACCCTTACTTGAACATTAGCACATTTTATATTATTATAATCTGCTAAAAAACTAAAATAGATTTAATTGGAATTAAAAAAATCATGAACTTAAGCAAAATTTATGTAATAAAATGATTTGTGATTGCATATTCACTCCCATTGCTGTAAATTAGGTCCGGAGCAACCAGTTTCTGTTTGAAGTTGCATAATTAGTTAAATGGAGATGACCTGTGTGTAAATAAAGTATGTTTCTCAATACTAATACAACATTTTGTAGAGAACACGCCTACACAAAAAGCATCATGAAGACTAAGGAAATATCAAACAAATGACAAAGGACATAATTCTGGGAAATTACCCCACTGTGCCCATGGAGCACCATTAAATCCATTATTAAAAAAAATGACTTTACCTAAAGGCCTTCCCTTAGACTTTACCTTAGAGGCCAAAAGTTTACACACAAAGTGATTCAAACTGCACACATTTCATGTTTCAACCTTCTGCCTGGTGTCTTGAGAGGTTGCTTTAGTATTTCAAGATAATCCTCCTTCCTAATGATGCTACTGTATCTATTTTCTGATGTGCACCTTGTGCAGCTACACACCCCCACAGCATGATGCTGCCACCCCCATGCTTCACAGTTGGGAGAGTGTTTTTCAGATTAAAAGTCTCACTCTTTCAAAAGGCTAGCGATGACCTGCAAACTTCAGTCTGACTTTTTTTTTTATGACAGTCTTGGAATAGAGGCAGCTTCCTTACAAGACTATAGCGATGTAGTGCTCTCTTAATGGTGGATATACTGTACATAACTCTAGCTCCTTCACCATTTTATTTGTTACTCTCAAGGGGTTCAGTTGAACTTTTAAAGTTAATTTGTACCACTTTCCTGAACAATGCAGTTGGTGTGGTCCCAAGATTTATAGATTTGCATACAATGCAACCTTCACTTGTTTGTTTTTCTGAGGTCTTGGTTGAGTTGCCAATTGGATTTTGGATTTTTTTTCCAATTACCATGAGCAAAAAGGTACGGACTGTGAACACAGGACCTTTCACAGACACAGGTGACCTCTGATAAACTCTTACTTTTGACAATTGACCAATTTGAAAAGTCCTAAGTCATTACTATATTATCATTTACATTTTTTTTTGTTTAAATGGACAGTCAGCTTGGCATTTGTAAAGTTTTCACCCGCTTTAATTCTAAGAGCATATAAATAAATCTGGCTTATATCTTTGTTTTAACAATTGCCAAAAGTTATACTTTAAGTTTAACATGAAAATTGTGCAGCTGTGAAAAGCTGAGATTGAATATTTTTATTGTATGTGGATGTAAACTTTTATTTACTATTACACAGTATAGAAATAGCATTTCTAATCTCTCACTTTATTATGCCCTGAACTGTGTGCTTTGTATTAAACAATGTAATTTATATGGTATAGGTGTTGTAATAAAGGACAGAAAAGCACAGGTTACAGCACAAAATAAATGTGAGCAAAGATGTTTAAACTTCTCACTTTAACAGCCCGAGAGCGTTTGTACGCTTGAACATGCCGCCTGTCAAAGCAGACCAAGAAAAACCACTTTATCCTAAACACAGTGCTGGAGTTCATATTGCAAATGCATCCGCTTGAGAACACAATTACACGCTACAGTTACATGCCTCTGAGCCAAACTCGTGTTTCCCTCTGAACACCGTGTCACCCCAGACAAGCGGGAGTAATGGAGTGTGAGGGCGTGTGGCCGTGTTAGCATTAAATAATGAAACATCGGAGGGGATTAAAGAGCTGCATTAGCCAGTCTTGTAAAACTTAATTTGAAAGTTATATACACACAAGTTTGCATGTAGATATGTATACCTTAGTTTTAGTAAACCATAAAATATCCTCTGCTTTGAACTGTCTGGACTCTCTCACTTTAATCAAACCTGTCTGCCTAATTATTTTGACTTATTTTTAGAACAAATACATGCAAGGCAGACTGCACATACTGCTGAAGGAAGCACTTTCTATACTGCATGAAGAATTGAATTCCAACCACGAACAGATTCTCATGAAAAACAAACTGGGTCTCTCGAGATTAAGACAAATAACGTCTCTCCCTTCTGGTGGTGTGGATGATCTCTGTTGTATTTTTGCAAGTCTGAACTGGCTACTAAAATCCATTTGAATGCTATTAGAGCTAAAAACAAATTATGAAAATGAAACAGTGGTGATAGCAAGCACTCAGGCTCTTTCATTTCATTTTAATTTGTTCCCATTAGTCATTTGTAAAAACAAAGGGTTTGAGAGGACCATGATTTTTGGTGGACAAAGAATCACTTGCTCATCTGTCAAAACAGAGGTGGACAAATCATTAGTTAGCTGACAAATGACAAATTCATTTAGCTAACTAATGACAAATTCATTAGTTAGCGCTCCAAAGTTTCAGCTATAAGCTCTACGTGTTTCAATCCTCGTATCACGCGTAAACAATATAATTCAGATCTGTCTAGCGTCTTTTCCTGGGATTCAAATTTGCTTGTCCTCAGCAAGGGATTCATCCTCCTAGTAAAGAAAAAGTTCAAATGGTCTGCACTACAGGTACATTCTGAAACAACCGAAATGAATTTTAATGTTATGTTTTCAGGAGTAGCGATCTGGTGTTAAGTAGCTAGCCAAGTTCATAGCTTATAAGATCATATAATCAACTTTGTATGTGG
Organism: Hemibagrus wyckioides; assembly: GCF_019097595.1. Classification (NCBI taxonomy): domain Eukaryota; kingdom Metazoa; phylum Chordata; class Actinopteri; order Siluriformes; family Bagridae; genus Hemibagrus; species Hemibagrus wyckioides. The sequence continues at coordinate 6,984,575 of NC_080732.1, read as the reverse complement.
CTTATCTAATTTAACTTATAGACACGTCACACCATTTGGTTTACCAATTTAGCAGCAAATTTCTGAGCAAGCACCTTCACCTTCACTGGTTGACGAATTTTTCACTGCATTACAACTTTCAGATTCATTTTAATAAACATGTTCCTCTTTTACTTCCCCTTAAACTTTCCGTTCTCCTTAATCAGCATTCACCAGCTCCCATGCGGGCATCGTCTTTTGGTCAGCACACAGTCCACAGCCTCATATTTTCTTTGCTTTATTCTGACTTTCTCTCTTTCCGAGAGCTCCATGTACTGTCCCTGACAAATAATTGAAGAGACAGGCCTTTCTTCCTAGTGAAATCCTCTACAGCAGTCCTGCTAGGACAACGCCGCTGAATGCTCCTCACTGTGCCAAGACCTGTGAAACATCTACTTGAACCAATGAACTGATCGGATAGACTGAGAACTACAAAGAGAAGGAGTGAGGCTGAGAATGAGAGAGAGCGAGAAATAAGGAGAGGGTTAGAGAGAGATAGATAGAGATAGAAATAATTTAAAAGGCTGAAAACCTCATACATCACTCCCTGCAACGAAAGGGCCTCTGGAAAACTCCTTACTGCAAATTCCTATCTCAGTGAAAATGAGACAGAGAGAGAGAGAGAGAGAGAGAGAGAGAGATGAAGATGAAGATAGGGAGGGAAAGACAAAATAAGATAAAGGAAGGGAAACGACACTGAAATGTACACACCTAGCTACACGGGTGAATAACAAGTAGCACCGCCTTCTAGAAAATATACTCACCATCTACATCAATATGCTCACTAAATACACACCAACTCTCATCTCCTCACCCTTACTCTTACTGTCATCATTAATACGATCTTATTCTTACTGTGTAATTCATTCCTATATTACTGCTATAATTGATGTTTTAAACATTTATATTTATTTATTTATAATAGCACACTTTTTTTTTTTTACCTCAGTTGTTGCTCTTTATATTGCCACCATGCCACTCTACAATATCTGTTATTGTTTATTATTATTGTTACAGATGTGTATTTAAGCAGATTGGAATATATTGAAGGATATAAGCCTCTCACTAAAACAACTGTTCAAATCATGTGTTCTTGCTTCTATATATCTTCGATATTTTGACTTAATAAGGCATTAAAGATCATAGAGGGTGTGCTGTTATAGGAAAATAATCAACAGCAAAGTGGTGCAATGTGAAGCTGAGTACAAGTAAATAATTTTTTTTTACTGCAAGTGTGATTCTGATGCAAGTGATGAAAAGCAAAACTGAATGGCCGTGACCTCAGGCGGCACTGCATTAAAAACAGACATCATTCTGTAAAGGATATTACCACGTGGGCTCAGGAACACTTTGGAAAGCCATTGTCAGTTAACACAGTTCTTCGCAACATCTACAAGTACAAGTTAAAACTGTACCATGCAAAGTGCAAGCCATACATCAACAACACCCAGAAACCCCGCTGGCTTCTCTGGCCCCAAGCTCATCTGAGATGGACTGATACAAAGTGTAAAAGTGGTCTGCCGAGTCCACATTTCAGAGTGTTTTTGGAAATCATAGACATCAAGTCCTCCGGACTAAAGAGGAAAGTGACCATCCAGACTGCTATCAGCGCAAAGTTCAAAAGCCAGCATCTGTGATGGTATGGGGGTGTGTTAGTGCCCATGGCATGGGCAACTTGCACATCTGTGAAGGCACCATTGATGCTGAAAGGTACATACAGGTTTTGAAGCAAAGTATGCTGCCATCCAAGCGACAACTTTTTCATGTACGTCCATGCTTATTTTAGCAAGACAATGCCAAGCCACATTCTGCATGTGTTACAACAGCGTGGCTTCATAGTAAAAGAGTGTGGGTACTAGACTGGCCTGCCTGCTGTCCAGACCTGTCTCCCATTGAAAATGTGTGGTGCATTATGAAGTGCAAAATACAGCAATGCAGACCCCGACCTGTTAAGCAACTGAAGTCATACATCAAGCAAGTATGGGAAAGAACTCTATCTACAAAGCTTCAACAATTAGAAGAAGTATTTATTATTGCCACACATACATTACAGCGGAATATTTTTCTTCACATATCTATGCTATGATACAGCATCCCTGGAGCAGGGAGGGTTAAGGGTCTTGCTCAATTGCCCAACAATGCCAGCTTGGTGGTACTGGGGCTTGAACCCCAATCCTCCGAGCAACTGCCCAAAGCCGCAACCACTTGAGCCACCACTGCCCTAGTGGCCTCAGTTCCAAAACACATATTGTGTTGTTAAAAGGAAAGGTGATGTAACACAGTGGTGAAAATACCCCTGTCCCAGCTCTTTTGGGAATGTGTTGCAGAGATCAAAATATTTGTCTATAATGTTTCACACAATGTCCCAATTTCATTGGAATTGGGGTTTGTATAATGCAAATATATATATATATATATATATATATATATATATATATATATATATATGCTGAAATGCTATTACAATAATTCATTCATTCATAGATTTAAATTCTTCATTTTAAAAAAGTAGTATAATCATTATTATTAATATTTGTATTTAAGCTTCATATGATAGCTGGGGTTCCTTGAGTGGTCTGCACTGCCAAAACTGAAATGAGATGTACACCACTGATTATTATTATTACTGCACTGTTGTTATTATGAGCGTTATTATTATTGTCATTTTCTTTTTTCCCTGATGTTCTGCTAATATACTGTTGGCAAGCTAATAAAGCAATTTGGCAATGACCTGAAATTGAATCATGTGTGAGAAAGAAAGGAGAGAGAGAGAGAGAGAGAGAGCGAGAGAGACTTTGTTAATGGTCTGCAGTGCTTTCTCAGGACTGCAGACCATTAACAAAGTCTCTCTCTCTCTCTCTCTCTCTCTCTCAAGATTGACAGACATCATATTTATAATACATGCTGGTTTCATTAAAAAATATAGAGCTTAATTTGTCTTCATTTGCAATAATGGAAGCCACAGTCACCTGTATATGGTTGTCGTACATGCGTATCATTCCTTTAGCCTTTCCGGGATTTGTACTGAATGTGTCACAGTAAGCTTTTAACATTTCATTAAAATCTATTTTATTTTTTGCTAGGTGATGTAGAGTATGAGGTAAATCGAGAAAGACTATGGGAAGCTTTAAATTTAAGCTCCAGCCTTGTTGATCCAGGGACATCTGGCACTTGAATACTTGAATAGATGTTGGGATGCTAGGAGTTACTATTTTTGGTGAGACAGTATGGCCAATATTGTCTTCTTTTTCCTGTCATTCCATTGGAGCTTTACAGCCAGCACTGGTATGCTTTATACCCTGATTCAGTATCATTTAAAGTGCAGATTCAATTCAAACCAACGACTGAGTCAGTCACAGAGTCAGATACTGTCAAAAGCATTTGAGTCACGTTTTTTCAACCACTAAATCACTTCTTTTCGCAAAACCCTGACAGATAAATCCGTCTTTTGGATAGATAAAGGCCTCTATTAAAGCTGTGTGGAATGTGAGTCAAACGCTCTGTGAGGAGCACTTAGCAAAAAGAAAAACACACACACACACACACAAAATGACCTCTAAAGTCCAGTAGTGGTGAAGAAAAGCTCAATCAAATAAGAACAAGAAAGAAAAACAAAGTCACACTCTCTTCCTGGTTTCTATGGCAAAACTCTCATAAACAACCACAAATGTGACACCAGCTATATGTGTAATGAAATATAATAAAAGATGATATTTTTAGGTTCTGGTGGTTGACTGAAGATATTTTCATACATTTATAGAAACCACTATCTCACTTAATGTAATATTGTGTATATTTTACAGTGAAGCTGATTGTTTTCTGACAGCAGATGTTAGCTAATATGTCAAATATGACTTTTCTGTATTTTAATTTTTAAAAAATTGTTTATTGTATCAGTTTTCTACTTAGCTAGCCAAGTTACTGACTTGTGTTGACAATTTAATTGTGAGACATATTATTTCTTTTGTCTTTCATATGATTTTTTATAATTATAATGAGACTTTGGTCTATGGACATAACTATAGACAATTTTACATTTCTTAGTTGCTTTGAAACATTTAACGATTTAAGAAGAAAAGAAGAAGAAGAAAGGTTTAGCCTGTGTTTTTTTTTTTTTATCTATCTTGTTAAGTGCTAAGTAGAGTTGTGCTCCTCAAGTTGATTATTGTTGTTCTGGTTTTTCGTTGCTTAGCTCTGTCAATTTTGTTTTGTCTAGTCTACTCAGTTTTCTCATCGTCTGACCCATGTCTGTGTTTTGACTTTGATTGTGTCTGATGTTTTGGATTAAAAGTGTTGAAATGCATTCAGATCCGCCTCAATTCACAGATTGCAACAGCTGGCTTTTGAAATGTTTAGACAAATCTCAAATTTCTGATCCGATGCTTCGTATCGTATGGTGTTTGCTAACACCAGTATTGACAGAAATTTTTTACACTATTTTACTTTCAAATACAAAAAAAAAAAACACACATAAAACAAACAACAGTAAGGAGAAATTCTTCATAATTAAACATTAATCAAGAACATAGCTGTTCTACCAGTCTGTCTATTCTCCTCTGACCTCTCTCGTCAACCAGGCTTTTCACCACTCACTTTTTTCCACCATTTTGTGTGAACTCTAGACTCTCAGGAGATTTCTGAAAAACTTAAACCAATGCATCTGGCACCAACACTGAACAACCAAAGCCATGGCTAAAATCACTGAAATCATCCTTTTTCCCATTCTAATTCATTCTGAAACTTTTATCTGCATGATGATATACTATACATTGTGTTGCTTCCGTGATTGGCAGGTACGCAGGTATTCCTTACAAAATGGTTTGTGAGGATATTACTGAAGAACGTAAAGGTTGTTGACAAAAATATCTAGTGAAATACAGCAAGTTTTTTGCTGGTGGCCTGAGACCTTGGCCAAGTTTAATTGCATTTCTCCACAACATCTGCATCCGTCTGCATTATGGATAAGGACCAGATGACTTATTTCTCATTACGCCACAAAGTTAGTCATAAAATACAAGTCGTAACTCTCTTATTTTACATATTTTATGCAACGCACTTCTTGTTTTATCATGTCTCTGCTTTCAGAGGAGCTTTGAAGGTAAAGCATTAAAGACCTGGTACAAACGTCAGTGATAAATCTGAAGTGCTAAACCGTGGCAGAAATAGAAATGACACGTGTAATGGCAGTTCAGCAGCAGGATGATGAATAATCCTTTTGTCCTGGGGCTCCTCTGCTTCTGCTCATTCATAATCACTCAGTAAATTAAAGCGATCATAGAGGTTCCTTATGCAAACTTCCTAATTAACTTTGCGGTGCATATTTAATAATGATTATCACCCAAAAGACTTGTTCTAGCGAGTTTCCTCATTTCATATAGATAAGCACACGGTAGGCTTCATCAGCAAGTCCCAGTGCGGGCGTCTGCTTTAACATTAAACAGTGCTGTGTCTCGAGGAAATGCCATCACTGATTATGAATAAAAGAAGGTTTTTAAAAGGCTTGTTTTGAATGAATAATCTTGGAAAGGATTCTACTTGTCCATATCATATCTCAAGACAAATCCTCAGTGACCAACTACTGAACATAAAGTGCACATTATAGGGTGTATTTTTAATTTTTTAATTTTTTTTTTTTTTTACAATAATCGGTGTTAAAATTTGTTTGAAACTTTTAATTATTATGAAGGTGGAATTTTAAAATAGTTAACTAATTAAATTAAATCCAATTTTTCTTTTGCCTCGCGGTTCATTGTGTTCTGAAATGCCTTTCTGCTCAGCATGGATGTAAAGATTTGTTACTTTAAATAAATTCTTGACAGCTTGAACCAATCTGGCCATTCTCCTCTGACCATTTTCATCAGCAAATGTATTTCTGCCTGCAGAGCTGCTGCCTACTGGATTTTTTTTTGTCTTTCACACCTCTCTGTGTGTCCTTTTGTAATTAATGATGAAATTTGGTTGAAGGTGGAATGTTAAAGTACTTCACTTTGGTATATAATTTGATGTAGTCTCATTCAGTATTCCATGTTCTACAGTGGTAGTCTACCTTCTTGTCTGTACCATATATTTTTGTCCTCTAACAGGTACTGTAATTAACACAGCAAAGCCAAAGATATTTGTATTTGTAAACTGTAACGATTTGTAAATTGTAAAATGTAATTCACCCAATGAGGCACAGTGGCACCCCTGGGTACTCTGGTGTTGATGCAAGGGCGTGGTCGAGCGCCGGTTTGTGAATGGAGAGTGGAGCCGAGGGAAGTGAGCGGTAAGGATCACACACCTGTGCTTAATTATAGTAATGATTGCTCTGTTATGCAGTGAGCTGCAGCAGAGATAAAAGTGGTAGATACAAAATGAGAGCCGGTGAGAGAGAGAGTGGAACACACAGGGATGTGTGTGTGTATATGTGTGTGTGTGTGTGTGTGTGGAATTAAAATAATAATGCTGAAAAGCAGAGTAGAAAATAAAGTGCACTTTTTCCACTTTCCTTAGCCTGCCTCTTTCTCGAACCTTTTGAACTTGGTACATCTGGCTTCCTATAACATTCCTTCCAAAGACACACCCTGTAGGCTTATTGACATCTCTAAATTGTCTGTACGTGAATGAGTGTGTGTGTGATTGTGCCGTGAGATGGGTTAGTGCCCCATCCAGGGGGTAACCCAACCCGAATACCCTGGGTTACATTCCGTGCAACCATGTGTAGGATAAGTGGTACAAAAAATATGTATGGATGAATGCATGCATGGTTAATCTGCCCATTTAAAACACTCATGTGTTATGTGTACTGTGTGTTATTGTGTATATCGTCTTATGTGTAGCACTGCCTACACATCTTGATGTTTCCTTTGCCTTTGTATGAGTATGTGAATGGGATAATAATAAAGTGCACTTTCACTCTAAACCCAGCTTTTCCCTAATCTCTGTCCTCATCTCCAGAGATCATAGTCTTTCTCTATCTCTTTCTCTCTCTTATGCTATCAAAGAGGAAAAATGGCAAAAACCCAATTATCTTCCTGACCTTAAATTATAACCGGGTATTATCTGCGGTTACTCATATCAACTGACACTGATCATAAATAATCCTCAATTTCAGTGCACAGCAGACACAGAAACTCATCTCGACAAGGATATGGAGAAAAAAAAAAAACTATATGTATTTTTTTCTTGCACTGCCATGCAATTGCTCCAACATCATCATAATGTGGACATCTGATTCTAATCTTTACTGCTGCCTAAAACATTGCTGAAAGCTTAGTTTTGTTGCTTGTAATGAACCGACACTAATCACCAAAATGTTTAGAAGCACTTTGGTCAGATAGAGACTTGTGGTTTCATTAGAAGCTCTTTACCATCTGTATGTGTGCACTCATCTTTATGAGTGCTTGTGTGTGTGTGTGTGTGTGATATTAATTTTTAACTGATATATAAATATGTCAGAATTCTTGACAATGTGTAACCATGGAATTAAATATGAATAACAGTTATAGCAATATAAATATTCACTAGTGAAATTAATCAAATTATATATTCAGCAAGTGACATCTCATCTTTGAGACCTTAGAAGGGTGAAATGTGTGCTGTTTAATTTAGGACTCAGGACATTTCACCTCCCTGCCAGCAGAGGTCAAGCAGAACGGTTACTTGTGTGACTGCTAACACTTACTTACTGGTTAATTTCTTGATTTTAGAGAATAAAAACTGGCCATCTATTGGACATTTACTGATTTTGATAGTTTGCCATACCCTGCGTTTGAGAAAGCTCGGAGACTTGCCTTAACCTTCTGAATATTTGGTGATTTTATTTCTAAGTTTGCTAAGATTTGTATAAAACCTCATGTAATTGGATCCTCTGCCTCTAAGACCTTCTTGTTTGAGCTGTTCTTTAAGCAATATTGCACAGGCAGAAGAATGCAGTCATGCTGAATATTAACACAGAGATTTGGCTGTAGGCTCGAGGCGACCACTTATATTCATTCTAAAAGCATGATTGTATTATATTCATTCTAAAAGCATGATTGTATTATATTCATTCTAAAAGCATGATTGTGAGTGTCATATTGCTTTTATACATAAGACATTATTATTGTGTAACTGACATTTTGGACACAATATGGGCAAAGATTATTTTTGTTCCTCAAATGGAAATAGATCCTGAAGATCCACACTCACTGATGGGATGTCACCTGGTTGGCTATCTAGCTCACTATGATTTGCACATGCTCATTAAAGGTGCCCCTGGTGAAATTAGCTTCTTTATTTTATTTCACAAAAAATGTATATGATATATAATATATATCATGTCCGCTGATGTTGTAATGTAGTAGTAGTAATGGTTTTATTGGGACTGTTGCTAGAATTGGAAATTCTACGTTGTAAAGAGTGCAGTATCCCAGCTTGGTTTTACTAATCATAAACTCCCTTGGAATGTCACTCGTCCAATAAAATTAGTTGACCGGAACTAATTGCTGTATGCAGGAAAATAAATGACGATAAGGTACTGTGATCCATACACCGACATCACACATAAGTACTCCTATACCCTAATAATTTGACAATGACCAAAATTTTTATTTATTAACAAATGACAAATTGTGTTTTTGATCCATTTCACATTTCATTCATTATAATGTAGAACATTCATGAAACAAATTAGGTTTATCGAGTACATTATAGCAACTAAAAATATCAATGTCTGTTTGTTTCTCTTTGTCAAATAATGCCAGTAGTCTCTGTCGAAATTATTACTTTAGAACAAATAACATATTAGAATAAGCGCATTAACCTGTGATTTAATGTGAAAGTAATAAACATCTTTTGACCAATCCGAATCCGAGAGCATTGTGCTATAATTCAAATTACTAGCGCAACTGTTCATTCCACTGGTTCCTAAAACCTGATAGAATATATGTGATTTTTCCTCTTTAAATCACATTTAAATCTTATTTTATTCCTTCCCTAAATATACAGTCAGAGAAAGGATATAGTGGGCATACACGCTTCCCTGCATGCTCATTTATATTCCAGTGTGCTCTTTCAACTTGAGTCTAATCTGTCTGGCATGGTGGCCACCGTGTTTCTCAGCATACGGTGAGCATATGCTGCCTGAAACCTCACACCAAGGTTGAACTGGTGTGTGTGTGTGTGTGTATACCCACATGTCATAGCAGATGTTAGGAATTTTAGATCTTAGCTTCATTTCTGACCTCATCTTACCCATCACAATATCTCTTTATATGAGATTTCAAACCTGCAATGCAGAGATCACGCATTTATCTTTATGTGTCTGTGTTTGTTAAACACTCTGTTATAGATTATCCTCCCCTTTGCTGTTATAAAATAGAGTCTTTTGGGAATGCTTTTCTCTAGATTTTGGAACATTGCTGAGGTAATTTTTGCTTATTCAGCCAGCCTTAAGGGGTGTAGTTCATCCCAAAATTGTTTACTGGGGTTAAGGTCAGGACCGCGGTGCAGGCTGCTTTGAGAGTTAACACTCCAACTTTGGCAAACAATGTTTTAAAGGACCTTGCTTTGTGCACAGGGGCATTGTCTTGACACGTCTTGATGTATATTCTTGATGATGTTTTTCTTTGATATTACTCTTCTTAGCTGTGACACTTTGTCAACTTGAATTACCCCTGTGGGAGATTAATGAAGGTTCATGTCATCTCATCTCATTTGAGACTTCGTTCAGCCACTTCTAATTCGCAACGCTAACACTAATATTTTAGCTAGTAATAAAATTGCACATTAATCTTTATAATTAACATGTAATCCTCAGTGTTGTCCAAGATTTATGATATAATGAAGCTGTGAGTTGAAGTTTTTAGTTTACATGTCCTTCCTTGACATACTGGTCTGTTTTCAATTTGACTACATGCTGATAGTTGCACCAGTGGGTTTCAGCCTTGCTCTAAGTCTGCAGAAAATAGTGATGAAGCAATGCAGAAGAAGAAGAAGAAGAAGAAGAAGAAGAAGAAGATGATGATGATGAAGAAGAAGAAGACTTTATTTGTCATAAATACATTACAACACAGTAAAACTCGATTCCCCGTGTACCCCAGATTGCTAGGAAGCTGAGGTCAGATACAGCACACTGTAGAGAGGGTTAGGGGCCTTGCTCAAGGGCCCACCAGTAACAGCACTAGGGCTTGAATCCCCAACCTTCTGAGCAGAGCCTTAACTATTAAGCCACCACTGCTTTAGTTATTTAATCTGCCCATCTTTCATCTGGTCACAAACAGCTCAACTTCCAAAGCCTTTGTGCTAATATGACCATCTACACCATCACTTAACTGTTCCCTACTAGCTACTGCAGTTGCCTGTCATGTGATACCTATTAGCCGGGCAGGATGAGGACTAAACCTGTGCTTCCTTGAAGACACATTTACAGTATATTCCAAAAGTAAATGAACAGTTTAAATGCATCATGTTATAACAAACGTATGCATTATCATATATTAAAGTCCATAATACAGTTGTAGATTCATACTTGTTCATGTGTAAGAGATGACTAAGGCTGATAGTGCAGTCACTGTGTGTTTTTACACCCAGTCCATCTCTCACACACCTTAGTTACTCAGCACATAACAATGATTCATCTATTCAAATGTAAAAAGGCCGTGTGTTACATATTAATTGGTATTAAGGCATTAAGATTTCTTGGGGTTTCTTGTGTCAGTGTTTTGTGAGTTTTCAATGGTGTTATGATTTTCTGACACGTATTGAGACACGTATAACGACACCCATCATTAAAAGGTCTTTTTCATGATGAGTCGCGACACTTAATAAATTTGTGTTTGAACAAAGTCCTGTTCAGCCATCTGGCTCCTCAAATGGCCTTTATATGCTCCCTGGAATTACATTCTGATTCTGTTTGCTCTTGGAACCACAAATTTCAGCATTTTCTGTAAATAATTGAACGCAAGCACAACTCAAATCATTTGTTTTGTGCTTTTTCGGTAGTGTTTGTTCAGATCAGCACACTATTCACAAGGTGGAAATTGCCACCATCAGCATTTTAGGTTTACAAAGTAAGACAACATATATCAGCAATGCCAGAGGAGCTGACTCCTACCTTAACCTACGTCGCAGTATATCATATTGTTGAATACCATGTAGGCCAGCAGTGTACGATCTTAGCCGGTGTGGAGGTGCAGATTTTTTTATTCCAAACAAGCAGAAGCAACACTTGAGTCTATTGAAAGCCAAGATCAACTGATTGAACAAGTGAAATGGCTCCTTGGAATGGAAACCTGCACCCACACTGGCTTATTGTGAATAAGATTGGACATCCCTAATGTTCTCTAAACCTGAAGATTTTTTGTTTAACATTGTTTTGTTTAATATCGTTTATCATCTAAGCTCTTAGATGTCTCTAGAGTGTGGATGCTACAATACACATGCAAGGACATCAGGGTAAAGTGGTGCAAATGAAGTAGTGCATTATTAGTAGTAACATGGAATGGTACAATAATTAGATATGTTGAGCAGCTTTGTCAGCTGACACGTGTTCAGTCTACCTATGCGTGAGTGTTTTGGAATTGATAGCTAGAAAGGGAGCACAAGAGAAGAGATGGTTACATGATACATGAGGAGAGGTGTGTAAGCCCTGCCCATAATTCACACCTTAATGGAGACTGAAAGTACTCTTCATTAATCAGCCGAGAGAACTAATTAGCATAAACCAACACAATAGGATCAACAATGCTATACAATATATATAACCCAACAGATCAAAAACTCTAGATCCAACTTTGTCAAGCAGATAGTATGCAAAAGTCAGAATGCTACCTTACCACACAAGAATAAATTCAAGATAAAGAGCATCACAGGACAAAGGTGACCAATCAAAACATTTGCAGTGATTCTTCACTCTGGCCACCAGTTTTCTGTTTTTTTTTTTGGTGTCACACAAATTATCATGACTACATTTTGCATCAATTCAAGTTACATCCCTTTATCCTTTTATCCTGCACCTGCCTGACTGTTATCACTTCCTGTATCTGTTTATCTCCACCGATTGCAGTTCACTAACACAGCGGGATAGTGTGACCTTCCCGAGCTACCTGAATAAGTGATAATTACTGAAGGACAGAAACAGATGCAGTGGAGGAGCTGTGTGTGTGTGTGTCTGTGTGTGTGTGAGAGAGAGGGGGGGCATATAAACAAGAGATAAATGGGCAAAAATGAGAAATGTTAATGAAATGAGAAAAATATAGTAAAACAAGATTTGAAGTCTACACACACACACACACACAGTTATATCTGTTTGGCCATATTGGTAGTGTTCATACTTGCCTTTTTAGTGCTGATGGATTAGATTTTCATTTAGAAAACATATCAGAAGGGTTTAACATTTTGAACATTTAGCTTAACAGAGGAAGACATGTTTGTGGAAATGCTTGTACATCACATCCTCTTAAACTTCACTTGCTCCCTGAACAGTAACCTGATTGGTCACAAAAAAAAAAAGAGCTGAGTGAGTTTCAGTGGAGGTTTTCTGCTAAGCAAAACTGCTCATTCGAATAATCGTAAAGCTCAGGAGATTCAGCATGTTCTGGCACTTTGTGTTACTCCCATGGAAATTTCTTTTGCAGCGCTTGGCACCAAATCACTCATCCCTTAACGTTCTGTTGGCCAAGTCGCCCAAATAACATGATAATATGAACAGAGTTTTTGGATGTGATGTAGATGAAGTAGAAGGTGAACGGGGACCTAATCTCACTGTTTGAATTCTTTACCATTTTTAGAAAGAGATTTCCTTTTGATTTCCAGAAAATCTACAGAAATGCCCTGCCACATTCAAGGTCACTAACATCAATTCAGTTTAATTCTGTTTTATTTGTATAGCTATTAAAACAGATATTTTCACAAAGAAGCTTTACAGAATTGCATAATATCAGGATATTTATTACACAAATTTATCCGTAATGTGCAAGCCTTTGGTAATTCTCTGAAGAAACCTCAAGAGGAACCAGACTGAAAAAGGGAATCCATCATCATCTGGGTGATACTAAGATAGAGCGATTATAAAAATCCTCCTTCTATAACTGTGCACTATATGGTACTATAAGCGCAATTGCATAACTAGGAAATGCATTTTAGTTTTAACACGAAGTCTATCTTGCTGAAGTTCACATTTTTCCTTATTCTGATGTTTGATATGATCATTAACTGAAGTTGTGGACTTCATTTTTTTTTATGATGTTATACATTGCTCTGCTGGCACAAGGTTGACTGATAAAAATATCCTGTTAAAAAATTTGTGTTTGCTCACTAAATATAAAATGTATGTATTTAATGTGAAAAAAATGAGCACTGTTAGTAATTGTTATATTAATATTGAGGCATTATTTCTATTTATAGGCATGTAATAAATAAGATAAAGATAAAAATTAAAAAAAGACAGATAGAAAAAGAAAAAAAATTATGTAAAAAAATTATAAAATTATAAAATAAATAAATAAATAAATGTTGCACAATACAAATAATAATAAACTAATAACAATACAAATAGTAAAAGAAAGTAAGGTTATGTAAAATTATAAACTATAAAAAATTATAAAATAATAAAGACTAGCTTCAAATTAAAAACCAATAGGATACAACTAGAAGAAAAAAAAAAAGTTAAATGACGAGAATGGCAGAAAATCTCAGGAATCTTAGAATATCAGGAACAGTTATTGTGGAATTAACTGACAGACTTGTTAATGACAGGATGTTGATAGTCTATAGATTGTTTGTTGACCATTTATTATCTACTTTGGATTATCTAGATAATCATTTATGGTGCTTATCTGTCTTTAATCTAAAATCACTTACTTTTTTCCTGCATTTCTGCTTATTTGCATAAAAACCTTATCAGTTTTTGTGTCAATTTACTAATAGTCCTATGACTATTAGTTCTGTCTAGTCTTTGAGCTTATTTTCTTTTTCTTTCTAGCTTCTCTAGTCCATTTCTACCAGCCAGCCTTGCTTATTCTGCTACTTTGAATTTTAACAAGATTGAGTAATAAGGATGTTATGACAGTCTTGATTTCTGCTAAATCATGTTGTTGGTTTGAACGTTTTCACCCGCTGTTGCTTGGAAATATTTGATGCGACACGCTTCTTATTTCATCACGTCTCTTACTTTCAGAGGAGCTTTGAAGGTAACGTTTTAAAGATCTGGTACAAATGTAACTGCAGTCAGTGATAAATCTGAAGTGCTAAACCGTGACAGAAACAGAAATGACACTCATTTAATGGCAGTTCAGTAGCAGGATGATGAATAAACTTTTTGTCCTGGTGCTCCTCTGCTTCTCCTCTATCCTAATAACTTAATAAATTAAAGTGCTCATCTTCTATACAAGTCCTGACGGACTTCAGACTTGACAGATGGGGTCTAGAGGGTCAAATTATACCAAAAGTGATTTTTCTAAGATGGCTGTCCTCATATTGCTGCAGTGTTCAGCTACATTATATGGTTTGGTTCATTTTTACAATTTAATATTCTTCATATACATATGTTATAAAGAGAACATTGATATGAGTAATGAAACAAGCCGAAGGGTTTTAGGATCCCACATTTATGTAACCTTTAAAATACGGTTATCTGCTGCATTAGGTTCATTATGCTAACATAAGCAATGCGTTATTTGAAAGGAGCCAAATCTAGAGTTTTCATGGGGAAAATTCTCCATATTCAGAGATTATAGGTGCCTCTCTATGAACTCTCTATACGCCAAGGTTGCCAGAACTGTCTTGAGTAGAAGCATCCATAAGTCAAGAAAATTTTGGCAACCTAGGTGCATAGTAGGTATAATCTATCTATCTATCTATCTATCTATCTATCTATCTATCTATCTATCTATCTATCTATCTATCTATCTATCTATCTATCTATCTATCTATCTATCAGATGGAAAACAACAGCAGGAGAGCAAGACCACATCAGGATGGAGATCCTGTGTCTCATATAATCACATTTCTTGTTCTCGGACGGTTCTTGGGTGTGTTGTGAGATGCTTTTCAGCTCATCATGGGTGTAAAGAGTAGTTATTTCAGTTAAGAAACATTCTTGTCAGCTTGAACCATTTTGCCAATTCTACTCTATGCTACTTTGAGCTGTTTCATCAACAAGGTGTTTCTTCCCTCAGAATTTCCCCTCACTGGTTGCTGTTTTTTTTTTTTTTTCGCACCATTTCCTGTAAACTCTACATGCCGTTGAGCTGGAAAATTCCAGAAAAGCTGCAGTTTCTGAAATGCTTAAATAGCCCACAAAAAAAAAAAAAAAAATCTAGCACTATTAGTAATGATAATATCCAGGCATTTCTATTTATAGCCACATCATAAATGATAGCTGTGCATAAACACATTATAATCCACAATACGATTATCTCATAAGCAGCAGGCTAATTCCACAAATCTGATCTACTCACTACGACTCCACTCCCACTCCGCTGTCACGGGATGAAACAGATGAAATGGGTAGGTGACTGAAAAATGAATTTAGACAGGAGAGCAGTTAAGAAAGAAGAAGCCTCAGTGGGAGAGAATGTGGGTATCGTTGTGCATTAGAGGATTACACTAACACGTAAGGTGAGTGTCGAATTTCAATATCACATTCACCCAAGCTTAACCATTATATGAAATGGATCTGGAGTCCCAAGTTCCAGACATATCGGATACATTATACCAAATGAGGCAGCAAATATCTTCAGAAATGAATCACGTTAAAAGGCTCCACTTGATCAATCCTGTCTATTGACATGACCTGAGGCATTTGTTACTTAAAGGCGAACGAGCTAGCAAAAGACCATTCCTGAGGTAAATAAAAAATAAATCCCCATCATCATTTTGTTAATATGAGATATGTTTCTTGTCATAATAATAAGCTACTTATTATTATGAGGAAAAATATCTCTTATGCCTTATATGAACAGCAGCTGTGCATTTTGAGCATCTTATGAGGAACTCTTCCTTTATTAAAATAAATATCGTGTTATTTAGTTAGAATACAGTACTTTATACAATATAGACACATGTTTAATGTGTGAAAGCACATACATTTTTTCCACATAAGAAAAAAAAAAAAAAACTCCATCCACAAAAACAAGATGCTTTTCTCATGACACTTTTTTTCCTCATGTTTTTTTAATAATAAAAAGATGCTTTTCTTGTAATACCGAGGTGTTTTTAATAATAAAAAGATGCTTGTCTCATTATAATGAGATGCTGATGTGGCAGAAATACACTTCTGTAAAGATTTTCACGTGCTCACGGCGATAAACTGTACCTCACATGGATTTTCCCCCCTTTCCCTTAGCATGTAGAGTAGATTTGTTTATTTAGCTGTACGCTGTAGATCTGCGACAGCTGTACAGTCAAAATCTACAGCCACAACCACTAATCAAATGGCGTTTATTGAGATGAATTGCTGACTTCTCAATGATTTGTGTGTCTGTGATCATAATCACACTTTCAATTCATGTTATAAATCCTATAAAGGTTCCTACGAAGGGCAAAAACTGTAGTGCAAGGTACAAGGGTTTTGTTTTTAATGAAACTCTTTGATAGACATACCTAAGCTCAGTGGCTCTCAAATTGGGTCCCCATTTATTTTGAACCTGTTAACGTTATAACACTTAAGTTATAACAATTAAGTAGTATCCTAACAGCACCATTTATTCGGAGAGCCTTAATATACTCTGTACACAGTCATTTATCCTAACACATATTGCTGAGTCTAATGTTTCACTTTGTGTATATGCAGGTGAAGAAAAACTTCAGGGTCCTGAACCACTATGACATACATTTCCTCCAGTATTTCTTCACTGTTTCCATTTTTTTCTGAAAATTGATGCATTTTTCAGGCACTAAAAGGTAATAAAAGGAGGACTAGACGGCAATGTGGCTGGTGTGATTAATTGAGCTTGGCAATGAGAAGAGGAACTGCAGAGAGAACCATATTGTGGAGGAGGCTAGGTGTGTGTGTATGTGTGTGTGCGTATGGAAATGCTCTTCCTGTAAACCAAATTTCTACATGATTGATTTTCTTTTGGCTGCTTGGGTTAAGATTCTTGAATTAATTCAGGGGAATTAAACCAAGTCTCCTCCTATGTATAAATAAAGTTTTGTTCATTAAGAGTTTGTGTAGGCAGAAGTTAGCTTGCCAGCTGACTATTATGCTAATTTCTCAGATCGTAAAACAAAAATGTGTAGTTATATCTGCAACCTGTAATCCATCTGTAATTCACCAAAGAGCTGTTATATAATATATCACACCAAGCCACTGCTATATTCAGGCTTGGTTTTTTATGAAGGGGATCCAGCTAATGGTACGTTCATTCATTTTCAGTAAGCATTTTATCCTGGTCAGGGTCACCGTGGACGTTCTCCTCCGGAGAAAACTGGACACAAGATGGAAATTGACCCTAACCTGCAGCATGCACACACTCATCGCCAATTTAGAGAAGCTTGTCCACCTACTGAAATGTTTTTGGAAGGTAGGAGAAAACTAAAGATCCTGGAAGAAACCAACAAGGAGAAGACACATATAAAAACCTGAGCTCAGGTTTGAGCCACATCTCATGGAGCTGTGAGGTTTGCAACATTACACAACTGTTCCCATTTACTCTAACATCAATTCATAATTTATACTTTTATACTTTGTTCAATTGATAATGAGACATTCATTCTTTTTTTAATGTAACTATTGCAGTAAATATTACTATTTAACCTTTTTACATGTACGCCAGCCTAATGGAAATCGACTTGTCAGACATTTTCGATCAGTATAAACAAATGAATTATTTTAGCACCACAAGTCTGATATAAAATTAGCGTGAGATGTTTTTTACCTCTGTTGGGATAACCTTTCACAGAATTTTAATGGTTCAAGATTATGCCTTTAAATTTGAGGTGCTTGGGGCATCTCAAAGAAAAGAAATGGGTTTGATATCCCCTTTGAGATATTGAAACTTTTGGGTGAAACATCTAACAATATTTTATTTTTTTTGGAACTTTTCTATGAACAGGCTAGATAAAAACAGAAATATTTATAGACATCTAAAAATTCTTAAGCATTAAATTCTTAATTCTTAAAAAATACTTGAGTGTCTACTTTCATATGAACCACAATGGAGTAACATGACAAAGAAATTCAATTCTGAACATAGGCACAAACAAAATTAAATTTTTTGGCCTTAATGCAAATTGTTACCAAATGATAATTAACCCATTATTCATCCAGAGTTAGTTATCTTCATACGAAAAACTATGATAAATGACATGATCTGAGTTTCCTTATCAACTGATGCTGATGATCAACATAACTAGGAACCCCCTTGGAGACAGTATTGTGTCAAATTGCAATAGGTTTCACCATGAAATGATTTGACACACAAACATTTAAATCAGGCTGGTAAATACAAACGATTTCCAGTGAAATGAATTTAATTTCACGCATGGAATGTTGATGCAGTGTATAACAAGGACGTTTTTCTTTGCGGAATACTAATGTAGAAGGATTATGAATGTGTATGAGCAGCAGCATTTTGTTTGTTGTGAGTGATCTCAAGATATTAATGCACACTCCGGGATCACTGACGGTTAAACTGTGGGTTGTTTGAGCACGTAATGAAATATCGCCAAAGAACATAGCTTAGAGGGAGCTCACTGTTACACACACATACATTCACACACGCACACACACACACACACACACACAGCATTACACGCACAATTTCACAGATGCTTTCAGACACATGCTCACAGATACATAACTAATACACACGTCAAATCAACATTCACATGAACAGGTGAAGAAATACACAATGCCAATACAGACTATTAATACACAGCACACACTCTGACACATACTGACACACACTATAAAACACATAAGCTTGGCACAAAAATGGACACTACCAAAGTGCATAACACTAAAACACACACACACACACACACTGCTTACAATCTCAGAGAAAGAGAAAGACAGAGAGATGAATGCAGCGTGTGTTTAAAGAACACATTTGCATGTTCTGGGACTGTGACGTTTTTTTCTGCAGAGCTGAAGAGAGACAGCAGGAGATAAAGAAAGAAGAGGAAAAAGAAGAAGAAGAGTGTGTCGCAACTCAACATGATAAGAATTCATAAGAACGCGAGCAAGTGATTTAGTATCTGATGTGATTGAAGTTGTAGTTAAAGCTACAAGCTCCAACCAGCCTCTTACCCTAAGCTGAACCACTCAGAGTGTTACATACACATTGGAGCGTGAACATTCTTATGAACTTGAAAATTGTAAAACCATGTTGTTTCATTTCATTCAGTTATTCTCTGGGACTCCAGGCTACAGATGATAAATTGAACCACAGAGACTTGACTCATTCTCAGCGCAGTGATAAAAACTGTGCCTCGACTGGATCAGATACTCTGGAACCCTTTTTATTAGGGATGATCATATATATATATATATATATATATATATATATATATATATATATATATATATATATATATATATATATATATTTCTTTTATCTACACTCACTGTCGTCCTCTTTAATAGGAACACCTGTTTTAGCAGCACGAATCAGTCATGCAGTTAAAAGTCTCTAAGGGGCTATTGGTACCAGATAGACTGGTGTAACTATTTCAGAAAGGAATTAATTAAGAATGGTTTAAAATGGTACAAAAAATAATGGGGGCGGGGCAGTTGTGTGAGTGGAAATGCCTTGTTTATAAGAGAGATCAGAGGAAAATGGCCAGACTGCCAGGAAGAATATAATAACTCATACAATCACTCTTTACAACTGGGGTGAGCAGAAAAGCATCTGGAAATGCATAAAACATCAAGGTGGATGAGCTACAACAGCAGAAAACCAATTTGGGTCCCACTCCTGTCAGCTAAGAACAGGAATCTGAGGCTATCACTGACAAAAACTCACCCAAAGTGGCCACTTGAAGATTAGAATAAATGACAGCCTCAGATTCTTATTTATGGCTTACAGGAGTTGAACCTCTGATGATGTTGAAGCCCATTTACCTCAAGGTTTGATGTGTTGTGCTTTCTGAGATGTTTTTCTGCTTATCAGTGTTAAAGAGTGAGTCACATTCCTCTCCAAAACTATTAGAATTATTGCAGAGCTAATTCATTCACTTGTTTGTGCCATTCACTAAAACATTTGGGTTTCAGATTAAAAAAAAAGAGACAATTATGAGATGATGGCTTTCATTTCCTTTTATTTTCAGCTTTTATTTCCAAACTGTGCGATATCAAACCACCCAATTTTAATATTAGCAAAAATATATGAACGAATAAGTAAATTAAAGTAAATAACACTTGATATTTGGTTGCTTATCCCTTGCCTGGAGTATCTGCACCAAGCCTGTGACTCACTGACATCACCAAATTGTAGGTTTCTTCTTTTGTATTGCTTTTCCAGGCTTTTGCCGCAGCCTCTTTCAGTTATTGTTTGTTTCGGGTGATTTCTCCCTTCACTCTCCTGTGAAAATGCTGCTCAATGTGTTATATTTTTGCTTGCCTAAAAATGGGTGGTTTTATACAAAACGTGCTACGTTCCGTGCCGTTTAACACATCTACATTTAAATACCAAGAAATAAAACCTGAAATTATACACTTTCATCTCATATTTGTCTTTCGATTTCAAACCCAGATGTCTTCAGTCTACAACAAAAACACAATAATCGGCTTTGCAGTTCCAGTCTGTACAATCTTGGTTGCTTCTCTGACTAATACACTCTTTGCACAATCACTGACCTTTGGTCGATGGCATTCTCATACTTATACAATATTCTTTTAGTGTTTTAATAATGGATACAGGTACATTGAGATCCACAGGACATCCTTGAAGAGAGTTAGCCGGGTCAGTTTAGAATTAAGAGTTTAGATAAAAGATTTCCAAAGACTTGACACAGTCCTTCCACTCGGACATTCTGATAAAGAAGCCACAACAGCAGCTTTATTGCTTCAGATTGATTAGATTTAAGCTGCCTCCCTACAAGCTCATAAACCTTTATAAAAGCCCCGCAGAGAGTACTGTGACAGAAACCATCCGTATTTGGTTTGGGAGCTAGATCAGTCAGGACTGCAAGGTTCTGAAAAACGTTTGACTAAATATACTCTTGGTGAAGCTCCCCTGGATCTGCGGGATATTTATTTGAGACAGTGTTCAGACAAGGCAAGGAAAATGATCTAAAATCGCAGTCACCCACACCACAAGCCTGTTTTCCTTCTACACTCAGGCAAATGCTACCACAGCATGACAACAGACACAAAGCAATTCAGAGGAAATCATTTCCCCCCAAGCAATTGAAATTCTTTATGATCTCTGCTGTTTTTAGCTTATAGTGATGTGTACTCACTGCCAAACCTTATGAGACTTTTCACCTCACCTTACCAGCATACATTAGACAGACTCACAGTACTATACAAACGCTAAATATACTCACATGTACATATACATTATGTACAATGTCCTGCTCTGAAGGGGTGTTTTCTGTCTACTGCACTGCAGGGTTTTTTTTGTAATAATTTGTTTACTCTATGTACCATAATGAAAGGCTTGTGTTATCAGCCAACATGTATGTTGCCCAGTTGGGCCCCACATTTGCCCCAGTCAGAATAAATACGTGAGATTCATATGGGCTAATTTAGATGGGGCCCACGTGGAACCCGCGGACAAACCCATCTGGGGCCCATGTTTCAAGCCCATATGGTGCCCACAAGGATCTACTCTGCTCTTTTTTCGTGGATGATTCTGACTGAATGATGCAATTTGCAAGACTGTGAGTATAAAGGATGTAGTAGATGGGTTTTCCTGTTCAGCATGATGACGTTTAATGTCCCTGACAACCTTTATGGTGCCATTTAGCCATTTGTTAGCAACCGTCTTTTTCAATACATGTAAAGGCTTAAAAAATAGTAATGAGGTCTTACTGATGTATTTTATGTTGTAGAATAAAACATGAAAATGTCTTGAGTTTGTGTTTAACCGCAGACCTTAATGCAGACATTCAAAAAAGCCTTTGACTTTGGGACGACAGAGCCAGAAGTGCAAAAATGCGAACTCATTTCCAGGCTTTAGGACTCAGTGTATTAGTCCATTTGAGCATGAACTGGAAATTGTTGACTCTCCCGCTATTGTCTGTCTATTCCTTTCTCTCTCTCTCTCTCTTTCTCCCCTCAGTTTGATTTGGGAATAATTGACGCAACACAACAGCAGACAGAAGAAAATGTCAAAAAGTCAGGACTGTGTACCTAATAATAACACACAGGTCTGAGTGCTAATCAACTGGTTATTGTGTCTGTTTTGAAGCAGACCCTCATCTTCAGCTGGAGCAGACGTGTTGTCAAAACTAGCACAGTTCACTGAGCATAGCTCCAGACTAGCAACAGTCTCTGTTGTGGGTTAATATGTTGTGAAACATGCAAAACATAGCGTAACACAATGCAAACGTGAAAACAATGAGCCCCCTACCATACACACATTGGATATAACAGATATGCAGAATCTTTTACTTTCATCCGAGCATTTTATTGGTGGTTGTTTCTTCTAAGCTCAGTGTCAGGGAAGATTTCCTTTCAACCCGATCTCAGCAACAAAGCGGACTATCTGAAGTGCCTTCATTAGTGATTCAGATGCTGCATTATCTTCACACTTGGCAAGAAATCACACAGGCTTCCTATATGCCATGCTAATTAAAATGTCTCTGTAATGTTTTGTAATAAGCATTTGTACATTAATAAACACATTTATCTTTATTGTGGTACATAGTTAACATGGTAATTGTGTCAAATCACTGAGGCAGGTACGTCTAAACTGATGGTTTAATCTCTAAAGGCTAAAGGTTGTCTATAGAAAGTAACGTAATGACTCTTCAACCATTAGGACGCAGTATAAGAACACACCACGTTCCTTCAGTTCCACTTTTGAGACCAGGTCAATTGCGACTTCCTTCTGTATTGCAATAATAATGCAAAAAGGGTGAAATAATGCTTTTTGGAATAAGTCCAGGACAGAGAAATACTCTGTGTTCTTTTCCACCTTGTCTGCACCAGCTTGTGCCAAATGTCTCGCTATGATCATATTACGTTATGGTGCCAGAAGTCACAACTTTATTAAATTAAATTGATGCCTAACCGAATAACGGTGCACAACACACAATGGCCACTACAAAGCAACCTTTTCTGAAATATGAAAACCGGCTGGTTGCTAAAATGGTAGCAAATTATATGACGTATGAGGAGCTAGTTAGCTAGGAAGATGAAATGGTAAATGTTAGCAATTTCTCTATGAGATATCTGTTGGAAGTAAATAATATTATTCAAGCCAAGAGGTGACTGTGTGCATCCAAGCAATATTGCACTCATAAGAGTGAGGTTATACTGAATATCATCACAGCTGTGACTGCAATATTACTTTATTCTATATACAAGAAATTAGCATTGAGTAAGCGACATTTCGGACACAATGTGGCCAAATGTCCTCCTTTTTAAATTTTTTTTTTTTGGAAATAGATCCAACACAGAAGCCACACTCACTTTATAGCCTGTCAGCTAGCTGGCTATGTAGCTGACATTGATTTGTACTTTCTCGTTGCGTCCAATAAACTTTCCTCTTTTCATCTTTCATCTGAGCTTTCATATTTTACGTCAAATGTTATATTGTTTGCCATGTACACCTATGATGTTGTGAACACTATTATAGTAACGGAGCTAGTTTTAAACTAGGAAGCAACGGAACTATGCCAGACCCGTAGAGGCCAACCCTGCACATTGTAGTTGAATTCTTCTTTGCTTGTGTGTTTCTTCATTATTCTCGGCAGTTTTGTATTATGTAATTAGCTACCTAATTTAATCCATTTTGTCTTGCCACATCTTTGTCTAGCTTCTGTAGATGCTAGTGTGTTTGTCGTGCCTAGCCTTGATGCAGCGTTTGTATATTCCAGAGTCTGTTTTGTTTTGCCTAGTTTTTCCATCAGTTTTATTTCTTAATCTAGTATTTTATTTTGCACATTAAATAAACTGAATTCTGCTTTTGCCTCCACTGTCATTGCCTTAATGTGACAATGACACTTTTAGCTAAATACAATATTAAAATTTTGTTTTGCAAAAAGAAAGAAAGAAAATATAAATATGACAATCATCTTTTAGTCAAATTGACAAACAAACAAACAAACAAAAAAAAAACGTTTTACCAATACAAGAGCACAATGATAATAACATTTATTTTTCATGCATTTATTAATATTTTTATATATTAATGTATATTAATATTAATGATTTATTTTTATTTATTGTTTAAAATATTTCATGAGATTAATATTATAAGGTTAAATCTTCCATTCATTCCTAACCCAAATAAAAGCCACCAATAATAATAATAAAGTCTTTTATGTCAGATTTTTTAGTGTTAGTGTGGACAATTAAAATCAAAAACCTAAAATCAAAATAAAAAACCTTTTATCACCAAACTATTTCACTGTAATGCACTCAGAATAACCAATTGGACAACCAGACAAAGAAAAGCACTTCCTCTATGCTGAATTTTATAATGACACTGCTTATTATGGGCTGAAATGATGATGTAGTCATTGTGAGCATTTTAGTCATCTTTTAAGTTATATTTTAGTTAATAGTTATATATATACAGGCATAACATTATGACAGGTGAAGTGAATAACACTGATTATCTCCTCATCATGGCACCTGTTAGTGGGTGGGATATATTAGGGAGCAAGTGAACATTTTATCCTTAAAGTTGACGTGTTAGAAGCAGGAAAAATGGACACACATAAGGATTGAAGCGAGTTTGACAAGGGCCAAGGACCCCAGAGGAACCATAAGGTGATAAAGCATCTCTCTCCAACAGCAATATCACTGACTTACCTTTAACACTATTCCCTATTCCCCATTTGCAAATGATGAGATTGAAAGGATTCATTCCATCAGTGAGTCTGATGATTAGGAAAGGATTCTTTCCTTTCCACATGATATTGAGCGCAATCCTTTTTTTAGCTTTTCATGATCTTTGCGATCTGGGAGCTGGGGTTTACCTTTTCAGATGATCATAATCATTTACACGTGGCGTGAGGCATTTAAAAACTTGAATGCAGCTATGATTAATATAGTGAGCAGAAAATATTCTTCCTTCACTAACATACAACAACAGAATTAAAAAAAAACATTTTTATTTGTTCTTGATGGATGTTATTCCTCTTACTTTTCCTGTTACTAGATATTAAATTTACCTGTCATCATATATACAGCAATGGACAACGAGTGAGGTCCATGGCTTTCATGTATTTTCAGGAGCGATATCATGTGACGTTAAAATTGTATTGAAATACATGAAAGCCATGGGCCCTTGCTGTTTACTTTGTTGTATACACACATACTCATACACAGACCCTTATGTTTGCCCATTTTTCCTGCTTTCAACAAAATTAACTTCGAGAACTGTTGTACACTTGTTGCCTAATATATCACACCTCTTGACAAGAGGCACTGTAACAAGATAATCAATGTCATTTTATGTTATTATTGATTAATCATCTCACCTGATTGGTGTGGAAGTGTGTATGTGTGTATAGATGTGTTTGCATGTAATATAACCATATTAATATTAAGAAGGTTATCCCCAATGTCTTAAATATATATACTGTATACTTATGCATATATACTGTATATACTGGGATAAGACCCTTCATCTTTTTAATGCTGTCCAATCTAGCTGTGTGTAATAGTATAATACAGTGATTATAAACCTTGTAATATATAATAACCAAGTATCACTATTCTACATTTAACGTCTCTGATCCATTCTCACTCTGTAAAGCTCTCTAGCATTCAGCAGTGTAGCAGTGTTCATCCCAAATGGCATTTCAAAAACCAAAAAAGGCCACCTAAACCTTTTTGCTTCTAGCTTGGATTGGCAGTGTGGCAGTATGATAGCTTGTGCCAAAAAAAAAAAATCCCTGTTTGCCAAAATGTGTCTCACTTTCGCACTTTATTTTTTGGCAGTTCTGACACAAAATCCTGATTGCAGTGACTTTCCCTAGTGTATGCACAGTACTCACATTAAAAGTAGCTAGTGCCCTACACTACACTACACATTTTGTCGTCTTTATGCCCAGTTTCAATATTTGATGCAAATCATATTTTAAATTATACAATTAAGATGTGAATTTAAAAAATACATGACTTGGCTACCAAAGTGATGAAACAGAAAACCACTCGTCCTTTTGTCAGGAGACTGAATTTGCAAATTCAAATTCAGGTGATGCCACAGCCATTCGTGGCCAGGAGCCAAGGGAATAATATTAGCTGTGCTCTCTGGTTGGGAGGGATGGTCTTCTCTCTCTCTCTCTCTCTCTCTCTCTCTCTCTGTCAATCACAGCAACACTAGCCAATCTTCTGCTTTCCTCCATTGAGGAAATGAAATGAGCAGCAGACAGTTTGAAAAAAAAAAAAAGAACAATCTATAATACTTTTGCTGGAATGAAGATGAAAAAGAAAAACCCCTAGCATCTCAGTCTTAAACCCAGTCCATCTCCATCATCTTCTAACACTATTCGTCTCAGTTGACTTTGAGACTTTATCTATTCCCAGAGAATTTATAGAAGCTCGCAAAACCAAAATAGTCCTCTTCGATCTCCTCCCCAATCACACTGGAATGAAATGAAGCTTCATTCCTTCAATTTTCAATTTTCCATCAGCAGCCTCAATAACATGGAGTGGTGTGAAACCCCTGAAGAGCCATAAGGCCATAAAGCATCTCTTTTCGACAGCAATATCACTGAATTACCTCTAACACTATTCCCTATTCCCCATTTGCAAATGATGAGATTAAAAGGCTTCGTTCCATCAATGATTCCGATGATTGGGAATGGGATTCTTTCCTTTCCACATGATTGGGAAGGGGATTCTTTCCTTTCCACATGAGTAGGAATGGATTCTTTTTAGCATGTCTTAATCCTTGTGAACTAGGAGATTGCATTTACTTGAACACAGCTTGTAAAAATATTCTCCTAACACTTTGTAACATACAATGACAGAATTATATAATTAAATACTACTAAGAATACTTTTAGTCATGGATCATTTTCCCTCTCCATTAATGGTGAATATTTGGAGAAGAAAACATATTTTTACTTGTTTATGATTTTCTGTTACCTGATTATCCCTATTATACTCTCCTACACACATGTATATATATATATATATATATATATATATATATATATATATATATATATATATATATATATATATATATATATATAGATATGCAGGAGACACTGCAGCTTCACAGAAATCCAGCTCTAGATTTACGTAGATCCCCAATCAGCAAGCCAGAAGGAGCACTGAGGAGGTAAATCTCTCAGAGACAACACGAAGAAGAAACCTTGAAACTAACTAGAATCAAAATGGAAGCTCCTCTTCTGAGGAACACCAGATAGCGGGATTATAAATCATTACTTTACAGGTGTAGAAGAGTAAAGCCGAGCAGTACTAAGTGTGCTGAAAGGATGCTCAGTGTAAGCATATTGTGAGTCCAGGACAGTCTGTATTTACGGCAGCTGAGATGGATGGATGAATTTATGGTGGAAACCAGTGATTTAGCTGTGCCAGGGTAGTGCTGGCTGCATACTAAAATAGTCAAGACTGTAAAAATCGATAGCAAGTGATGAACGCTATGGATTTAACTGTCTGTATGATGCAATACATATTTTTTTTACCGTTTTGGTTTTGATATCATTATCATCACCACCAGTGCTTGCTCCTGTCAGGTCATCTCACTGTACAAACTCCATTTCCCAGCAGAAATCACAGCCTGCAGACATGATCTCTCCGGACTACATTAACCAAACCCCCCCCCCCCCCCCCACAGACACAAACACACACACTGTCCCAATCACCATCATCAAGCTTTATTCATTTACACCAAATGCTGCATCCGAAAAGCCATCAGCATTGTGGATGACCACACACACACCTCACACACGCAAACTCTTCACCCTCCTGCCATCTGGAAAAAGGTTCCAAAGCATTCAGGCCCTTATAACCAGACTGTGTAGCAGTTTCTTCCCCCAAGCCATCAGACTTCTTAATACATGCCGATTGGACTGACACCAACCCACACACATACTCAAATGTACATCTTTGCACTTCTTTTGCAAAAACAAAAATGCTGTAGAACGTCATAAACATTTTTTGCTCCTAACAGAATAAATTGCACTTTATTCACTGTTTTCACAAGTTTTTGCAAAGTATATGCACTCAGTTCCCCTTTGTGCATCTGTCTGTACCTCGCTTTTTTATATTGTTTGTCTTTCTGTTTCTGCTTCAGTCTATCTGGCTGTTTTTTTGACATTAAACCGGCCTAAAGTTTTGGATTTGTTTACCTGTGTGCGATTAAAGCTGTTTTACTTCATTGCTTCCATTTTCACATCTGTTACTTCACAGCTCCTAACACAGTATTGAAACCCAATTCTTGAGTTGCCTTGTGTATATATATATATATATATATATATATTAAAATGTATATATGTAAAAAGAGCATTTTTATAAAATTGTAGTTTATAAAGCAATGTTTTGTTGCTTTCTATACAGTTTTTTTCTATACAGTTTTTGCAACTGGATGTAGTGTTCAGGCTAAGTTCAGTGGCATGACATTGTCCACTCAGCATTGGTCAGACAGCAAGTCATACAATGTGCTTCATCTTGCTGCAGTTATATTACACAAAGCTTAAGATTTTATCGAAACAGACGGCACAGACAGCAAAAGTCAAATTAAGTCAGCCTCTGTTTTGGATGCATTGGAGATCACATGTCAAGCATGGGCCAATTACAAGATGATGGACATTACCAAACAGCTATGTCCAGATTCCTCCATCCTCACTAAAGTGCCAACATGGCATTTTTAAATTTGTCCAGCGTTGCAGAGAGTGTAAAAAATGCATTTTCAGTTTTTAAAAAGCCTATTTTAATTGAGAAAGCCAGTACCAAGAACCACTTTCAGATATATCTGTACTAGTGTGGATGAGGAATCCAGATGGAGACAATGAATTTTGCTATATATATAATATCTATGAGATAATAACAACGAAGGTGAAGAACAAATCAAGTTGGAACTGAGTCTTTTATTTTCTCATATTTGGAAGACTTGTCACTACTGTCTCGCTTACTTAGCATTTTGAACTTTTCTAACTATCATGCTAACTTTATTTCTTTCACTTTCTTAGCAATGACTTCTTTTCTATTGCTTGCTGCAGCTGAGTAACTGTAACCGTGTTCTGCTTTCTGTTTTTGTTGCTTACCACCAACTGGTTTGTTTACCACTGAGGAGAGTCTTCCAATAGCCACTGAGGCGAGTAATGGAGAACGAAGTGAGCAGCTCTCCATTTTATTAAGGCAGCCAGATCTTGTCTACGTGCATCACTTTATCTCTGAAAGAGGAACAGGAGGAGTAATAAAGTCTGGATGTTCTCTTTCTCATCTGACACAAGCATCACTCTCTGAATCCAGTATCCACGGCAACATTTTTCTGATTAATGCACGAGCAAAAACAGAAGATCGGAGCCTTGTATATTTCTGGTGTGTTTGCGAGGGATGGTGCTTGAAGATGTTCTCGTTCATTAGATTTCAATTATATATTTTATCAGTTCAGTGCTACGGGAAATAAAATTCTTTTTGTCACTAGATTTTAAAGGGATACAAGCATTTTCTTTTGAATGCCAACACTCCAAATCCACAATCGTGCAGAGGGGATAATCATACAAATATTGAATTCAATTCAATTCAATTTGGAATAAAGCTTTTAATAATGGACATTGTTGCAAAGCAGCTTTACAGTAATATATAAATTCAGGATATAAATATTACATTTAAATTTATCCCTAAAGAGCAAGGTAAAGGAAAATCTCCCTGAGATTACATTAGGAAGAAGCCTTGATGCAAGATATAAAGCTAACAAGTAGATCGAAAGACATTAAAAAACGTCAATGAGGAATATAGACCCAATGTGAAATCATTCACGAGCAGAGCTGAGACCACATGCACAGAGCACATTTTCTTTTTGGCATGGTTTCCTCCTAATAAACACTACAAACCTAAATGGTCACGCTACATTTTGCAGTTTATTTCCAATGCCAAATTGTCACAGGGTCTAGTGAATGCTCCAGGTCACAAGCCATCCTGATTAATTATATCTTATCAGATTACAAACAAATAGGATGTAAATACAGGGTTTTGTAAAAACCCAGTGCCCTTTTTTTTAAAAAAACAAAACAAATCACTGCATAATCATGGCAGAATCAAAGGCCATGCCAGATTACAAACCTTCTCTAGGTGTGTCACATCGCTACATGGTACATGTCCTCGAACTCAAATTTTGGTAATTGAAGGTAACCCGGGGCATCTTAGAGAGCAGAAATGGGTTTAATGTCACCATTTACTATGAACATATAAGCATTTTGTGGAGGAAAAAAACCTCACCATATTGTTTTTTTAAAAAACGTTTCTATAAATATATTGCCCCTATTAGATAAAACAAGAAATATTAAGTGTCTCTTTTTAAATGACCCATAACCATTACTTTGTAGTTTGGCATGGCAAAGAAATTTAATGCTAAACAAGGGCACCGCCAAAACAGGCACAAAATTTCATTTCATTTTCATTTCATTGCATAATATGCAAACAGCAAGAGAACATAAACACACACACACACACACACACACAAAGGCTTGCAATCAACCAACATAGCAACATGATAAAATTAACCATCAAATTATACACTAGAACAAAAAAAAAAAAACCTGTAGCAAAAGTTTGGAAAACTTAATTTTAAATACCATATAATACAATACCAGAGCTGCTAAAATCATTAAGGACTCCATCTACCCCAGTAACTGTCAGCTCAGTATGTTGCAATCAGCCAAGCACTTCTGTAATCTGCTGGCTAAAACCGAGAGCCTCCGGAGGAGTGTCTTCCCCCAGGCCATCAGAGTCCTCTTGCCCACCTTACAGATCCCTTAGGAGTCTATAAAGTCTCTGTCACTCCATTGCCATTCTGCACACTGCACTTTTGCACGTTTGGTACAACAGTTCCCACTCTTTAATGGAGGGAGGAGCAAGCCGGGTTTTCATCTCACTGCAAGCCGTATCCTGTACATGACTGTGTAGGTGACAAATAAAATCTTGAATCTTTTACATTATTTAGAACAAATCCAAGTCTGAAATAGAAATCTGTCTAAATATCCTGTTTGTGATACCAAATAATTGGTTTATTAGCATTATCACACACAGTCAGTGTTAATAACTGCCATGTATTAATGATTAACACACAATATCGACTCACTCATTAGGTCCATCAGTGTATTATGTGATATTGACCCAACTGCTTTCAGCTCCTGCTTTGATGCATAAAATATGATCTGACAAAATGGATTGGAGTGACGTTGCTGTTAAAATGAAGACAGTTCACGATGGTGCAGTCAGACTGTTGGGTGAGATCCTGTCTCGAAGCTTACGTATTTTCCTTCTGTACTGCAGGTCATGATGACATTTTGCTTCCAAGCACGTACAGTTTGCTCAGTCTGAGGGACATACAGTCTCCAGGTCCAGCTTGCCAGGGAGGGAAAAAAAAGCAGCATCACTGGTCTTTATAATGAATATCTATGGCATTGGATTTCCATAATTAGTGAGATGAAAGTCTATGACTTCAGTTGGTGTTCCTCAGCAAACAGAGCACAGAGCACATCTGCTGCTTTCCAGCCTGCACCAACACATGCTAACACAGATGGCTGAGCAGATGAAGGAAAATCAGGACCAGAAGAGAATGATGTTCTGAATCATGACTTTTGCAGTGCAGTGCTGAAGATACTTATCGACACTCCCACAGGAGGAATGATGTCCACCTCTTCCTCGATAATCAAAGTGATGAGTAGCCCAAAGCAGGAATGAAGAGCACCTAAGGGTTCAGACTAGAAATACATGCTATATGCTGGGTGTCTGCTAAAAGATTTTTAGTCTGATTCAGTTCTGCTAACCTCTGAAGTTGAATAATGTATAAACTTGCCTGAAGAGAGGAAATGCAGTAAACAATAAACAGTAAAAAAAAAAAGAAGAAAAAAGAACACAGTACATTTTCAATATTGCTCGTCTCATGCTCTTCACAGAAACAGCGAAATTCTTAGCTAATTCTAATGTAAGCACAATAATCTCTAAAACAATCAACATTTACCTTGACAGGAAACTGTGTGAGGATGATCGAGTCAAGATGACAGCACCTGCCAAAATATTACTAATATGCAATGGGAAAGGGGGCGGGGCTTCCAGGGATATCAGTTAATATCATAAATTTCAAAACGCCTTACACAAATGTCAATCAGTCTAGATTCATATGCTGACTGGCTCATATGGCATTTTTACTGAAGAAGAAGATCATTCTTTAAAAAACAAAAAGTGGATGTTTAATTGATGCTAATGCTGAATTTTGTGCACCTAAATTTCCTAAATCAGAAGAGAAGCTTCAGGTGAGGTGAGGTGGATATAGGCAGAGATCCTATAGGCAGAGAGCGGTGTGAGACAGTCAGATCTTAACGGGGCTATAGTGTGAAAATGTGCTGTGTCCTGTTTTTCAGGGCAATTTCACACCTATTATTTTGTTTCCTGGTTTGAAACCTGAGCAAAATGGATATTTTTGCCATGTTGGTTATTTAGTGTGATTTCAGACTACACATACTGTAATTAAAGAGTGAAATACTAATTAGTGTGAAACATTTTGCATACTATATCCAACATATGTTTTTTGTTTTATTTTCCTCTTTCCCATCTCTTTACAGGAATTTCCTCACATCAGCAACTTGCATCTGCAACCAAATAAAAATGCTGTTTGTAATGTAAAAAAAAAACCCCAGCATGCTTGGTTCCACTTCCTTCTTTTGGATGGATTCAGGGTCGAATCGCTTTCTGAGTTCGATATAGCTATGGTAGAGTTTGTTTTTGAAATGGAATGAGACCACCTCATACAGTCTTGGATCAGTTGTCTTGGTCTGCAGCCAAGCACATTTGCTGTGTTCTTACCTACCCAAGCAATCCCACACTGAAACCCTGAGAGAAAAGTCTACTTTCAAATTCAAATGTTACTTGTCAGATACACAACCATACATAGTACGGCATGTAGTGAGAGCCTGCCTATCCAGCTTGGTGCTGTTCCCAAACCAGGCTGTGATGTTTCTCATCATGCTTGCTCTCAACCAGGCTATGATGCTTCCCATCATGCTTGCTCTCAATGGTGCAAGTAGAAAAGGTCCCCAGCGCCCTAGAGGGCAGTCTTTTTTAACATCTAATGAGGTAGAGATGCTTTCCTCACCATGATGTTGATGTGGCTTTGCGTGATGTGAATAACCAGATGTCTGAAACTGTTCCTGTTGATTTTAAGCACCTGGTAGCTCCTTTTATGCTCTCTCTCTCAAGTCCACTCCTTATTGATGTCTAGCTGATGTTCTGGAGGAGGTTGTTATACTAGGACCAGGACTCTATTGTCAGAGTTGAACAATGAATATGTCGTGATCAGCAAACTTGACAATGGTGGAAGAGTTGAAAGTAGCCACAAAGACATAGGTGTACAGTGATTAAACCAGGGGGCTTGGGATTACAACCCTGGATGACTCTAGTGCTGAGGGTGAGGGGAGGGTAATATGCTTGCCCACCCCTACTGCTTGTGCGCTGTTTGTCTGGAAGCTGGAAGTCCCAGGACCTCCAATGGAATTATGGTATGCTGAGTTATAGTCAGTAAACAACATATTAACATAATTTCCTGAATTTGACAGGTTCTTCAGTTCAGAATTTTATTTTTGACATACTGTAAATCAGGCAAAAGATTAATTTGTATAACCACTGTTGATTGGTTCATGGCAGCCAATTAACACACAGCACACAACTCAAGTGAAGCTCTCTTGTGCTCGAATTCTTGCTAGCAAATTCAGAATCAACTCAACAGGATAAGTGAAAAGAGACCTCACAGCACAGCCAATTTCTCTCAGAACCGAATTGAAAACACAGGTTAATATGATTGCACAAAGCTGATTTTTTATCTTGGGCTTTCATTACATTAAATAATGGATTAGCCTTGTGCAGCTCAGGTTTGAAACAGCAAAATGATACAACACTAATTTCCCCAAAGCTGAGTGTTAGTATTGATAGGCACAATGCTTCTTCATCTTGTGGAGTATGCGTTCACTGATCTAATTTACCCGAGCACGCTAAAGTTGCCGGGCCGGGTCATGAGTACTACAGATTTCAATTAAAATTCAATTAAAATCACCTTCACAGTTCACATTCTGTGCATTTTCTTCTGCATATTCTGCATCTGACAGACCAAGCATAATTCTGGAATTACTCAAGTCAACTGATAAATATTAATAAATAATGTGGGTTGGTGTTATGAATATTAATAAGTAATGAATTGGGGAGGAGTAAAAAAGTATTGAAGAGGTAGAGAAAGACACTGTGCACCATTCATTAATAGCCATCCATCAACAGAATATTAGCCATATAGTGAAATGAATGTTTCTGGACAGTGGGAAGGGAACTAGTGACATGGAGGAAACCAATGTGGACATAAGAAGATCATGAAAAATTGCACACAGACAATAACTTGGGCTCAAGATTCCCTGACCACTGTATAGCAACTTAATGAAATTTTTAAAATGTCATTTTACATGTAGACGTTTCATATATTCTCAGCAATACTACAAAAACAGGCAATACATTTCCTACATTTAATTATGATCCAGCTATTTGCTCCACTTTATCAACTTCATCAGCAGCAATACTGTAATAAATCTCTTTTATCTTTTTCCCCCTCAATTCACATTGACCTACATTTCCTTTTAATGCTTTAAACTATGTTTTAGAATAAAATGAGTATGAGTGCATAATTTCTGTTAAAGCAAATGAGGTGTGATGGGAGTGTAACCGGTTCAATTCTGACCACAGTTACAATCTTCATTGTGCTGTTCTTGGTGATTTGAGAAACTGGATCTACTGCTGATCTGGAGGGTTTATAGGTTTAACTGCATGGAATAAACAAAGTATAGCACTGACTTCTCTGCATCTAGTCTCCTAAAAATTCTATCATCTCCCCCCATGCATGCTCAAACGCCCAAAACACAACTAATACAGTTCAAAACAATATTAAACATTCAGGAATATAAAATTAATAAGGGGTTTTTAGTTGAATTTACAGCACTATGTACTCTCATGAATATTCATATCTGCTGCAGGACCATGTGGCACCGATTCACCTCTGGACTGAAATGATTTCGGCCAATACAGCGTAATACATAAAAGATTAAAAAAGTGTACTGGGGTAATATGTGGTGTGTTTGGTGTGTCACTGCAGAGTCTATATATCTCTGAAAATGGCTGTCACCTTCCAAAAAATTTTACTGATGGTTTTCCAAATTGTTCAACTGGGTTGAGATCTGAGTGTGAAGGCCATAACAAATAATTTTCATTATTTTCATCCTCATCAAAGCATTCAGTGCTCATGTGTGCCCTGAGGATGTGGGTGGGGTCATACTGAAAGACACCACTCCCACCAGGCTAGAAAGGTTTCTTTAATGGATTTTTCTTTAACATGCCAGCTGTCTTTCAAATATTCCACACAATTAAACAATGGACCTGTCTCAAACTTTCTGAGATGTGGGTTTCAGTAAAATATTAAAGTACTTTACAGTTCTTACTTAGTGGTGCAGTCGTAATTGTGAGAGACCATTGTGCTGACCACTTTATTTAGGCTTAATGGAAGCATTTCATTTGTAAAGCTGTTATTTTAATGCATAGGCTAAATATTAGCCATTAATTTCAGTGTAGAAATAAATGTCCAAGCTATGGCAATGGTTTATAATGATGTAATTTAAGTAATATAAATAAAATGTTCACCTTTTAGTCATATTCAGCACACTTGTAGATAAATTAATATTCATATCCAAAATCATATCTGATCCATTGATATTAAAAGTGATTTACAATCAAACAATTCACATTAAAAAACTAGTTCTATTCAGACAACTCATTTAAAAGTGATATTTAAAGAGCCCACAATTAAACAGTGATTCTCTCCCAGAGCATTTAAAAAGAAAAAGATTCATATTGAAACAGCTCATTCAGAAATGATTCATATTCAAACAACTCGGATTTTATTATAGAAATGACTCATATTAATAGTGACAGATTAGTCACTTGTAGTCATCTCTAATTGAAGTCAATTATAAAGGTCAATAATGAAGGTCATTTGTGCAGTGAGAATGAATTGTCACCCTAATCTGTCATCTCAGTCACAAATTCATTCCTCTATACTCAAATCCCGAGGACAAAACCTCCAGAATCCATATCAGTCTTCTACCACAAGAGGTATGCAGTATTAATTAAGAAGTCATGAGGTGTCCTGTTCCAGAAAAAAAAAAGTCATGAGCCGTTATTAAATCTTGCTAATGACGGCCAAGCTCTTTATCACCGGTTAGGATTTTATCTTGACAGTGCATTTCAGAAATGAGGGCACAGGTGGGGTTCCTATGCATTTGTCAAAAAAAATAAAATAAATAAAGTCAACCAAACAAACCCAAAATAGCCTAGACACTTAGAAGACAGCTGTCTTTACCCTTTCTTCTGAACAGGAGTGACAAATGCTAGAGTACAAATGCTGCATTCCTGTTGAATGTTTCAGTTTAATGATTATGATGCATACCTGGTTGTTATGTTTATAGTAGTTATGGATTTTTATATTAATTGTTTACTGACTGAGATAATAAGAATATATTCTCTTTAAAAAATTACAAAAACGTATTGCTTATCACTCTTAGATTAATTAGTCACTAATTGACAAATTATTCCGGTCAATTATGTATTTTTTTATTTTTATTGAACATTTTAGACTTTCTGCATGGATCACATTAAGTAAATACACCGATCGTGCATAACATTATGACTGCCTGCCTAATATTGTGTTGGTCCCCCCTTTGCTGGCAAAACAGCCCTGACCTGTCAAGGCATGGACTCCACTAGATCCCTGAAGGTGTGCTGTGCTATCTGGCACCAAGATGTTAGCAGCAGTTCTTTTAAGTTACCAGGTCCCATCGAGGACTTTAAGGATACTTACAGGACTTAAAGAACTTACAGAATGTAAAGGATACTTTTGATAAATATACTGACCACTGCAGACCAGGAACACTCCACAAGAGCTGCAGGTTTGGAGATGCTCTGATCCAGTCGTCTAGCCATCACAATTTGGCCCTTCGTCAAACTCGCTCAAATCCTTACGCTTGCCCATTTTTCTTGCTTCTAACACATCAACTTTAAGGACAAAATGTTCACTTGCTGCCTAATATATCCCACCCACTAACAGGTGTCATGATGAGGAGATCATCAGTGTTATTCACGTCACCTCAAAGTGGTCATAATGTTATGCCTGATTGGTGTAAATAATCAGTTTAACAAAAATGAATATCATCTGAGTGTTTAAAGCTATATTATCTCCAAGCTTGCTAGCTACAGAGCGCTTTCCTCACATACTGACTGTTACACTTCCTTTTAATGGTTATCGTTGACTATAAACCACATAAATAGTAGCTGTCAAATTTACCCATGATGCACAAGTGCTGTTGCTTACACTGTATACAAAGAGCCTTATTTATCATGCTAGAAAAGGTTGCATGAAAAATTTCATAAAAATGAAAAGATTTATTTCTAAATCACATAAGCATTTACACGAGAAATTTGGTATTCATCCATTCAGTCCTGTAATTTGGGGGGAAAAAACATTCATATCCTTCCTGAATGTGTGTAAATTGTATTTAAAAGTCTAACTAACATGCAATTACTGTTCTTTTATATATAGACTACGCTGTCTGAATAGCATGCCTAGTTTAAGATTCACACAAATGTAATGTTAATTGCATTAATGAAAGAAATATGAGCAAAGCAAAACAACATAAATCCATAACTGAAGACAATTAAGAACTTTGATTAATAATGACTCTGTATAAAGGTAAGAGGTGCTCAGGAGATGTATAAGTCTGGTCTGTATAAAATGGTATCTTCCTTTAAAGAGATCAATCAAGTGTTGTGTCCTTCCTTGTGTGCTATGGTTCTTTTTTTTCCATTTTCATGTCATTATATTTCCTTTTCACCTCATTATTTGACATCTACGCTAATTTTCTGTAAAGCTGTACCAATCTTCTCTTATTGGCAAAGATGTGTGTCAAAATAACTTTTATTTCTATCTCTGTGAAAGTCTATTTTTAAGCTCAGTGAGCGGTGCCTGTTATTTGGTTTTTGGGGGTGTCTCCAAACACAAATCAGCCGTGCCATGGTAATTTACGGCTGATTGGCATTCATTAACATATTAACGTGAATATGTTCAGTTTCGCTTACACACACACATACATGCCACACTTTTAATAAATAAATATAGCAGAATATTTTCACTGTGTAAAGTGTTTTCTCATGCCCATCATGCTGCAGCTGCACAATGCATAAAACCATGGAGATACAGGTCTTCAGTTAACATTCACATCAAACAACAGAATAAAGTGGGATCTCAATGACTTTTGTTTTGGCAGATGGAATGGTTTGAGTATTTCTGAATCTGCTGATCTCAAGGGATTTCATGCCTCTAGAGTTATATAGTATGGCGTGAAAATCAAACAAACAAAACAAACATTCAGTAAGTGGCAGTTCTGCAGGCTTTTCTTAAACTCCATGTTGATCAGAGATTTCAGAGGTGAATTGCTAGCATGCTTTGAGCTGACGAGAAGGGTATGGTGTCTCAATAACAACTTTATATACCTGTGCTGGGCATAGAAGCATCTCACAATGAAGAACGTGTTGAACCGTGAGAGCAGTGGCCAATGCTGTACTGAGATTATCAGATTTTTTCTCCTTTTTAGCTAGGTTACATAGGCATCATTAATTCCATTTTCTCTGAACTGCACTTTAAAATGTCAGTTTATCTTCACTGATCCATGAATGTGATTAATGCTGTGGCTTATTTTCAATTAAGAGCATTTGTTCCCATATTACTGCCATGTTCCCGGCATGGTTTAACAGCACTTCTAAAGAAATAAAATACACCATTAAGGTGATGCTGGTTTGTCCATGCAGTAATTTAAAATCAGTGATGTATCTGATATATCGACTGAGCTGCCTTCACAGAATCCTGGTGTGTTGTAAAGAATCAATAACTGAGCTGTGTTTTAAGACATTAACATCAATGAGTTATGGGAGTCCATCAAATTTAGCTATCAATCTGCAGCAGAAGAAGTAAATGATGCCTTCATTTGAGTCGTGTCTGTGATTCCAGTCATTTGAATCTTTTTATGTGTAAGAGAATCCAACTTATACAAGATGGAATTCATGCACAGTGAGCAGGATAGGAATCGATAGTATTGCATTGAAGAGAATTACTCACACACATTTCATTCAAGGTGAACTTGGGAAACTTGAGTGATGAGCAAAAGAATCATAAATGAATCATAAGCATCAAGAATCAAAATGATTGCTTGTCAGCTATTAAGAAGTGTGTCACTCACAGCGCTTTTGATTTGACCAGTGAACATCCTAATTTTTTTTATTTTTAAGGACAGAAAAAGGAAGCTAAACAAACTAATTTTGTTTCCAGGATGTTAGTTTTTTTTTATCCATAGTTACCATAATAATAAAACAACCCCTCCTGGTGTCTTTTACAAAACAAAAAGGTATGCAGTTATGTTTCAGTTAGTCACATGACGGGCCTCAGTGCTTTAGATTACGTATACCATGCTACTCATTTTCAATTCCACCGTTGCTACACCACACACAACCAGGTGGTGCAATCTGGGTGACCGTTGAATACTTTTTGCTAGGTGGATTAATTTGTGTCTGCAGATGACAGCAGTCTTTTCAGAATCAGGAAGAAGCAAGTATGTGGTGATGAACCTGTGCGAAATAAATTTTGGCACAAGCTGTCAAAAACTGTAGCCAATTATTATTTTTTTTCATAGCAGAAACATTAACCAATGACTTGTCAAGGGCAGAAACAAAATGTGCTATAAAAGAAACTAGAAATTAGAAAAGAATAATAATCAAAAACTCATCTCATTTCAGCTCATGCAAAGCTTAATTGACTGAGACAGAAGCCACGCCCCCTTTACAGAGACTGAACAACATAAAGGCCACATGTCCTTCACTGAGACTGACCAACACAGAAGCTACACCTCCTTCACTGAGACTGACCAACACAGAAGCTACACCCCCTTTACTGAGACTGACCAATATATAGGCCACACGTCCTTCACTGAGACTGAGCAACACAAAAGCCACACCTCCTTCACTGAGACTGACCAACACAGAAGTCACACCCCCTTTACTGAGACTGAACAATATATAGACCACACGTCCTTCACTGAGACTGAGCAACACAAAAGCCACACCTCCTTCACTGAGACTGACCAACACAGAAGCTACACCACCTTTACTGAGACTGACCAACACAGAAGCTACACCACCTTTACTGAGACTGACCAACACAGAAGCTACACCACCTTTACTGAGACTGACCAACATATAGGCCACACGTCCTTTACTGAGACTGACCAACACAGAAGCTACACCACCTTTACTGAGACTGACCAACATATAGGCCACACGTCCTTCACTGAGACTGAGCAACACAAAAGCCACACCCCCTTTACTGAGACTGAACAACAAAGAAGCCACACCTCCTTCACTGAGACTGACCAACACAGAAGTCACTCCCCCTTTACTGAGACTGAGCAACACAGAGGCCGCACCTCATTTACTGGTACATAGGTCTGGTGGACACGCCTTCTTTACTGTCCTGGGGCTGAGTAACACACAGACCACACCTCCAATCAAACTGACGTGCACAGAATAATTTTAGTGTACATAATTGAAAAACTAAACAACCCTCTGATTTTTTTTTAGGCTTTTGTGAGTCAAATTAATCTTTCAAAATAACCTTTCAAAAGAAACACACTTCATCGCTGCAGTTCAGCATAAACATAAACCTTACCTGTGGTGAAGTTGTAGTTCGCCGAAAATCCGATGGCTTCTAGTTCACCATCTGCTACGAATTTTATCCAGAGGTATCGGCCGCTCGATCTGATGTACTGCGGGCTCTGCTGGCCACAGTAGCGTCCGATTATAGGAGAAAAGCCAAAAGGTCCGTCACGCACTTCGATGTGGTCAAATTTACATTCCCACGAAGGCTCTATCGAGTACTTCTCGTCAAAGAAGAGATCAATACACTGTCTCGGGGGAGCTGGAACAGCAAAAGCATACACACAGTGTAACCGTAAGGTAGAAGTGCATGCACGTTGTCAGATCATTTCATTTTGAATCAATACTGAGTAAGGAAAGAGGCACTTTTTTAATTACATATATTTAATGAACGTATAATCCTACGCACACTGTACAGCCCCCAGTTCTACAGCATCAGCAGTAATGTGGTTAAAGATATATATAAAAAAAAAAAGAACTTGCTGGGTAAATAAATCAGAAATAAAAGAAGAAGGAAAACCTCATCAAGCAAACATATTCCCCTGAAATAGGATGCTACCTAATCTATAATCTGATCCTGTAGTAATAGTATTTCAAATCTTATTATTTCCTCAGGAAGATTAATCTGTTTAGCCTGATTTGCATATACTTAATTAGTTCTCATGATAATTGGTTCGCAGCTCAACAGGCATATTACTTGTCTATATTGAGACAACCAGTCACAAAACACATGAACTAGTCTTATTTTAGTTTCTAAGGAGTTATAATCAAATCCACCTGAATGTGCCATGATTACTGAAGTGGCTCATTTTTAATGAAGAGCAGGTCTTGGATTGATTTCCGTGGCGAGGAAAGTTGAAACTAAAATTGTGCTTTAAAGAATGAAAACTTGATGTGCTTTGCTCATTTTTTCTAATGAGCATGAAAAAGGTCATTATTAAAAGAAATAATTGTATAAAAGCTCCCTGGTTATCAGTGAGAATAACAGATCATATAATTGCTACAGACTTATTGCTATAGAATATAAAGAGATGACCTTGGCCAATGTGATGCAACGTTGCTAAGTGAGCAATACAGGATTAATAAAGAAAATGTCAAGGTGCTGCTGTCTTGCGAACCTTCAATGACGTAAATGCACTCGCGCTCTGGGGGGTATTTGTTCGGGTAATTGGGAGATGTGAAAAGTCCTCCCTCTGGTTTTTTCACCCACGTTCCACACTGTCCAGCTGGTTGAACACCTGAGTTGTTTTTCACTGGAACAAAGGACATTAGAAATCAGATATTCCACGATAGTAGAGAATGACAAAATACTGTGTCTGTCTGTTATTTGAAGTCTCATTGCAAACTGTTCAGCTTGAATTTGAATCAAGAATGACAGGTACTACGCCTTCTTTACGATAGACAGACACAGAGCCACACCTCCTTTACTAGAACTGACAGACACAGAGCCACACCTCCTTTACTAGAACTGACAGACACAGAGCCACACCTCCTTTACTAGAACTGACAGACACAGAGCCACACCTCCTTTACTAGAACTGACAGACACAGAGCCACACCTCCTTTACTAGAACTGATAGGCACAAAGGCCACACCTCCTTTACTAGAATTGACAGGCAAAGAGCCACACCTCCTTTACTAAAACTGACAGGCACAGAGACCACACCTCCACCACTAGAACTGACAGGCACAGAGCCACACTTCCTTTATTAAAACTAACAGACACAAAGGCCACACCTCCTTTACTAGAATTGACAGGCAAAGAGCCACACCTCCTTTACTAAAACTGACAGGCACAGAGCCACACCTCCACCACTAGAACTGACAGGCACAGAGCCACACTTCCTTTATTAAAACTAACAGACACAAAGGCCACACCTCCTTTACTAGAACTGACAGGCACAGAGCCATACCTCCTTTACTAAAACTGACAGACAGAGAGGCCACGCCTCCTTTACTAGAACTGACAGGCACAAAGGCCACACCTGCTTTACTAGAACTGACAGGCACAGAGCCACACCTCCTTTACTAGAACTGACAGGCACAAAGGCCACACCTCCTTTACTAGAACTGACAGGCACAGAGCCACACCTCCTTTACTAGAACTGACAGGCACAAAGGCCACACCTCCTTTACTAGAACTGACAGGCACAAAGGCCACACCTCCTTTACTAGAACTGACAGGCACAAAGGCCACACCTCCTTTACTAGAACTGACAGGCACAGAGCCACACCTCCTTTACTAAAACTTACAGGCACAGAGCCACACCTCCTTTACTAAAACTGACAGGCACAGAGCCACACCTCCTTTACTAAAACTGACAGACAGAGAGGCCACGCCTCCTTTACTAGA
This sequence comes from Hemibagrus wyckioides, assembly GCF_019097595.1. NCBI lineage: Eukaryota > Metazoa > Chordata > Actinopteri > Siluriformes > Bagridae > Hemibagrus > Hemibagrus wyckioides. Next base: position 6,941,133 of record NC_080732.1, on the reverse strand, counting down.
ACTGACAGGCACAAAGGCCACACCTGCTTTACTAGAACTGACAGGCACAGAGCCACACCTCCTTTACTAGAACTGACAGGCACAAAGGCCACACCTCCTTTACTAGAACTGACAGGCACAGAGCCACACCTCCTTTACTAGAACTGACAGGCACAAAGGCCACACCTCCTTTACTAGAACTGACAGGCACAAAGGCCACACCTCCTTTACTAGAACTGACAGGCACAAAGGCCACACCTCCTTTACTAGAACTGACAGGCACAAAGGCCACACCTCCTTTACTAGAACTGACAGGCACAGAGCCACACCTCCTTTACTAAAACTTACAGGCACAGAGCCACACCTCCTTTACTAAAACTGACAGGCACAGAGCCACACCTCCTTTACTAAAACTGACAGACAGAGAGGCCACGCCTCCTTTACTAGAACTGACAGGCACAAAGGCCACACCTGCTTTACTAGAACTGACAGGCACAGAGCCACACCTCCTTTACTAGAACTGACAGGCACAAAGGCCACACCTCCTTTACTAGAACTGACAGGCACAGAGCCACACCTCCTTTACTAGAACTGACAGGCACAAAGGCCACACCTCCTTTACTAGAACTGACAGGCACAAAGGCCACACCTCCTTTACTAGAACTGACAGGCACAAAGGCCACACCTCCACCACTAGAACTGACAGGCACTGAGCCACACCTCCTTTACTAAAACTGACAGGCACAGAGCCACACCTCCTTTACTAAAACTGACAGGCACAGAGCCACACCTCCTTTACTAAAACTGACAGGCACAGAGCCACACCTCCTTTACTAGAACTGACAGGCACAAAGGCCACACCTCCTTTACTAGAACTGACAGACACAAAGGCCACACCTCCTTTACTAGAACTGACAGGCACAGAGCCACACCTCCTTTACTAAAACTTACAGGCACAGAGCCACACCTCCTTTACTAAAACTGACAGGCACAGAGCCACACCTCCTTTACTAAAACTGACAGGCACAGAGCCACACCTCCTTTACTAAAACTGACAGGCACAGAGCCACACCTCCTTTACTAAAACTGACAGGCACAGAGCCACACCTCCTTTACTAAAACTGACAGGCACAGAGCCACACCTCCTTTACTAGAACTGACAGGCACAGAGCCACACCTCCTTTACTAGAACTGACAGGCACAGAGCCACACCTCCTTTACTAGAACTGACAGACACAGCAGCAAAGAGAGAGAAAAAAGTACGAAAGAAAAACTCATTTGATTAAATTTCTAAAGAACAAACAGTAAAGACTCAATGATACAGAAACAGACATCTCTGATACAAAAACACCTGAAACCATATGGTCACCAAATAGTTTAACAAAATAAATTCTGAAAATGTAAATACTGAAAATGGTGCATCAGTATGATGGCATGTATTCTTAACCAGTATTGATAATAACAGTGCAAAAGAATTATTCCCTGGAGCCTTGTGTCTTTCAGAAAATCTGACACAAAAGAAAAAAACTTTCAAAGGCAGAGAAAATGAAAGACAGTGACTGAAGTGACTCTTTTTTATTTCAGGTTCATTTCAAAAATATTCAAGCAGTGTTCCTCCCCCAAAAAAGTCAGCATTACCTGCTTCTTTTTTTGTCGCAACAGACAAGCCAACCATGAGGAGACCTGCAACAACTGCAGAGAATTCAGAAAAGAGGGCTGTTAATCAATTACCACTTAATCAGTCAATCAATCAATCAACACTTCATATAATACATCTACATAAGAGTCTTAATGTAAAAAAAAACATATTTTTCCCATAACGGTCCTGCTCTGCAGGCTTTTTCTGGTTAATTATCATGCATTATATGGTTTATTAGTACAAAAAAAACCTTTAATGAGAATAAATGCCAGTGTAAATGCAGTCTGCAGTTTCCAGTGTTGCATTCACTTTCAAAGATTGATGCATTAAGAAGCTTAGATTAAAGTGTGCATGCAAAAACTATTAAGTTCTGCAAGTTTTAAGTCTTTTTTTTTGTTTTAAATGACTCACCGTGAAGGAAACTGCGCCCATGAACCATGTCTGCTCCTTTCACCACTGCCTTCGATCTCCAATACTTCCATTTAGATAGGAATAATTAGAAAAGAAACGAAGGATATTTCCAAAATCGGTGGCGTGGAGTCTCGCGCACACCAGCCCTTGGGTAATCGCGCATCTATTTATTTCAGAAGTACAGAAAGCAATCCAGCCAGAAAGAGAAAATAATAACAAAAATGTCCAAAGAGCAGTGTATAGTTTAAACACATTCACCACTTTGTTAGAGAGGTCTCTCTTTCATGCTGCATGCACGCATTCGCCTTTCCTGCATTGCTCCACCTTTAGCGCTTTGGAACACAATTACAAAAGCACGTCGAAGAAGGTTTTGCAAATACAATAGGATTTTAAGAAAAAGCCTCCATCCTTACAACAACTGAGAAAAAAAAAAAATCGCACGTATCCATCCATCCATCCATCCATGCATCCATCGATCTCTCCATGCGTCTGTGCACGAAGTGTATCCAATCCTCCAGTTCGTCACTTCTTCCTCCTCTTCTTCTTTATCTTGCTTTCACTTGTACGCAACATGCAACTTCATCCACGTGCAGAATGTATTTCTTTTCTTCTTTTTCTTTTCTTTTAATGTATATTTAATTTCTCTACATCCTTACTGAGCAATACGCACCGCGGAGTGCCGTGCTTTAGTTTTTCGGACTTCTTCCATAGCGCGGATTTATGGTGCACCAGCTATTCAAAAACGCACGTGCATCTCTATCATCTCTTCCCCTCCATATGCGCTTGTAATCCAAATCTGTGCCAAAAAGAAAGAAAGAAAGAAAGAAAGAAAACAATAATAAAATATCAGCTATACTGCAGGATCCATCCAGCAGCTCAAACACATACACATGCGACTGAATGAAGAAGCAAGGAGAAATCCATTCTCTCTCTCTCTCTCTCTCTCTCTCTCTCTGTCTCTCTCTCTCTCTCTCTCTGGGAGGAAGTGGTAGGATGGACAGAATGAGATGGATGGAAGGGAGGAGGAGACGCATCCGAATCAGCATCATCTGGCCAGGAGCATCTGCAGCATGAGAAGCAGTCCATTCATTCAAGTGCAAATAAAGTCAGACAGCTCTCTTAGGAGTTCCCAGTTCTGGGGAATTGACTTCCATGCTGAATTATTATTTCTGTGTCAGGTAATGCGTTTTGTTAGGTTTACGCTGTATGCTTTTTTAAGCCTGATTTTGCTCTCACAGGCAATTATCTGTGGTTTTAGAACTCAGCCAGCTCAAGAATATGCTGCTCTCATCAGGTTTAGTGCAACCAATGATAGCTGATGACAAAGTTCTGGTAACGTTTTTTACATTAAAATCTCATCAATTTAAAATCATATGATTTCTGAAGTGTTTTAAGAGCATGACATTGGAAGAGACGATCCCAGTCAAATCTTTTGTAACATTCTTCTACATACATGACAGATTATATGATGAAGAATAGACCTGTGATTAAAGGAAGCCAGTTCTTTCACATCATCAACCAGTCTTTCTTTGGAACATTTTTTCTAAACATTTTTCTCAAGTGACCTTGAGTTTTTTCCCCCTCGGCAATATTTATCAGTATATCAGTGCTAGTTTTAGGTAGGTGTCTTTGAGTTTTGCGTCATCCTATAACATCATCCTACTGAAGCGGACAATGGAGACTCCTTCCATGTTATTAACAGAAAGCTTATAGAAAGCTTCACCATAGCTGTGTCCCAAATGGCTTTATGCACTTACACTATACACTTTATTCTACTGCCTAGGGTAGGAATTTTAGAAAAATCTCATATAGAACACATTTGTAAGATGGAGTGTAGTCAGCCATTTTGAATTTTTTTTACTCATCCACAAATCAATACCTGGTAGTCCCACCCCTTTTCTGCCTTGTAAGCAAATCTGTAAACGTTGAGTTCATGTCCAACATTCCACACTTTGTTTTTGTTGTTGTTGCATAATCGCCTCATAGTTACTACAAAATATCAACAATCACATATGCTTTTATTCCATTAAATTAATTTCTTTGTTGTTGTCATTTGTGATTTGATTTCCACTCGACACTTGACCAATCAGAATTGAGAATTCAACATTACTCTGGTAAAATTATGGAGGTTATACTTACAAGATTTAAGTATTTTTTTTCCATAGCTTACAAGTCGATGAAGTTTAAGACCATCAATTTACATCATGTAAAGCATATGCTGAAATCCAGACACGTGCTTTGACCTAGGTCGTGTCATTAAGTTTGGTTTCAAAGCCATTTTGCTTCCTTAAAACCTGACAGTGTGTGGGTGTGTAGTTCTTTCAGCCTTGCAGTTTTCTTGCTGCTAATTGGTGGTCATAAATATGGCTTGTTTCCAAAATCAGTGTCTAAGCTCCAGTGCTTCAGCATTACATCTATATAATTTCCAAAGACCAAAAATAAATGTTCTCAGTTCACATGGACACTGAACATTCCTGTAAATATGATTCTCTGCCAAATACGCTGCAGTACAAAGTTTACGCTCGTCATCCGACAAAGTTCCTCGAAGTGTTTAGTCACAGCCGTGACTCGATGACATGGCTGATCAAAGTGATTCAGAGGTGTGAGGTGATGTCTGCGGAGTTAAATAAGCCTTGGCAAGCAGAGGACACCTTCTATATTGCAGTATTCCTGTTCAACGTGTCTTGGTTGAACCTGAGTCTGCTGCGCGCATGCTAATAAATGCATTTGTATGCCTGCATCGATCTGCATAAAATATGACACTGCTCAAGTACAAGGGCTTTTGATCAACAGCCAGCTCATAGACTGTAAATGACTTTAGCGCTAGTAAATCTGATGCTGATTCAAGATTCATTTTTTCTTAAAGAGCTGGAGCCCAAATGGTGGTGTTTGATATTTGGTTTGTTATTAAAATTCATTAAAGCTAGTAACCCTCATCAAGAAGTTATTTTCTTTGAGTGATTTCAGTTTTTGACTTCTGGTTCTGTCTATGTTGTCTCATCTGCTTTTTCAAATAAAAATGAATAAACGAGGAAAGTGCAGTACACTCTAAATACTAATTATGTAGCTGTAAACTGATATAGAGGATTTCCCACTGGTAGTTTATCCCGAAATAGAGTACAGTTTGCATGGAAAAGTAGTAATGTGAAAGCTGTCTTGTGGAGCAGGAAGCACACGGTGGTACAGAACCCGAGATTACCTGTAGGAGGTGGTGTGAGTTCGGTTGAATCCATGATTCATGTGAACGTGAATGCAACTCATACTTAAGTCTGCACTTGCACACATGTTTTAGCTGATGATAACATCATTAGTTTCCACAACACCACGAGTGTCAGAGGAATATTGTGGGACACAGGAGAGGTGATATGCCTTAGTGTGCATAATAGTCATATTGTGTTCTCCATGCAAGTTTGGAAAGACATAAGATGAACACAAATGCACCAGTAAACACTGTAGGAAGCACCATAAATGATTACACTCAGATTTGGGCAGTAGTGAACATATCCAGTGTGAAGACCACCATAATGACCACATTAATGGTCAATAGAGAAATTAATTAATTTATTTATGTTTAATGTGTTCAACCGGTATTTTCCTAGTTACTGTTTTCTGAAGGTTCTTAAATTTAAATACATTCAATTTAATCTAAGATTTTTTTTTCAATGTATATATTGTTTGTTTTTCTTTCCACACACTATGATAAGAAATAAATTATTTTCTTCTATAAAAGTATAGTTTCTTGTTTACTTGTTTCAACCGAACAAAGTCTGTTGTGAACCGAGTAAACCTGGATATGCACAGAGGCTATTCTGAAATATGTATGCTGTGATCTTATTCTGTATTCATAAGAGACATGATGAAATGGGATCAACATGAGCACACATAAGTATTGGTTGATTTTGATGTCCTTGAATCGCAGCAGCTGGAAAATTCATCATATCTTCCTCCTTTCCCTCTTTTTTTTATTTATGCCAGAAATTGCTGATAGACATCTGGATCATTGAAGACTGTTCATTAAGTTTAATATCTAAATGAATCTGAAATAAATAAATAAATAAATAAATAAATAAATAAATAAATAAATAAATAAATAAATAATCCATTACATACATTTAAAAAAAAAAAAAAAATTGGAATCAAAACAATACATAAAGACAGTAGATAAGACCTTACTGCTCAACTAACACACTGCTAATAACCTGATTAGCTAGCTAAGGGTTATTGAAGTAGAAAGTAAATAAACACAATGAATGCAATATGAACACAATATAGCTGAAGCAATTTGTACACCATTGGCAAAAGTTTTGGGACACCGCTCCAAATCATTGAATTCAGGTGTTGCTTTTCAGGGGTTGGGCTCGACACCTTAGTTCCAGTGAAAGGAAATCTTAATGCTTCAGCTTCATACCAAGACATTTTGGACAATTTCATGCTCTGAACAGTTTGGAGTGGCCCCTTCCTGTTCCAACATGACTGCACACCAGTGCACAAAGCAAAGTCCATAAAGACATAGATGAGTGAGTTTGGTGTGGACGAACCTGACTGTACTACACAGAGTCCTGACCTCAACCTGATAGAACACCTTTGGGATGAATTAGAGCGGAAACTGCGAGCCAGGCCAAAACTGAGACGTCTGCATTTACATGCACATGAATGTAATATGGAGTTGGCTCACCCTTTGCAGCCATAACAGCTTCAACTCTTCTGGGAAGGCTTTCACAAGGTTTAGGAGTGTGTTTATGGGGAATCTTTGACCATTCTACTAGAAGCACATTTGTGAGGTAAGGTACTGATGCTGGACGAGTAGGTCTGGCTTGCAGTTGCAGCTCTAATTCATCCCAAAGATGTTCTGTCGGGTTGGGGTCAGAACTCTGTGCAGTTCCTTCACAACAAACTCTCTCATCCATGTCTTTATGGACCTTGCTTTATGCACTGGTGCTCAGTCATGATGGAACAGGAAGGGGCCATCTCCAAACTGTTCCCACAAAGTTGGGAGCATGAAATTGTCAAAATGTTTTAGCAAGCTGAAGCATTAAGTGTTCCTTTCATTGGAACTAAGATGCCAAGCCCAACCCCTGAAAAACAACACCTGAATTCAATGATTTGGACTTTTGGCAATATAGTGTATAATTCGTTGTACTCTGTACTGAAACATACAGTAATAAGTCAGTAACTCAATACAGTACAATACAATACAGTAACTCAATAATTCTCAATAATAGAAAAATATTGACAGTCATGTACAGCTGGAGCAGTCTAAGAAATAAAAAATCAGATGAAATGAGCCAAAACTAAATGTTACATAAAGAGGTTTTTGGCACAGCTTTCATGATCCATAAAGGAAACCTTCACCCTGAAATTATTTTATGATCAAATATTTGGTTCAGCTGATTCAGGTGATAATATGTTAGCTTGAGCTGTATTTTACTTGTACTTAACATAAGTTAGATGGTGTGTAATGAAAAAAATGAAATGACATCAAACATAAGAGATAACGATCATGCTGTAAAAATGCTGGGATGCCGGTGCTGTAAAATGTACAGCAAACAATTCTAAAACATTTAGAATATTGTACATCTTACATAATTTAAAAATAACACATAATCCATTTGGCTGATGTAGGATACAACTGAGCAGAACATTAAGGACCCTGGTCAAGGATCCAACCATGGCAGTGCTGGGATTTGAACAGACAAGCTTCTTATCTGCATCTTAAAGCCTTAACCACTAGCTGGCATTGCTTCAACCACTGAATTAACTCCAGTAAAAGACTGCACTAAATGAATACAAGGTCATTATGGTAGTCGTGGTGGTTCAGTGGTTAAGGCTTCAGGAGTCAAATCTCATCACTGACAATCAAATGCAGCACACTTTTAAGATAGAGTTGCAGTGGAGTTTGGCTTGGCTAGTTAGAGATGTATAAGATGAGAAAATGATGGTGTAAATGGTGGTATTAGTGTAACAGATGAAGCTTTAGAAGCTGATCAGTTTCAGCAGATTGTACATTTGAGAAAGTGAGAAAACTGGAAAGAATAAAGCACTACATTTACATTTCTGGCATTTGGCAGACGCCCTTATCCAGAGCGACTTACAATTCATCTCATTTTATACAACTGAGCAATTGAGGGTTAAGGGCCTTGCTTAAGGGACCCAGCAGTAGCAGCTTAGTGGACCTGGGAATTAAGCTAACAGCCTTCCAACACCTTCACCACTAAGCTACCACATGTATAGCATGCATAGCACTAATATACTGTTACATCACTTTCTTTGGGTGAAGATGAAGCAAGGGCTAATGCTTCTTCCAACTTCATTCGAGCCTGGAATTATGGTCCATGCTAGCTTGTAGGGAAATGTACATCTCTTACAAAACAAAAATGGCACCTTAGAAATTTAACAAGCAACTGAATAGCTCTGCATATTGACTGATTAAAAAGCAACTATTTGTATATAGTATAACATTTAATGTGCTGCTTTGTTTACTGTTGATGCTGTAATCAGCATGTTGATTTGACAACACTTCCTGAACTCGGATGGAATTGAAGAGAACATCTTGAGTTACATCTATTCATTTTCTGAACCGCTTCCTGAATCCTACACAGGGTCACCGGGAACCTGGATTCTGTATCAGGGGATTTAGGGAACAATGCAAGGGAACCCTGGAGGGGGTGGCAACGTATTGCAGGGCATAATCAAATACAGACAGAGATGCTGATGCTGGAGGGAGGAAACCAAAGTACGCAGAGGAAACCCCAGATCATGAGGAGAACACACAAACCTGGTAATCAAACCCACAACCCCGGCAGTTTTATTACCACTGGAGATCCCCTAGAGCAGAGCAGGAATTCAGATTTTTTTTTAATTTATTTGGGTCAGTAATTATGAACTAAGAATTATATTTAAAAATAAATAAATGGATGAATAAATAAATATGCTGTCCTTTCAGGGTGGATTTTGCCGTTAAGTCTACTTCACTCCAGCTAAAGATAAAATAATGAAACAAACATGAAAATCTCAGTTGGACTCCACCAAAAGAAAACAAATAAGAGGGCATATAAACAAATAAACGGGCATTTTAAAAATAGTGATGTAGGAAGATCTCCATGTAAAAGCAGACCAAACTTAGTGATAAAAATTGATTTTTAATATTTGCGTTGCTCACACGCTGACAATAATGAGCAGAGATGGTTATGGTTTTAAATAAACCCTAATTTTGTTTTTATTCAGAGCATTTCGAATAAAGCTTGTCAGTCTTTCTGGCTTTTAACACAGCGAGATGGGGTAAGAAGGATTGAAATTCAAATGCATCTGCACACATGCTAATCCTATTAGTGGCCTTTCTTCATATCTCAGGATGTTACACCATCTCTCAGTGGCTTGATGTATGAGAGTCATGTGACCAAATAAATCAGAATTCAGCTCACTGATTGGTGAGTAAAGTGATGAATAGAGGCAACATGGCAATTATGCAAACGAGGACTTATCTAGCATACTGTATATATCTCAACGCAACACACACACACACACACACACACAGAGAGAGAGATCCACTTCAGTAGCAGCAACAGCAGCATGAACATGAAGTGATCCAATATATCTCAGAAACAAAGATTCATCCTTGGCTCAGAAAAAAAGGTGCCTTGTTTAATTAAGGGAAAATTTCTGGAGCATAACGAAGATAAGAACCACGCTCATTCTGCTTCTCCAACTTTGTAATTAAAAGCGCTTTGAGAATACAGCAAACTTTCACCTACACTCAACATATGTAACAAATAAAACAAACCTAGACATTTAACCTCGACCACCTGTAAGCTAATATACTAAAATCTTAAATCTTTAAAATTTCTACTACATGAATCTATATAATTTGTTTACAGAAATGAACCACCGCTTCTTCGGTAAAAAGGAGAAAGGTTTATAATTAATGGTTGCTACGATACAGGACTATTAATAACAAACATTAATATGTAAAGTAAAGCTGTAATAAACACCATAACATTCATAGTTACCATAGTTACCATAGGATCCCATAGTCATGCTATATATTTACATGTGCAGTGATTTTATCGTTCTAAGTCGGCAGTCTCTGTACTATGAAGTCGCCAGAAGGAGTTCCTATTATTGGTTGCCATAGTAATAATGTTTATCATTGTGTGACACAACTAGCATTCCAAATCCGTTTCCTTGCTGCCAAAACAAAACATATTTGATGGAGATTTGGTGTTTGTATATATGCCTCATATCATACAAGATGAAGGAGAGGCAGTGTGTACATGCGCTCTTCACTCCCCTTAGGTGTCACTGCACAAAGTGAATCTATCTGTAAGGAATGACTGTTATTCGGTCATATAACATTTCTCAGAAATTCCACAACATTAAACAGATAAATGAGTCTGATGTGTCAAACTTTAATAAATAAATGTAAATATTAGTACTGGCTATTTGCTGTTGTATAAGAGGAATAAAACACTTCAGTATGTCCCATTAAAAGAAAACAATAACTAGTAACAGTTACTTTTTTTTTTTTACAGTACATGTCAGGCAGCATTACACCAAATTGTTGATAATTGTAGGTTATTATGCTAATATAATCATTTACTTAATACGAAACATAGACATTAATCATAGTTTCCATAGATAATAGAAGTGTCTAGGATTTATGTTTGTACATACACAGTTTTATTCTTATAATTTTTACTATAATGTCAAATGAGCTGTATCCTTACCCTATAGATACTATATAAAGTTTTGTTAACATATGCTCTCTATCTGTGCCATATGACCTTCTTCTATACAGTGGATATACTATTATTGCTAATAAATGTATGATCTACAGAATAGCTAGTTCTCCAGCGCCCTTCTACAAATCATTATGCATTCAAAAGACCAAATTAAATTCAATAGACCTGGTATAATAGGCCTACTGAATGAATTTATGCACCCATTTTAATAATACTCCCGAGCAGCACCACGACAAGACTGCTTACATCTCCTAATATAGAAATATAAATTCAACAAACAAAAAGGCTTATGCTCCGGCTTAGCGTGACACATATTATCCGCACAGTTCAGTTTGTTGACTAAAACTGCTCCAACTGTTTGGCATTCAGCAAGGTTAGACTTCATTAAATAACACCTTCAGGAGCACAGGTCACGCTTAGCATCGGCAAATATTTGCATTTCCTGTTGTGTGTATGTGTACATGCAGTGTGCCGACCAGCTCTATATCGTAGATACTGGTCCACAGGCGAATAACAGTGCTGTATGTTTCACACACAAAACTCGTGTAGCAACACAACGGTGTCACATTTATGGTAGATAAAAAGAAAACTTGTCATTAACTCTAGCTCAATTGTATTACCATGATCTTAACCCTTTCAAGCCATAAATTATTTATATGCATAGCCCGATTTTTTTCTCTTTATTTCTTAAAATGGCATAATATATGAACTTTGATTCTGTCTAGATATCAAATATTAAAATAGGAATTAGATTTTTCATGAATTATAAAAAGCTAAAATAAAATGCAGGAAATGAACAGGTAAGTCTATTTTTATTTTTATTCTTATTATTTTTATAAACTTTTTTGATTACTTATTTTTGTTCCATTTTTATTCTATATTATGACCCAGACATATGTGTGTGTATATATGAAAAATTTAATACTACTACTATAATAATAATAATAATAATAATAATAATAATAATAATAATAATAATAATAATAATAATAATAATAAAATTCATCATCCAGTGTACCTAAAGTTTTAGATTCACTTCTAAAATATGTCATATTTTAGAAAATATAATTTCTGAACAATGATTTATGATGCAAAGTAGTACATAAAATATGAATAAATAAATTTTATCACCACAAACAAACAAACACACTAGTTTTAAACAAACTAACTAATTAAAATATATATATATTTTTTAAAACTCTAAGGCATTCAGTGAAGTCTGGCACAAAAATCATTTGTAATTGTAATAGATTTATTAATTTTATGTAGAAAGATACTTAAGAGCTAGAAAAGTTTACATATATTTAGAGTTGATTTGCATCTTGTATATTCCTAAAATATATAACTATATCAGCAAGGTTAGTGTATTCAGAGGCTTTTATCAGAGAATGTTAGCTAACACATTCACACTGTGTTAGCTAGCTAGCAAAGAAGGGCATTGAGGTAACTAAATATAAATAACTATCTTGTTTGCTATGTACTGTTATGCAATAAAATGTTTATCTTATATTTGATGGTTTGAGCCATTTGGTCTTTTTTGTATTCACATCATTCAGTCTCTGTCTCTTTGATTCATTTTGTTTGACAGAATATTATTCCATCTTGGGATTTTTTTTTATAGCAAAGATCACACTGGAAACAGACAGCATTGCTTCTGGCCTTCCTGTTTCATCCTACACATCATCTGTCTCTCATCTAACCACAGCAGCTAGAGTCAATTATCACATCTGCAGGGCCGGCTTCTCTTTTATTGCTGTCTGGATGAGCGAGCTCGGATCCTCTGCTTCCAGTACACTGCAAATTATCTTGTGTACATAGTGGCACTTATCAGCAAGTACGGACGTGTCCTTATGGTGTCAGACTGATAAAATTTAAATAGAGCCAGAGACTGGAAAAGAGTGGACAAGCACAAGAAGAATGAAATTAGAAGAGCTGACAGTATAGCTGAACTACATGCTTTAAAAGAAAGGATTAGAGGCAGCGAGATAAAATGCTATTGTGGTAAAAGACAAGGACATAACTTTGCATTAGAGTGACCTATTTAATAGCTAGCTAATATGCAAGGGGAATATAAATGTACAGTATGAATTATGGAGATTGAACAGCTGATGCATTTGTTCAAAATACAAATATAAATGCAAATAGATGTAAATCTTTTTAAAGAAAGATTGTCAGGAGGTTGTCATGAGTATTAAACAAATCAATCTTTTTTTGGCCCTTATTCACTGATCATAATGACCACTGACCGGTGAGGTGAATAACACTGATTATCTCCTCATCATGGCACCTGTTAGTGGGTGGGATATATTAGGCAGCAAGTGAACATTTTGTCCTCAAAGTTGATGTACTAGAAGCAATAGAGAAGAATAGTTTGACAAGGGCCAAATTGTGATGGCTAGACCACTGGATCAGAGCATCTCCAAAACAGCAGCTCTTGTGGGGTGTTCCCGGTCTGCAGTGGTCAGTATCAATCAAAAGTGGTCCAAGGAAGGAACAGTGGTGAACCGGCGACAGGGTCATGGGCAGTTAAGGCTCACTGATGCACGTGGGGAGCAAAGACTGGCCCGTGTGATCCGATCCAACAGACGAGCTACTGTTGCTCAAATTGCTGAAGAAGTTAATGCTGGTTCTGATAGAAAGGTGTCAGAATACACAGTGCATGACGGGTCAGGGCTGTTTTGGCAGCAAAAGGGGGACCAACACAATATTAGGCAGGTGATCATAATGTTATGCATGGTCAGTGTATACTAGTTAGAGATATAAATTGCCTTAATAATAATAATAATAATAATAATAATAATAATAATAATAAGAAAAACGTAGCATATCATCACTTTACCACTAACCCAAATTCCTTTTCCCAGTGAACACCACAGCCTGCAGCCATGGCCACCACGGACTACAGACTACACACACACACACACACACACACACACTTCAATGCCCCCAGTCACTGAACTACTGATTGAGACTCACTTCCTCATCGACTCTCTATAAAGACTATCAAGCATTCACACTTTTTGTGAAAGTACACACCTTGTGTTTATCTTTATACCAATAGTTACCAAGCCTTTGTTTCCTGTGATTGCCCTTGTGATTTTTGACATTGCTTCTGGTTTTCTCATTTGCTCTTGTCTGCCCTGGTTCAGGTGTTTGCCAGTCACCTGACCACTGCCTGTTGTTGTTGATTATTGAGCTTGCCTGCCGATTTGGATCTGTGCCTTGTGTTCATTACAACTGCCTTACCTGCACATGCATCCTGTTTCAGCTTTTCTCCCTGACATGTAGATTATACAATAAGTGATTTGTTTTCATTTGTCATAAATGGCAACACATTTTTTTTTATCCATAATTTAGCCACAGAATATGTGATTTTGCCCATTTTACACCTGATGTTGGATCAGTTTGCTTGTGTCTGTCTCTGCATTTGGATCTCTTTCAGCCTAACTTTTCTGGCAGACTAATAATCCCATAGCTGGTTAATTTTATCCTTATATTAAGAAACACTTCCAAATCTTATTATATTGAAGAGATTTTCACTTACAAAAGTGTCAGTTTTTGCACAAAATATCCACCTCAAATTTTGCATACACACCCAATATTCTAAAACATCATATAGAACAAAATGGGGGGGGGGGATAAAATTTTAGTGAATTAATAGCCAAAGGCAATAAATTAAAATATAATTTAATTAAATTAAATTAAATTTAAAAACAGAAAACAAGTAATTTCTAGTTTACCATATGGATTGAATGATTTTGAAGTTTTTGTAAACATTTTGGATATTCTGATCCACAATAAAGTATATAATGATCTTCACTGAGATGAAATTATTATCTATACTATTTTATTTTATTTAAAAAAATAAATAAATAAGTGTTACAGTTTTGATGTGGAATCTAAAGGGAAGGCATGTGGGCAGAGAAGAACACATTGCTAAGTAGTGAACACTACAGGGTGGTTAATTGGCTCTGTAATTCATCATTTGACCTCATTAGCATGCTGGAGGGGGAATGAAGATTTATCAGTGTGGGTCACACTCCAGGCCTTGTCACCTCAATGGGGGACAGAAACGACCATTTGGCCGTGTAACCACAGGGAACTGAAGCTTTACGAACATTTTCAGTGAGTCAAAGCACATTCTACCTATCCTTGCTATACTCACCTACACAGTCACACCGTTCCGGATGATTTATTTGCCGTATTGCATTCTCTTTTTTTATATATATATTTATCTAGTGTGTGTAGTTACTCATTCTGTCACTCCATCTACATGGCCCCCCTACATAGATTAATATACAGTATAATATTTATAATATTGTAGATAATTTTTTAGTATAGATTATGCAGTGGAATTAATAGATGGTAGGTAATAGGTGTGATTCTGGTTCTCAGCTTTATGATTCATTATTTGATTAAGAATTAAGAATATTTATTAAGAATATTTTACTGTTGTATTATTAGTCTATTGTTAGGTTCGAGAAGTATGAGAAACTTTCATTTTGACAAAACTCTTTGCAGTATTCCCCCAGTTTCAGTATTTCAGTATTCTGGATTATCTTTAACAATATTTTTGGTTATTTTAATAATTAATTGTATGTCCAGTGGGGTCCTGTCTGAATCTGTTTCTGAGATTGACTGAAAATCTGGGATTTTTTAAACCTGGAAAATGTAATAAAGTTTTTAGAATAAAAAAAAGAAAAGAAAAGAAAAGAAAAACAAAGACAGTAAATGTTCAAAATATTAATATTCTGGACTATTTCTAGGTTACTATATACCATAATCCGCCATAACATTAAAACCACCCGCCTAATAGTGTGTATTGTGGATGAGTGTTCTGACACTTTTCTATCATGAACTTTTTCAGCAAATTGTACAGTAGCTCTTCTGTAAAATCAGCCTTCGCTCCCGATGTGCATCAGTGACCCTTGACCGCCTATGACCCTTTCAGTGGTCCACCATTTGTTCTTCCTTAGACCTCATTTGGTAGGTACTAACCACTGCATACAAGAAACACCCTGCTGTTATGGAGACACTCTGACCCAGTCGTCTAGCCGTCTCATCACAAATTAGTCCTTGTCGAAGATCCTTACCCATTTTCCTGCTTTCAACACGTCAATACCAAGAACTGATCACTTGGTACTTAACATATCCCTTGACAGGTGCCATTATAATGAGTTAACCAATGTTATTATCTTAATAAGTCAGTGATTGTAATGTTATTGACTGATGTATGTGAACGTAAGCAAATTTGTAATACTGACCATAGCAGAGCAAAAGGTCATATTTCCTTAAGACTCATCAATTCAATTTTTTATCATATAAAGTTGTGCAGTCTGTGTCAGCTGAAGCACACCAGATATTTAGAAATTTACCAAACATTTTACAAATACAAAACATTTGCCATTAATAATAACAATCTGTCATCTATTATTATTATTATTATTATTATTAAAATATTGTTTTCCCCCCAGAAACTTAATAATACAGTAGTTCAATTTACTCTAATTTACTTTAATTTAATTTACTCAACTTCTGACCTGAAATTCAATTTAACAATGGATATTGTCTCAAAGCAGCTTTACAGACGCATAGAAAAAATTAGAACGTTTAAAGTCAAGTTACTATTTATCCCTAATGAGCAAGCCTTAGGCGACGGTGGCAAGGAAAAACTCCCTGAGATGATATGAGCAAGAGAACCAGGCTCAGAAGGCACAGTAATGTCCATTCTGAAAGAAATGTGTCAGTATAATGGCTATAAAAGGAAAATCCCAATTACAATAAAAACTCATTTGGTGAATGATTAGCATGATTTTTTTTTCCCCCCGAGCGCAGAGTAAGATTTCACTCGCTTCAATTCCTTTAATAAAATGACATATGGGCCCATATATTCTTAATGAGCTGCTGCATGTAAAGGCTGAATAATTCACTCATACATGATCTTCTCCTCTTTGAGGCTAGTTAATTATCACAGATCTCGAGCCGTGATGTGATTAGACTGAATGTGATTATTTTTGAAATTGTCAATGTCCAAAGTACGCGTCAGTTTAACTAATGTAAAATTAACAACAACAAATCTAATCACTCTTCTTCAGCCAGAACTATTGCTTCTACTATAATAATAATAATAATAATAATAATAATAATAATAATCAGTAGTGGTAGTAATAAATGTGTAGAATTAGTATAGTACGTTTCTCATACTCAAGAGAAGAGCATTTTCACTATAAAGTTCTACTATAAGATACTATATTCATATCATATCATATCATATCATATCATATCATATCATATCATAATGTCATATATATATATCACCATCTTCATATCCATATCATCAGTCATTGGATTGTATCCATATGCTGGTTTTTTATATTTTGTCTATTTATTTTTCCTCTGTTCTGTACAGCACATTCCACTTTACTTTGAAAACTCTTATTTCTTTTATTTGGACACTCATAAAAAAGCATTTTACTGCATGTCGTACTGTGTATGATGTTTAAGCAACTAATAAAATTAAATTAGATCTGAATTTGAGTTACTCTACCAAAAATAGGAGAAGAAACCCAAAACAGTAATAAACAAAAAACACAGATTAGCAAAAATCTTTTAGAAGCTGTCACAAGGGGTTGAACCATGAACATGTTTAGTCACAGACACAGTTTCTGATGGTCAGCACTAATAATGCTCACACACTCCACAATATTATCACCAAGCACTACCTCTCAAAACACAAGAACAAGCATGCAGTGGAAAGAAATGTCAAGCTGGACTCATAGAATGGGTCCAGCAAACAGCAGGAACTGAGGAGCATGGAGTAAACATCACTAGCTTCAACAAAAAAGTGATCAGGTGCTGCACCTAATCCAGTACTTAGGTAGGTCAGTGGCCAGGCTATGACTGATGGGCTCTTGATTAAGACATATAACCTTCATGCAAATGGACACACATAAATATGATATTATATGATATGTTGCTTGGTAGGCAACTAAAAGTTTCTCATTTTTAAATATTTTTAATAAAGGCTCTTGTGTCAGAAAAGTGTAAACAGTGTAGAGGGCATTTAAGTGTGGCTGCTCTGCTCTTTGATTACTAATTGGTTTTAATGAAAAGCCTGCTGTGTACAAAACAAGCTTCAATTAAAACTGTGCAATTGAGCTATTCATTTATTTCTTGTGGTCAAGTGAGGTTTCTAGAACCTTTGAAAACAATGCCAAGGTTGACCAGGGTTGCCAGATTTGCATGAAAAGCACAGTGTAGAATATTCACTATTTTTAAATAGTTTTATATTGTTACACATTTACATAACATAAATGAAAACATCTAAGAGAATGCATCAAAAAACATCTCACAATTTTTAAATTAAACACCTGGCAACCCAGCCTAGAGTACATATATAGTGTTAATTTTTTAATGTGTTGTGGTGGGTGGACCAAATCACAGAGATTTCTGTACATGGAATAGAAAGAATAGGAAAATCTTGAATAACATGCGTTTTGTGCAAGATTTTTCATGTAGGATGTGATTTGATAAAGCCCAGAGGATGTGGTAGGTTTGTGGTTAAGGTGTTGGACTAATGATCGGAAACCAAGCCGCCAAGCCGCAACTGCTGGGCCCCTGTGCAAGGCCCTTAACCCTCAGTTGCACAGTTGTACCAAATGAGATAAAATGTTCTGGATAAGGGCATCTGCCAAAATGCCAGAAATGTAAATGTAAACAAAGTGCCTTTCTGTAAGTGTATAATGTATCAGCTTCTTCACAAGAAACGTCTTGTGTTCTAATAGACTTCATTCCAATAAGCATTTCAAACACTTTTTCAGATGCAGTCTCCTTTTCAGTTTTCAAAAACGATAACAGGACGTTGATAAAGTGTCCTAGTAAGGTAGTCGTATATCAAAGCTGAGCGCTTAATACATAACACTGTTATTTAAAGGACAGATAAAGGGAAGAAGAGCACACAGCTTTCATCAACTTCTCTTTCCATCTGATAAATATATCAAGACTGGTGGCTTTTGAAGTTTTTAACGAGAAGGCTTGAGTTTTGTTGTCAGGATTTGTCACTTTGAAAACAGAAGCCTCATGCCACTTTAATGCATCCTGTCGAGTTTGTGTTGGTTGGTGTATTTGCAGCTTTGCCTGGTATCAGCTGCTTCAGCTGATGACCTGATAATGGATTTCAGCCAGAAAATCAGCACAGACACCACAGACGCTGCACATATCATCAGTATCAGCTCACCCGGGAATAAACAGTCCCAATTTTCATGCCACTGGGGCACTGAGATTCTAATTAGCATGTTTTATTCAATCATAATCACACAACTTGTTACCTCCTTCCCTAACTGAATCCAACAGTTTATGAATTTAAGGAATAAATAAGCCTCATCTGAAGGTCATTTCATGCCAGGAGGTCGTGATCCAAATTACTCCAATGTTCACATAAAACATGTTTACTCCTTATATTTTACTAATGTGCGTCTTCTATTATAAACACCCTATACATATATATATATTTTTTAATTAAATACAAATATGGGTTTTTCCATCCCTAGTATATTTCTTTACATTTTTTTTTATTATTATTATTGTATTATTAATATTACTTATATTAATCTTTTTTTTTAGTTTTAAATTTTTTAAAATACAAATATGGGTTTTCCCATCACTAGAATATTTCTTTACATTTTTAAATTATTATTATTGTATTATTAATATTACTCATATTAATCTTTTTTTTTAGTTTTACATTTTTTTAAATACAAATATGTTTTTCACTCACTAGAATTTTTTTTTTCATTTCATTCAAGTGGAAATGTGCCATTTTAAAAGTGAACATTTTATTCATATTAATCTTTTTTTTATGCCCGAAACATGAACCCAAATACTTGGCTCAGTTTCTCTAATGTACATAAATATATATATATATGTTTAGGAGTCAATTTATATCACATAGATATTCTACAAGGCCAGGAAGTTAGCAAGAAGATAAAATTTTGTCCATAACTATGGTAACCTATTCCAAGAAATTATTATAGTTTATTTATTACTCTCTTCTGAAGTCCAATAAAATCACATAGTAAGGATTGGTGAAAAGGAAATAAAACAAAGTGACCTCAATACATTTCTTGAATTAGATTTAAAATGAATTTTAAAAAAGTAAACATTTTACAGCATTTAGAGTCACAAAGTATATGCTACAAAACTCCATTTGGAAGGATGTCTATGTAAATATATTTAATTTAATATTATTTTTAAAAAATGAATGAAAAAACTGATCAGGTTATTAATAATAGGGAAAAATAAATATGAATGGACTAGAGTAATATACCAAAAAAAAGAAAAAGAAAGAAAAACATTAGAAAACACAAAGTGTTTATGAATTTATTATATTACATTATATATTTCTACTTATAAAATGCATGAAAGAATGTCCCTGAAACATACTATTATTCAGAGCACTACAGTTTAATGGCTGTAAAACTAATTGATAGAAATGAGCAAGATGAGTAAGAGATGAAAACAGCGTTATCCTGGACACTGGATTAGACGAAGAGAACTTTGTACCAACATATTCAATTATCATGTGATATATTTTGAGAGGAAGTGGCAGTGTTCCCAGTGGCAGCTCATCCTGGGACAGATGGGGAAGAGTCCAACTGTATGTCAGCCACTGAACAATTGTTAATCTTTTTCTAGTCTTCATTCACCACTCCATACATTCTCATTACATCTCATATGGTTGCCTTTCTCGATGTTGCAGAATCATGATTATGGACAATAACTTACCCATTTAACTCAGTAGCCTAGTGGTTAAAAAATGGGATCTGCTTCCTGCTCTAACAGAGGTCCATTGTTAAGGGCATCAAGCTGCGCCATGCCCACTGCCCAATAGTATAAAATACTTTCAGCACAGTCCCCATAATAAATTATTAAAATAACATGCTAGTAATAAAAGGAAAATGATATTTTAGCTTAAATAAAACTCTACCAGACTCCTGCATTTCTCATGTCTCAATTGTTGCGATAAAATGTTATTTGACATTGGGTAATGTTCTAAGCACTAATTGCATATTAGAAAATATATAGAAACGTATATTTTATACACTGTATAACGAGCTGGGCTCATGTTGTGGTATCCAGCAATGCCACAGCCTCTGCTTTTTAGCCTCTGCTTAGCATAATAGGTTTAACCAGTTAATTGAGCCATAGTCTGTCACATTTGAACTGTGAAAGAAATCATAGAATGGACAAGATATCATTATTTATTTTGTTATGGCACCACATTGATCTTTTTCTTAAAAAGGTTACCTCAAGTTACAGCTTCACGTTGTGTTCATAAAGACTAAGAAATGCTATAGCTGCTCCTCGAAGAGTTAGGTGCTTGCGTAACTGCCATCAGTCAATAATGCTCTAGGGTGGAAAATGATTTAATCTTGTTTTTCTGACAAATCTAACTTGACAAAAAATTTGTATCAGTCTTTGCTAACTGCTGAAATAGAAACAGTGTGACATTCTGGTCACAGTGGGAGGCAAAACAGCTGCTTTTATTGCTGTACAATAAGGAACAGATCGATAGAAAGTAATGGCTTTTGTGAATTAGGTGTGCATCAGTCTCTCGATGAATGAAGCTCATCATGTGGGTCTGGACCAACCACTAGGCCTTTTTAAATAACTGCAAGATGAAGGACAGCAAATGAACAAGGACATGGATTTCTATTCATGACTCCAGATGAAAAATAGAATGTCAGCTTGCTTTTATATTGAATATAAAGCTGCGGATGGCTTTTTGTCTCTTTCAAGATTTTGTTGAAAACCTGACTGAACATTACTACAAACAGCAGTTGTCCTTTTTCTTTTGATCGGTACACAGCAAACACAGGAGTGCTATTATTTATTTATTTATTATTTGTTGGTTTGTTTGTGTATTTATTTATTTATTTATTTACATGTAATCGTATTGGAAATCATATTTATTAAAAGCAAAAACAAACAAGTAAAAAAAAAAAAAAACTAGCATTTTTCATATATGTGTTAATTGACAGCATTATTTACAATTAGGTCCAGAGATATTCAGACATTAGCATATTCAATCATTATTATATTAGTATACAGGAGTCGCAACTAAACTTGTGGTTGTTTTCTTTTTAAGAAACCAAAAGTAACAAGCTAACATCATTACTTAAACATGTCATTTCTGTTGTCAGATTTTATTGCTGGATTGCGAATCCTTTGTAGTCAGCAATTGCCTGAAGTCTGGAACCCACAGAAATCATTAGACATTGGATTTCCTACCTGCTGATGCTCTGTCATGGCGTTACTGCAGCAGTCTTTAGTTCCTGTTTGTTCTTAGTGTTGTTCTTAGCCTTCATTTTTTTCTCCCAGCAAGTGGAATGCATGCTTAATTGGATTCAGGACATGGGTCACTATTCATTCGAACCCTAAGGTGCTGCTCAATGACTCAAATGGCTAAAACTGAGCAGATAGAAATCACACCATCAATAAATACAAGAGAATCAGTGCCATTAGCAGCCATACAATCCCACGCCATAAGATAGTATCATGAGAAGTTCCTTCCCTTCTCCATACTCTTCTTTTCCCATCATTCTGGTACAACAGAACTTTGTGTCATGTTACAATCAACACCTTCAGAGCAATCAAAAGGTATAATTCAACCCCACTATGGTTAATTTAATTAAATGTTATGTTCTATCTATTGTCTGTTACACATTTAGCAGCTCCCAGACACTGCATGGCTGAATGTTGTAACCTGGCAACACAATGCATAGCTGCATAAACTCCTGCACTGAACCATATGCTGAAAATAAAATGAAATTACGTCTAAGAATAAGAATCAAGCTATAGCACTCGGTGCGGCCTTCTGTTGAGCCGTGTTTCAAATCGTGCAAAAGTATGACATAGATAAGTTGATTTTAGTGAAATAAGAAAATGTTTACATAAGGCCAAATAAAAATGTCTTATTTAGTGGTTTTAAAAAATGCAGATTTTAATTACTAAAAAAAAAATCCTCTTCCCTAAAGTTCTAGTATGCTACACTATTAAAGCAGAAATAAACATTACAGCTTATGATGGATAGAATTGTTCAATTAGAACAAATAGAGTTAGCACAATAAGCTAAGCAGGCACTGATTTGAAAAGGGGGCGCATTTGGCAGACACAATTATCCAGAGTACAAAAGACAATACAGTTTATATTTATACTTGCTGATGGGTGCAACAAGGGCAGCACTGGGATTTGAATATCCTTTTGATTTGCAGACCAATACCATAACCGCAGAGACACTACTGCACTCAAGTTAAACACCGACCCGTAATGGCACCGACCCGTCAGCTTTGTTGTTAAGGCAATGCTTACACAAATATCCAAGATTAGAAATGGAGAAGTGGAGAATTTTAAACAAAGACATTGAAAAGTCACCATTATTCCTCTTCCTTCTGCTTGTTATGGTCTTCAAATCCGCCACTGACCTACATAACATGATAAATCAGGTTAGGGTTTTGGCATCAGGTCCCTGTTTGTCACTGCACTGACTGTAGCACTCCAACATAATCAGGAGGAGGTGGGAATGGGTTGGAGGGGGGGGCTGGAAAAGAAATTTGTCAGAAATTGTATGCATAAGAACAGTTCAAGCACAATAAGGAGAATAGAGATTAAGGTCAAGAAGGTTTAAGGATGAACTAAAAGATGCCGCCTTTATGACAACAAGCTTTTTTACACAAAAGAAGAGAGAAACTCACACAATGGCTGAAATAAAAACATCTCTGGTAGCACTTAGTAATTTTTTTGTCCCAAACTTGGTTCCTCATTGGTTTTTCCAAGATCATAAGCCAAACCCTATTTATTTAAAGTTGTGTATTGTGGTCCCATATGAGCAAAAATGATTAAACACTATCAGCATGGATTACTTTCTTAAGCTTTAGTTAAGATTGAAAGCATGAGGAATTCTGCTCAGTACTGGAAAATTGGTTGATTTTGCCAGGAGGTTTAGAATTGGCATTGGATGGATTTTCAATCAGGCATCTAAATAAACAGATAAACTTTATATAAAGCAGATTGGAATATCGTACATACCGGCATAGTGTATGTTCACCAGCCTTGATGAGGCTGGATGAGGTTATTCAGTGTACAGTAAAATTATTGTAGAGGTGCAGAAAATATTGGAAAGAAATATTACAAATATGGTGTTAGAATAGTTATACACCTTTCCCATATGTTTAATCTTAAAACATTAGATACAGGATTATGTGGATTTTTTCAGAAGCTTGCTTTTTCTTCACTATCACTATCTAGTTCATAGTGTGGATACAAACAAGCTTTGTGTCCCAACATTCAGGAAATGCCTGTAAATGTCTCCTTTAAACACACACTGCATTCATCTCTCTCCCTCTCTCTCTCTCTCTCTCTCTCTCTCTCTCTCTCTCTTACATCCAGTCCATAATGGTCTGCAAGTAGTGAGCTGCATTATTATGCTCACTCAGAGACTGGCATGAAAAACATCTTTGATTCTGTCTGTGTTTGATTTCTTCTCTTGGCACACAAACAGGATCTAAAGCAAAATATTTTATGGTGCTTTGCATAAAAAAAAATATAAAATAAATAATAATAATAATACAGTTGGATGAAATGATATCAATACATTTCGATGGCTGTACTTTTGTGTTGGTGATGCTAAAAGTGGAATTTCTACAAATCAACCAATTGGATTCAATCTCTCTGGGGTGCTGAATGAATTTCACCCTTTTCAGTTGACACTTGGATTTTAATTCCATCTCTATTCAGAGCGCTGGTGGGTTTCCAGCCCTGAAAGCTTTCTGTTTTCCAATAAACTTGATGATTTTAGCCTTGCATCGTTTCAGAGCCAGATGTTTATTGATTCTTGCATTGGAAAGCAGTTCAGCCCTCTGTTACTCATTATAGTGTGAGAAGGTTCAAAAAAATCCTGGAATGGACTGACAGACTCTCTGGAAGAGCTCCTCAATTGTTAAGTCAGTTGAGGTCACTGAAGCAAAATAAACAATAAAGTCAATTAATATATGGCAGGCTAAATAAGCAGGGTGTTTCTTTAATGATTTATTCAATTTCACATGATTGTTTGACCAATGCATGACACCTGGGTTCGTAGGAACAGATGCCTGCTGGACATTCACTCATCCTACATTAATTCATAGCCATCTGGAGTTTTATCACAAAGGAGACCTGCAGCTATTTTATTACGGACTTCACCATGAAAAGCCACTGCTGTATAATCAGCTAAACTGGTTTAAAAAAAATAAAAAAAGCATGAAGTTTGGAATTTGCTTTAAATGACCCATGGCAATGCACAATGCCACATAAAGAAAATATAGCGCCTTTAAGAGTGAAGTGTTGTGTGGAAATGTTACTGGTTTATATTTCAATACAAAATTCTATTCAACTATAATAATATATCTCAGACTAAACTTAAATTCCACCGAAACTTAAATGTTATGTTCTTGCAACAAATAATCAGAGTACATTAACCTAAAAAACAGTAATAATTGTTGACATTAATTAATTGCATTTTGGTATAGAATAGAATCACAGGTGGTTTTGGTACTTACATAGAGTTCAACACAATCTGGGGTGCAACATATAATAAAAAAAATATATATAATAAAAATAAAGAAGAAAAAGTAAGGAAAAATAATTCGATATAAATTATTATTTAAATTACTAAAATGATTATTAAAATATTAAAAACAAAAAAGACGAATATAACCAACACACAGCATGTCCAACAGGTTCATATCCATACTATATGTAAACCAAATGTGCAAACCAGTATGGTGTCAGGTACAAAGTAGCTGTTATATTGCATTGAAAAGAAGATTCATGCCCATATTAACGGGAAAAAAAGTTTTTGCGCCTAGTTGTTTTGGTGTAAAGTTCTCTGTAGCACCTACCAGAAGGGAGGAGTTTAAATGGCATGGGTGTGTGGGGTCTGAGATTCTTTTTCTGTTGGCTTCCTGTCTTGAAGAGTTGACAGGGGCACACTAACGATCCTCTCAGCGCCCCTGACAGTCTGTTGAAGTCTGTTTTTCTGATTTGGGGATCAAACCAAGCCAGACTTGTTATTGTGCACAAAACTGTCAATAATGCCTGAGTAGAATCATATCTTCAGGAAGTATCTCCTTTACTGGGCTTTTTCTTTTTATATAGGTCTCTTTAGGTCCTGTGAGATTGTAGAGTCCAATAACCTGGATGACTCCAGCAGTGGCATTGTGCTGTTCGTTATGGAGGAAATGTTGGGTATTTTGAGGAGGTTGTTTTGACTTCACCAGGCAGCCACTTGTTCGAACTCACTTCTGTAAGGAGACTCGTCACCATTGCTGGATGAGGCCAATGACTGTAGTGTCATCCACAAATGTCAGGAGTTTGACAGAAGGCTCTGTTGCTATACAGTCATTTGTAGTCAGTGGAAAGAGCAGTGGCAACAGCATAGTTTTGACTGTGAAAGCTTCACCTGTTGCTCTCTGTCTGACAGGAAGTAGTCATTTAGGACATAGTAAATAGTAAACAGTCACTTATGTGGATCACCTCGTATTCTAATTAATTTATTATACTTTAGTCGATCCATGCGGTGTAAATAACGTATACATAACAACAGTTAGCAGTATCATTCATGGAAAAAAAAAAACATGCACTCAATTAATAGCTTATAACCATTTTAATTTATGGGCTTAGTCTTTGTGTACTTAGCAAACTAACGTCCTGTTAGTTGTAACCCTTTTAGTTGTTCAATAGATCCTTGGACAAGGACGAATGTAGCTAACGACAAATGTAGAAAGATACTGCAACACAAAACAAAGAGCAGATATTTAACTGGTTATGAAAGCGGCCTGCTTTCTCAGTCCATCTCTGTCCATTATTACATTCACCAGCAAATGAAGATGTTACTGCATCTGACAACGCTGCATTCATTGAGCAAAAGAAGAAAATGGATTGGCCCACTGGGAAAATTCCAGAACTTCCTGACTGCCAGTTCGTCCCTGCTGTCTAATGAAATGACAGGATTTATGTTGCGTGCTTTTAATTTATCCCTGCTGTTTAGGAGATGAATACTGCTAACAGGAGATCAGCAAGTAAAAATATCCTGCAAATGGGCAAATTTATTTCATATTTCTTCTTAGTAGAATAATATAAATCAAATATAAGATTATTAAACTTGCCTTTAAATGCTTTCAAGCTTTAGGTGTATTCTAGTTGCAGATAATTCGACTTCTTTCTAAAAACAAATGCCTGAAGTTAGAAAAAGAAATCAAGCATATTTGAAATTAGTGCAAATGTCTGAACATAAGTTTAATACTCATGTGGTATATTAGAATCTTAATATTAAGATATTAAGTAGATCACTTTGACTATATTTTATATATATATATAAAATTTTATATATAAAATAAATTTATAATAATAATTATTATTAATATAAATTATATATATATATATATATATATATATATATATATTACAAACCCTATATATGTATATATGAATATATTTGATGATATATTCCAGTGTATTTTTCCAGTGCATATGAAAGAAGCATCAGCCTTTACTATAATATTTAAAGAGAAATATTTCTTACTAGTGTGTAACATTCTGATTGACTACACTTAGTGTAAAAATAAACGGTGTAAATTTTATTTATTTTTTTGACAAATTACTCTTTAAAATGTAAATTAGAATTCAGCATGGAGCAGCTTCTCGGTGTGAGGATGTAATTCTGTGATCATCTTGACATTTCTAATGTCACAACACTGTTGTGGGAAAGGGTGGAAGATTATAATTATAGTCTCTACCTAAACTTGTTTTTCATCCTTGACTTCATTTACATCCTTTTGTTTTTATTGACCGTAAAACTGCGACTAGTGTGGCTGATTAAGTTGCATTTGATGTGGATGAAGCTGTGATTAAAACGTTGAGAGATTAATTATTTACAACCTAATATTTATAACAATGCTCTAGTTAGAGCAGAGAGAATTTTATATCAGAGGTGTTTCACTTTATAAAAATGGATTGTAGCCTCTAAACAAATGTAAACTATTTTGTTAATTTGTTAATGTCTTTATATTGAGGAGGTGCTTTAAATAAATGCTGATAAAAATGTATGTTTATATTAAATGAAATATCAGGCAATGATTTCTTGTTGGAATTCCTACAAGAAGCTTTCACAATTGCCAGTTCTCTTCAATTGGACTCTCTCTTTTTCTCTTTCTCTCTTTTTTGGTTCTGTGTTTGCTGCCATACGCCTCCCTGAGTGGGAAATGGGAGATAAATGCAAGGCCAGCAGAGTCCTTGACTGCAGATCTGTAACTCTGTCAGCTTTCTGCACAGGATGAATGACCGTCTCTCTCTACATCTGTTTTGCCTGCAAACAGCAAGGTGGAAATGTTCTTGGGGGATGACAAATGGGGCAGGGAGACTCAGCAATGTCAAACGGAGACATCTCACACCTACTGCTGCGCCACTATTCTCTTCTTGTATATAGACTCCCATATGGGAAGAGCATATGAGGGGAACAGTGTGATGCATTGCAGGGTTTGTGTTGAGCTGGCTGTTTCTGAATTGTTTTTCGGCAACACAAAACCTCTCTATAGTTGGCAGCGTGCACAAGAGGTACTGAGAGAGTGGAGTTTCTATTGTTGATATTGAGTGTCTTTTGAGTATTATACCTTGCGTGAGGTTTAACCTAGTGATTATTTGTTCTGTTGATTCTCAGCTTTGGGGTTGGTTACAGATTGCCACCTTCATCCTAGTGACTTCTTGAGAATACCAAAGTGCTCAAGGTCCTGAAGTACTCCATTTCTGTTGATAGATGAGTTGGGGGTGGCTGAGAAATCATGTATGGAAACAAATTGACTGCACACGTTTGATACCTTTACTGAAAATGAAAAAAATGAAGAAAGTAATATCATCATTCATCTCAGTCAGGGACGTGGTGAATCTGAAGGCTGTCCCAGGAAAACTGGGGGAGTGGTTTGAATACACACTGGATGGGGCAACAGTTCATTCCAGTGGGAGTTGGGTTAACTTCAGTTAAGGTGTTTGACAACTGATTGGAAGGTTGTGAGGCTGTGAGTTTGAATCCCAGGTCCACCAAACTGCCACTAGTTGGGCCCCTGAGCAAGGCCCTTAACTCTCAATTGCTTAGTTGTATAAAAATGAGATAAAATGAATGGATGGGTGTCTGCCAAATGCCATAAATGTAAAATGCAAATCACTGACACACAGGGCAGTTAGGATTAGCCAATACACCTACTGGCTTGGTTTTGGGAAGTAGGACGAAAGTGGAGAACCCAGAGGAAACCCATAATTTTCATTAACACATAAATCTAAATAGGAACTGTCAGACAACATTCCACTCCAAAATAAATACAGCAAAAGAAATAAATATGCTCATCTATTCAATTATCTGACTTGTGTGGATGAAAGCTCATAGTATTTTGATGGCTAACCAAGGGATGTGTGTGGCCTCACAATCACACCTCAAGAAAACGCTAAAATTTTGTTTAAGGGTGCCAATAATTTTGCAAAATATAACTTTCACAGGAAAACGTTACATTTCCATGAATTTTGATATAACATAATATAACTTTAATATAAGTAATGCTAACAAGTTTCTACAAGTCTTTGAAACATACACTATATTGCCAAAAGTATTCGCTCACCTGCCTTGACTCGCATATGAAGTTAAGTGACATCCCATTCCTAATCCATAGGGTTCAATATGACGTCGGTCCACCCTTTGCAGCTATAACAGCTTCAACTCTTCTGGGAAGGCTGTCCACAAGGTTTAGGAGTGTGTTTATGGGAATTTTTGACCATTCTTCCAGAAGCGCATTTGTGAGGTCACACACTGATGTTGGACGAGAAGGCCTGGCTCTCAGTCTCCGCTCTAATTCATCCCAAAGGTGTTCTATCGGGTTGAGGTCAGGACTCTGTGCAGGCCAGTCAAGTTCATCCACACCAGACTCTGTCATCCATGTCTTTATGGACCTTGCTTTGTGCACTGGTGCACAGTCATGTTGGAAGAGGAAGGGGCCAGCTCCAAACTGTTCCCACGGTGTTGGGAGCATGGAATTGTCCAAAATGTCTTGGTATGCTGAAGCATTCAGAGTTCCTTTCACTGGAACTAAGGGGCCAAGCCCAGCTCCTGAAAAACAACCCCACACCATAATCCCCCCTCCACCAAACTTTACACTTGGCACAATGCAGTCAGACAAGTACTGTTCTCCTGGCAACCGCCAAACCCAGACTCGTCCATCAGATTGCCAGATGGAGAAGCGTGATTCGTCACTCCAGAGAACGCGTCTCCACTGCTCTAGAGTCCAGTGGCGGCGTGCTTTACACCACTGCATCCGACGCTTTGCATTGCACTTGGTGATGTATGGCTTGGATGCAGCTGCTCGGCCATGGAAACCCATTCCATGAAGCTCTCTGCGCACTGTTCTTGAGCTAATCTGAAGGCCACATGAAGTTTGGAGGTCTGTAGCGATTGACTCTGCAGAAAGTTGGCGACCTCTTCTCACTATGCGCCTCAGCATCCGCTGACCCCGCTCCGTCAGTTTACGTGGCCTACCAATTCGTGGCTGAGTTGCTGTCGTTCCCAAACACTTCCACGTTCTTATAATACAGCTGACAGTTGACTGTGGAATATTTAGGAGCGAGGAAATTTCACGACTGGATTTGTTGCACAGGTGGCATCCTATCACAGTTCCACGCTGGAATTCACTGAGCTCCTGAGAGCGACCCATTCTTTCACAAATGTTTGTAAAAACAGTCTGCATGCCTAGGTGCTTGATTTTATACACCTGTGGCCATGGAAGTGATTGGAACACCTGATTCTGATTATTTGGATGGGTGAGCGAATACTTTTGGCAATATAGTGTATATAACTGAGTGTAATGTTCTTTATATTCAGTATATTTTTCCCTCTTTCTTTAAAAGGTGCCGTTGTGAAAATCACTGAACCTGCATACATAATGCTGTCGTTTCCTCTTGTGGCTAAGTAATCTATCAGCATTCAGCCATTCACCCGAAAAAAACCCTTGTATAATTGGATTAAATGTGCATTTACAGCACGGTGCTTGTAATTGCGCCATAATGCAAATTTAAGAGCAGTGGGGTTTTAATTGTATTGTAATGGTAACTCCATGGAGGCTCAATTTTAATGCTTCTCTTTGAACTATTTCAAGTAACACAGCTCTGTGTGTTTGGGAGCATGTGTTTACTGTTTTTATTTCAACATAAGAACATTTTCTGCATCTTAAAATGTCTTTTTGTGAATATATATATATATATATATATATATATATATATA
Organism: Hemibagrus wyckioides; assembly: GCF_019097595.1. NCBI lineage: Eukaryota > Metazoa > Chordata > Actinopteri > Siluriformes > Bagridae > Hemibagrus > Hemibagrus wyckioides. The sequence goes on along the minus strand of NC_080732.1, from coordinate 6,910,013 downwards.
TGTAATAATAATAAGAATGCTATAAGAAAATGAACGCTCTTTGGGCCTGATTTGATGACAATGATTTCAGGAGATTTATACAATGCAGATAAATAAATGGCTGATTACTTTGTCTTAAACAAAACACAACCTTCAGCAGCAGGATCCTGAAAATGGTTTTGTTCTGCAGAATCTTCAAATCGTAAGGGATTAAATATAATTACATTACTTTCAAGCTCAGCAGGCTTGAAATAACTGAACAGTGCTCAACATATTTTATTTGATATACCTGTGAATCAATAAAGAACTCAATATATAAAAAAAATATTCTAAACAGATGCTAACATCTAAATTTTTTTTTTTTTTTTTAGAAACATTTAAAAGATATAAAAAAAAATATATATCACTGTTATTATTTGCAGATTATAAAATAGCACATGATCCAGCACATACTATTATTTGACATTTTATTATTTAATTGTGCAAAAATTTCTTTGACAATAATTTTATTCTTGATTTATATAATTTTAACATATGCCCATGGTTTGAAGGATAATCTGTCCGTCTTTAAATTTGACCCTGGATGACCAAACCAATTGCCTACTTCATATTAAGATAAGCCAGCTTGTATATTTTCATTACCAGTACACTATATTCTTGTTTATTGCTATTCTGCTTTGTGATTTTGGCCTATTCTTGACATTTCTGATCAGCTGACCTCTACCTGTATTTCCATTCCATTTTTGGACACTGTTTAGGATTTGTCTGCCAGTTTCTTCAATATAACCTCATACTGCACTTGCATCTGTTCAGCAATCCCTACATGATTGATACAGACTCAGACCTTTCGGTCCCAACTGTAATTGACTCACAAACCAGAGGGAAATCTCAAGGCACCAAGGCAGTATTATTAAAATTAAATGAGCTTAATTAATGAACCTGTGCATATTAAATGGACACAATGCACCAAACCAACAAGCACAGCACGCTGTTAATGCTCACAACTCAGCCTGCAGGAGTTTGTGCTTTTTACTGACCATGCATTGCACAGATGACTGACTAATGTGGTATTTAGTGAAACTATTTCCACCCAGTGTGCTTTTCCACTACAATTTGCTGCTAAAAAAAGAAAACCAAATAGACATTTTGGTCCCAAAACAGTCCTAGATGTTTGTTAGAGAATAGAGACAAAACGCAATGCATTAAACAAATGAATAGTTTTAGATACAATTAGCTTTTAGCGTTTCTCCATCCCCGAGATTTCTCTACCTTAAAACCACACATTTATTTAAAAGAGCATCAATTTAATTTCCAAGTATTTATTTAAATGAGGAATCCTTGCAGAGAGTAGCATAGAAACAACAAGGAAGTAATAGGAAACTGAAATTGACAGCAATGAATAAGTTCAAGCAAGATCACGTTGTGGAATGAATGTGGAATAAACAAATTGACCTTTCCTTGTCACTGAGTTGGTAAAAATAAATAAATAAGTAAATAAATAAATAAATAAGAGTACAGTACATTTCTAGGTACAAAAGGTGTACAAAAGGCACCAATAAGATAATAACAAAACTTCACAATTTCTGACTAGTAAACAGGAGTAAACAATAATAGAGCAATAAATATAGTGTGCTGCAGGAATGAATCCTGAAACCGGGAAGTGAGTTCACATATTTTTGCACTTCTAGTTCCATCACCCCGATCTTTTGATTGGTTTTTTTTGTTTAATTGCTTGAAATAAGGTCTCTGGTTAATACAAGCTCAAATATACATCAGTAATACCCCACTCATGATTTTTTAAGCATTTAAGTGGCTAAATGGGACTACAGAGATTGTCAGGGACATTAAACATCATCAAGCCAAACAGAAAAACCTATCTATTACAGTCTCATTGTGTTTATTCCTGCTCTCCTACAAACTATTCCATGTTTTGGAATAAATGTTGAAAGAGTTAAAGCTTGGTGGCGGTCATGTTGACGGTGTAGAACTTTTTCACTTCTGCTGATTGCATTTAGGAATCAAACCTCATAATACTTGTGTTCATTTGTGAAGATTATCTCGACGTGTAAGAATCCTAAGCCTTTATTTACCAAATCTTATTCTCTGCTATAATCCAAAAGCCGGTGAAGTAATCCTATAGCAGCTCTTAGAGGAAACCAGAGTAATGTTAACTTCAGAAATATGTCATCACTGCAGTACTCTATTGTTGATATACTCTGTAAAAAAAATGTAAATTTGACAATACTACACTGGAAACCCATGTCTTGTAATTGAATTCTTCTAGGCTTATTATTTTTTGCCTATGTCTACTCTAGTGCAGATGAAAAAAAGAAAAAAGTACTATTACATTGAATTATGTACTCAATAACTGCAACAAGAGGGCATGTAGATATTTTTCAGCCCCCTCATTTTGCACCCCAGACGAATACATCGATATTTACAGGATAAGGGGTTGTGTGGTACTGTGTTGAGAAAGAATGCAATAAACAAATCTATTCAAAGTTTTAAGTTTGTCCTAAGACTGAAATACATTATCGTACCCACCTCTAGTTTCCTTTAATGGTATTAATATTTAATAAATTGAGAATGGAAAAGTCCTCTGAGGAGCTAGGTTTGGGACAGGGCAGTCTGTACATTTTAGTGATGAAGACTGGCAGAAAAGGAGTCTAGCAATGGCATTTTCATTTGCTGCTTTAAAGTGTGCAATGGCTCTCTGTGTTATCAGCTTTTGTCAGGAAAAGAGCCTGTCTTAAGTTCGACAAGCAGGAAAATTGGAACATGGGTGAAGGGTTAGGGAAGTCTTAAATTCACCTCTTTTGAGAAACACACAGGGGGGAAAATAGATTCCAAACAAAAAAGCAGCTTGGAGCAGAATAAATTACCTTCGTCTAGCAGACAGCAATTTAGAAACAGCTATATCTGTTTTTTTGGGGTTTTTTCATGCTGGGGCAAGAGTATTGTTGTGTGTTGCTAATTCAGTTGGGTAGATTCGAACTGTTCTCACCATAAATAACTAAATAATTGTAATAAATAAATAATATCACTGACATTACCATGCACAGAGCAGACCATTTTACTTCTCTGTAACCAATTCTAGGACAAACTGTGCTACACCAGCAACTCATCTTTTATCTATTATACTCATCTTTTGCTTATTGTCAGCACTGAGGATCAGAGGAAAATTTAGAAAATATAGCTGCAACATCAACATACCAACCCACAGCCTTATGGCTTATTTTTGCACTTATTGTGTTATTAAAAATACAGTCCACGGTTTTTAGTAGTATAGATAGAATCTGTATGTTCACAATTCCCAAGGAAATAATCTGAAAGAAAGAAAGTTTTGTTAGCACTGTTTAAAAGCATCTTTTAGTTGCATTCAGTTCAATAGCTGGTGAAATTACTAAATGTGCTTTTATCTGGTTTCTAAGTGTATTTTCTGATTTTTTAACATGTTTTAAAGAACCAGTTTTGTATCTCTATCAACCAGTGTCTGTTTGACCCTGCGTTTACATAATGTCTTTGGCTTGTTCCTAATATTGTGAACTGTTCCAATTTTTGTGAATTGCTTTAATTATTGCAACCTGCACTTACATCCACTCTCCAAGGATCTGTGTTCATGGCAGTTATTGAATAGACCAAATTATTTAATTTATATAAGAGTGGGTGGTTGATATAGCTCAGTGGATCTCAACCTTTTGGAACTGAATCCCCCCCAAACCTGTCCTATTATGTGCCCCCCCCCCATTTATAGATAGATAGATAGATAGATAGATAGATAGATAGATAGATAGATAGATAGATAGATAGATAGATAGATAGATAGATAGATAGATAGATAGTTTTCTGGTACATATTTATTTTTTATTGCTGTCAGTTTTGAAAACCCCGACTCGCACAAATAAGTTGATGCAAATAGAAGCAGTAATTTAACTGCTGCGTCAGACAGCTGAGGATATTCAGTCATCACAGTCAACCAAAACAAAGGCAGAGAGCAAGAGCTATAGAGATGTCTCAATCTGGTGTCGCTCTTTAATTCAACTAACTGCTCCTCCATGTCAATTGATAGATCTTTTCCTGGGCAGCTAAAGGGGGTCTCTGACCCAAGCAAACGAACTGAAATTATCACTGAAATAACGCCAAATTGTTTTTTCAGGCAATCAACATGCTGAGTGATTGTATTGATCAAAGAGGAGATATCTATTCCTATCTCTTGCACACAGTCAGCGAAGTTGGGAAACATTTCAACATTTTTATTCATCAAACTTTCAACGAATGCACTGACTTTTTCTGAAAGAAGAACAAAATGTTTGCATTTCTCCCTTGCATCGACATGTTTAACACATTCTGCCTTTCAAAAATGTCTGCAAGGTATGACAACAGCGCTAACCACAGAGGGTCGTCCAAGTCACATGCAAGGTCGGACTTCGCATCAACTAGAAACGCCTTCACTTCTGTTCACAATTCGTAGAGGCGATGTAAAATCCGACCTCTGGAGAGCCAGCGCACCTCAGTGTGAAAGAGGAGCTGCTCATGTTCGGCTCCCATTTCCTGACAGAGCAGGGAAAACAAGCGTGAATTTAATGGCTGTGCTTTAATGAAATTGACAATTTGCACTGCCTGCTTTAAAATGGATTCGAGAGACTCTGGCATTTGCTTTGATGCAAGAGATTCACAATGAATCATACAGTGGGTCCATTTGGCTAATGGGGCTAACTGCAGGACATGAGTGACCAGGCCGCTAACCCTCTCAGTCAGGGAACACGTATCTCAACACAACTACTCCATGACATGACTGCAACCTGTATAAAATCATCTAAAACACCAAATAATGCTTCGCCAGTTGTGTGCACTGGAAGAGAACAGAAAAGAATGTCTTCCTCAATGTTGCCATTTTTAATCTGACATAGGTTAGCAACTGTGCTATCATCAGTTGTCTCATCGAGCTGCAATGCATTATACTGGCTTTGCATGATGTTAGCAAGCAACTGTTATTAATTAATTAATTAATTAATTAATTAATGTCATTTGCCATGTCAGATATGCGGCGACTAAAAGTGTCATTAGAAAGGGGGATGCTACCAATCTGTTGGGTGAAATTCTCACCAAACATGACCTAGCAGATATCATTAGCAGCAGGTAAGATAAGCACCTCAGCAATTGTGTGAGATTTTCCTAACCTAGCAACTCGTTGTGAGAGTTGTTTGACTTGTTTCACTTGTTTGACACTGATGTGTGTTTGCTGCTGGTGCGTTTCTGCTGTGTAAGGCAAGATAACTTTAATTTGAAAAAGTCTAAAGGTTTTGTCTTTAAGTTGTGGGTGTTTAGTTTCAAAATGGCGCTTTAACTTGCCTGGCTTCATGCTATCATTTGCCAGCAAATCTGCGCATATTACACAATGGGGCAGCGGTTCAGCATCTGTCTCAGCCTCTGTAAAGCCAAACTGAATATAGCTCTCATCAAATTTTCTTGTTTTACACTTTTTAGCTGAAGGTGCTGACGACGGACCATATCGCCACAACTCCTTTTAGCACGTGTGATGAACTTATCCATGTTAACTCGACTGATATCTCTGATCTTCTGACTCGTGTCTGCACTGCAAGCTATACATAAAATGCGCGCTTAAGCTCCGCCTCTCCAGCTCAAAAACAAAAAATGCAAATGGAGAATCCCTGTAAACATGCTTTAAAAATACATTTAATTATAATTATTTAATAATATTTTTTAATTCTATTTTTTAAATTGAATAAATTTCAAAATATATTTTTTTATATATATATATATTTTCTTTTTTTTGCACATTATAATTGAAAAGCAAACTGAATACCAAAATGAATACCTGACTTTGTGGTTTTCTCTCGGAAACAATGTGTACCCCCGCCAATCCCAACCCCCCCACCCTGACCTTTTTGTGTCCATACCCAACCCCAGCCTGTTGAGAACCACTGATCTAGCTGGATGAGCCATTGTTGGTTGAGCTTGGACGTTGGTTATTCAGGTCAGGTCCTGTCCAGCCATGTCTCTCTTCTCATTACCATTTATCAGACTATTTCCTAAAGTCTTTTATAACTGTATTAGTTGTGGGCTTGCCTATATATATGTGCTTACATTGGGAATAACTGGCATTGTATATTACAGTTTAAGAAAGAACATTGTGATTTTTCCAACATTTTCCTTCTTCTTCTTTTAATGTGTAGCAATAGCGGTTCAGGAGCTAGTTAGATATGGGCATTTGGGATTATTTCAGTAAAATGGCAGTGTGTGAAGCCTCAGGTTCACTGAGTTTTCTCATAATGAGCAGTTCCGGCTCCGAAGGACTCCACATAACAATGTCTCATATGAGTCATGGCTCATAATTCTACTCGGCATTTGTTCCAGGCTATCTTCACTAATGAGTCATTAGCTTTCACTCGCACAAAGTGCATCACCTTTGCTACCTATGGAGGAATGTCGTCATGTAGATATATTGCTTTTATACACATGCATACAAATTCAGATTTTATTATCAATTAGATATGCAGATAGTCTGAGTCCACTACAAATACAAACAAAAAAGTTAGTCAGAAATTAAAATCAAGTCTTTAAAAAGTTACATACTGATTGAAAGTAGTAAGAATAAGAAAGCAACAACAACAACAACAACAAAAACACAGAAGAGTGTATAATGATGAAATAACACGGTTTTGCGAGTATGTATCCTCTCAAGAGTATAACATTCTCTGAGAAAGTTGGGACATGCTTGCTCATAGAAGGGTTTTCTTCATTTCCATTTTAGAATAACATATAAGGCATTAACACTGCGAAATATACATATGGAATTATGCAGTGACCAATAAACATGATAAACAAATTTCATGATTCTTAACGACGATTTGCACACTCTAGGCATCTTCTCGAATATTGTAGTTTGATCAATACACATCACCCATGAGACTTACTTACTTACTTACTTACTTACTTACTTACTTACTTATTTATTTATTTATTTATTTATTTATTTATTTATTCATTCATTCATTCATTCATGGGGTTTAACACACTCTGAGGAAAGTGTCCTTAGTAAGTGATTAAACCCTAAAACATAAAAAAAAAATTTCAACCATATCAAAATATTCAAAATCCAATACAAAAGTCTGCATTCAGTTAAAACCTTTGACTTGTTGTTACAGTGTTTATGTTAATTAGTGTCAGTTTAGTCAAGATGATTGATCTTCATCAAATATGAAACTATTGTAAATATATTGTCACACTTTTGATATAAGATCCCCTTCATGGGTCAAGATCTTTGCTGATGGTGAATTGTCTTTGATTTCAGTGGGAGCTTCATGCTTACAGTAATGCTAATGTTCTTAGGAACAAAAACATCTGCTGTAAGGAAAGATCTGACGAAGAACAATCCTAAAGATTGGGATGGAGGAATGGGAACTGGCCTTTTGGAATCTGGCTTCATTGTGGGGAAAAAGCAGGCATGCTCATTATGGGTTCTAGTACCAGTCTTTCCTTTTTCTCACAGGAGATAGACTTCATACATTGCAGGATATAAGTCCCAGGCTGACAGCCTTACAGCTGGAGTTTTTACCAGGGGGACAAGAAAGCAGCCTTTAAGAGATTTTGAGTTTCAGGGTAGAAAATTGTTTTTGTTGCCTGTTGCTACTGGCAGACATCAATGTTTTTACTCTTTTGGCTGATTCCTTTATCCATTTTCAGTTCAAACATGAATGACCTTGCTCATGGGTCCACCAGTCGCTTGGTGAATCTCTGATTTAAATTCACAACCTCTCAATCAAAAGTCCAATTTGGTAAGCAATGAGATTCCCATCATTGGACTGGATTGACTGTGTTGAAATAGCCTCTTGGATCTGAACATGCTATTTGAAATGTTATTTGACAGCGGTGCTTTGTTTGAACACAAAATTTTTACAGAAGTGTACTTGGTACGAGAGCATCTTTAAGCAAAAGTCAATGATTTTTTTTTATTGTATCACCCGAGTTGAATCATACGTTTTCATACGTTTTGAATATTCCAGCAAAGAATCTGTCAGAGCTGTCAACTATTCACCATCAGACAAATTTACCTGTAAACACATAAGTGTAAAGAGATTGCTCTACATCTCAAGGTATGACTACTGATGTGAGCTGCTTCCTTATTAATTCCTCACTACATGTGCATCACTCACCTTATGTGGTGAAATGGCAGAAAGTCAGCTTTAAATTAAGGATCCTCCCATTTATAATTTGTCATGCATTTGTGAATCACACAAGCCAGCTTAATCACAGTCCTATTAGTTCAGAGGACCTCGAAAAAGATCTATCTTGAATATTAAGTAGTTCATTTTTTAATATCATTGAATGGCCCAGGAATGTTCCTACACCTTTCTTCTCATAAAAAATGCAAAGAGCTATGAATTGGAAACATCCTCCATGTCCTTCTGTCATCAGAAAGGCACCTCTTCCTCTAGCTACCATGAATATGGTATGATATAAATAAATAAATAAATAAATAAATAAATAAATAAATAAATAAATAAATAAATAAATAAATAAATAAGAATAAAAAATGAACAGTTGACTGAACCTGGAGGGACCAAAATCCTAAAAAGAAATGATCAGGGTCCTCATTTGTGATCACACCTGAAAATAAGGACATTGTCTGTTTTTATCCACTTAGATTTTCTTGTTAAAGTCTTTGAATGAGCAGAAAGCTGGGCAACCAGCCAGCAACCTGAAGTACACAAGCCTCTTATGTGCGATTCACTAGAGAGAGAGAAATAGTCATTGAAGACTATAAAACAGGGCAACCTCCACAAAATGAGCTTATTAACCTACTGGGGACAATTTATATCTGTTTAAATTCACACAAGAGAAAAAATGTTTGACCAAGTCTGCTTAATAACAACAACAAGAAAACCTGATAATAGTATTCAACAGATTTTTTTCACACAGAATACAAAATCCTGCTCCACCTTCTAACATTATTGTTGAAATATATAGTGCGTTCACAGAGAACTGCATGAAGGGGTGTACTTATATATGAGGAGGAGCTGCATGTTCCTCTGTGTGTTATTCTATGTAACAACATTTACAAGAAGCCCCATTCTGATTTGGATCCCCTATACATCCCCCTAAATCTACTTGATTTTCAATCATCCGTTAAAGCTATTAGTATTTAGTTAAATTGCTTGGTTTCACCTCTTTGAACTAAAATAAGCAGTGTTTTGGACTCAAGTCACATGGCTCGAGTCGTAAACGTTCTACAAGACATAATCAGAAAAGACTTTAAAATCAATTACTTCACTTGGACTCGAGCCCTTTGGCTTGGAAAGCCTGCATATCGTTTCCAAAGATGAAAAAATATATATATATATATTTAAAAGTGTTTAATGAATCAACTATTCTTCTGCTGAACAAACAAATAATTGATTTTCAGCAAATCAGCATCCAGCTTCATTTCCAAGGTCAACGTTTTAATCAGTCAAACAGCCAGTCAACTGGAACTGGACAAACAAATTTAAAAGGCTGCTCATTTCCTGATGACAGAGAGATTTGAGTACAAAGACGTTGTTGTTCGCAACAACATATAGAACCTGTGGCTCAAGAGTATGAGATGCAAAAACATACATTTTGCTCAGAATTTGAAAAAATTGCACCAAACAAATCATGGCAAAGCGAAATGGAAGTAGTATACAGATGATTACACATCGTCGCATGTGAGACTGAGCTCTCAAATATATAGCGTTTATGCTGTTATACTGTTTGTGTAGAAAATGAACGATAGTTTTTTAAAAACCCGCATGATTTGCAAAACTAATTGTCACTCTGGAAAAAGCACATTATGACTTACTTTTAGGAGTTGAAACTTTAAGGGCGTTAAGTAACTTGACTCATCAGTCCTGACTTGGGACTTCAGACTTACTTGGGATTTGGTCTCACCTCTGAAAATAAGATACCAGTCTGATTTTACACATTTATATGGATATCTGTGTAACATTACAGAATGAACTGACAACTCAAGAAGTGGTTTATTATTGTACAAAGCACAGCAGATAAATCCAAAATGGTTATTCTTAAGAACTGGCTGAGCAGAAAGAGTCAGAAAAATATTGAAAACATTCAGAGCTCTGTTCAGAATTTGCAAAGAAGAGAAACAGGAAAGATTGCACAAAGAATGGAAAAATGGCTTGTATAATGAGTATAATGAGCTTTGTTCAACTTGAGTTCTGTATAAAGTAAGACATCGTTTTGAGTTAATACAGAGTCCTTCAGACGGCTGTGGCAATATCAAATGCAAGCTCTCATGATGATTGCCTTCCCCTTGCACCACATTATTACACATTATCATCTAGTATTTGCTAATAGCATGAACAGCAGCTATGCTAATTCCTTTTCACTTGTTTCTCTTTTTCAACCCATCCTGAGGCATCTAGAGATTGTGCCAGCTCCAGTTGTGTTCCACTTCATGAAGATTTCAGACCTTCAGTGAGAACAGGCCAACCCTGTGAGGATCCCGAGGCATCCAGCGATGTACCAGCTCCAGCTGGATTCTGCTTCATGAAGATTTCAGACATTCGAAGAGAAGATGCCAACCCCATGTGGACTTTGAGAACAACAACCTCCTAATCAATAGACGCAATAACATTCTACATATGCTGTATCTGCATCCCACAACTCCAACTGACTGTATATGACTGTAGAAGGGACATTATTCATAATCACACTCTCTGCTATTTATCCTAATTTATAATCACACTCTCCGGTGTCACCCAAATGAGGATGGGTTCCCTTTTAAGTCGTCTCAAAGTTACTATCTAAGGGACTTTTTCCTTGCCACAGTTGCCTCATTAGGGATTATGGATTAATACAAATAAATTTAAATATAAGTCTAATATTAATCTTGCACTTTGTTCTGCAAAGCTGCTTTGAGACAGTGTCCATTGTTAAAAGTGCTATACAATGAATTGAATTGAATTGAATTGAATTGCATTCTGGGCCCAGGGTGATATGATAAGGAATTATACATAATTGTATGAATGATGAGTTGAGAAATACAAGACTTCACTTTCATTGTACAACTCAATGCATTATATATTAAAAAGGAGAATGTAAGAAATGATTATCATATCTTTTTATATACAGTATACAGTGTTATATTATTATCTTTTAGTGTATGTTGTATACACTGTAATATATGCTGATATTTATCCATATTGTACTTACATGCTGTATGCACATGACTATTCTGATAAAGCATACCTTATTATAACGAGACTTTTTTAATTAGATTTGCTTCTACACTGTGTTTGCACACTATAGGTATGTGTGTGTCTGTCTGTTTCTTTCATTTTCATGCAAAGCCTTTCCACCAGCAGACTTAATCCGATTGGGCTTCTGAAGCTGCCTTTGTTTTTCTAGTGTCCATTTATTCAGTATGTTTGGTCTCTTTGGTCCTTCTATAAGCGTTATGTTCATTCCGAGGAACAACATTTTCCGCCTGATGTTTCACTTATTTACAAACCAATGATCCTGGAATAATTTTCATTTATGAAATGATGTTCGTCAACAGTCCATGATGCATACTATAATGATCTGAGCAGTAATGTATAATAATGTAGATGAACAATAGAATATAATGGTCAATTTAATCCAAGATTTCCATTTGTGCCATCGTCATGCAGTTATAATCAGTATTTGAGATTAATGTGGTGATACTCCAACTACAAATATGAATACTTAGAGAACACTTTAGATTCAGAGCTGTATAGTAATGCTTCATTCTACAATTAACAAGGCTTTAAATACCCACAGTTAATAATTAGGCAAAAATTAATGAAGCTTTAGTTCATGGGTGTAGGTTATACTCTAATGGAAAAAAAAAAGGTTCTTTAAATTTTCTTTAGTAAAAATAATAGGTATATAGTGAACTAAGACCATTAAAAAAATCAAGTGCTCAGTGTTACTTTGCAGATGAAAACACTGGTTATTTGTACATACACTGCATACAGTACAGTCCTAATGTGTGGAGTTTCACACATTCTCCCTGTGTTCGAGTGAGATTCCTTTGGGTTCTGTGATCTGGGTTCAGCAGTGTGAATGAATGTGGGAAACAGGGGGTGTGCTAGCTTAGTGGTTAAGGTGTTGGACAAGGTAGTGAGATTGAATCCCAGGTCCACCAAGCTGTCACTGTTGGGTGCTTGAGCTAGGCCCTTAATCCTTAATTGTATAAAATGAGATAAAACCCAAGTCATTCAGGATAAGGTTCTCTGCCAAATGTTGTAAATATATCAGTGGCAGAAATTATTGGCGATGATAGAAATAATAATATTGTTCAATACTACTACTACTACAGCAGGTCCTCGACTTACGTCGGAATTCCGTTCCTACGGTGCGACGTAACGCAATTTTCACCGTAAGTCGGAACTCACATACTGTACATAAGTACCTATGTCACTCACCTACGCTAACACAGTGGTAAAAAAGTGGCAAAAAGTTTCCAAAAAAAACAACACAAACGAAAGAAATGCAAATGTAGCACAATCCAATATGGCGTACAACCAGCGAATGTAAACAAAGCCATCTTCCTCGTATGGCGCCACGTGACGACGTATTCGGCAACTAAATTTGTTTTCACATCGCAAACGCCGTACGTCGGAATGATGGAACAAGACTTTCTTAATAAATTTATGGGAGATGGCGACGTAACCTTGAAACGCCGTAGGTCGAGGATGTCGTAAACCGAGGACCTGCTGTACTACTACTACTAATAATAATCCACTTCACATACATGTTAGACTGAGACCAAAACACGACTGCTGATGATGATTTTAATCTGTGTAAACACCAGTGCTGGGTTTGTTACACGTAGCCCACGGCTTCGTTTCATATCTATACTGCAGGGGTGTCCAATCTTATCCTCGAAGAGCCGGTGTGGGTGCAGGTTTTCATTTCAATCAAGCAGAAACCACACCAGATTCCACCTGTTTTATCACCCTGATCTTAGCATTCAGCAGACTCAGGTGGGCTTCTGCTTGTTTGGAATAAAAACCTGCACCCACACTAGTCCTTTGTGGATGAGATTCAGCAGCCCTGCTATACTGTGTGTTGTTCTCACAACCTCTGGTGATGCTGTTACACTCTGTTTCACAAAAGACAGCAAATAAGATGCTAAAAATGAAACTTTGAATACATTTTTTGAATGGAGGCTTAGGGGTGCCCTTAGCACCGCTAGCCTGTTGGTACTAGCTTTCTGTCTTTTTTTTTTTAACCTAATAACTTGTTTTAATTTCTCATTTCTATATAGTAGCTCAGTTTCTAGTTGCTATCTTATTAGCTCATTATTTTCAAAAATGTTATTTCGACCTTCCGTACCCTGTTTCCCAGACACTGCTTTAATGAAATTCAGTCCACACGTAGTATGACTATTGATCAAAACGTGTTCACTTGTGGTCAAGGTTTCGACTCGTGACAGGAATTAACTTTGACAGCTACAGGATACAAAACAACAAGAATTTGTAGAATTTTTCTCAGAATTTCTATTTGTATTTGTATTTCTATTTCTATTTTTTAATTAGAATCCAATCTACAGTTATACACATAGTTCAACATGGTATCTATAGTATAGAATAATACAATGTCTGCTGTGAAAGGAAAGGAATCGGGCAAGGTGAGATTACAGGTGATATACGCTACAATAAATAATTGCATAGCTTCTACTCCTGTTACACTTACATTGTAGATCTCTGACCTGCCCTTCACTGACAGGGAACACACTAAATATAGGTGTCAGTAGCAGGCACATCATAACACACTGTAAAAGCAGAGGTGTGTGATGTATACCAGCCTTGAGGGAAAGTGTCAGTTTCGTTTGTAATAAGTCACAGGGGCACAGTATGGCACAGGGACGGAAGACAAAACATTATTATCTCACATCACCATCTCTCTCACTCTCTCTCTTCCACTCTTCTTGTCACGGTTCCTCAAACTCAGGTGCCCAGCTTATCTATGTGACATACGAGGGAAATTAATCCACTTTGCGAGAAGCAGGGTATGGTAACGTGATAACATGCCGGGATTTTTATCAAAATGACCCACAGTACTTGTGTCCTTACTTGAGTTTTACAAAGTTGTTGCTGTAACAAGAAAACTTACTCATGCATAAAATTTTTCCATATCTTTTTTGGTATCTGACAAAGAAATTAATATGAATAATCATGTGGAAAAAAAATAAATGTGAAATGTCTAAAACCACGTGCGGTATTATGTGCAACCTTTTAGTTGTATTATAACTAGCATAATGCATAGGTCTATATTTAGCCTATTGCATGGAATTTTCCTAACATTTATACACCAATGGGAAGCAACAGAATATGCAATAAAGTGCACTCAAGATTTAATGAACAAAACAAAGCTACCTACAAAGCTTTTTATAAATTATGGAGAAAATATTGTGAACTGTTACCTTTTCAGTTAGCTAGCACATGACAACTAACAGAAGTTTTAATGGAAAAGCCTGTAGGTCATAAATTTCTTAGAGACCTTTGGCTGAGTTTTATGTTATTAGCTTTGGAAGAAAGTCTCAGCTACTCATTTATGGAAGGATTCCTGACCTACATCGCACCTCTTAAGTTAATTCTCCATGGAATATTTGTGCTCCAGGTCAACAGGGCTAGTCTGTACAACATTAAACACAAGGACAGGTTTTTTTTCTAATAGTTTATGAAGCAGAAAAATATATTCACAGCTCAATTGAAATCTCAGCCAGTCATTTAATATGACTATAACACAGAGCAATTTTTTTTGTGTGTAATAAAATGCACATTTAAAGTATTTTGAGGGTTAGTATGACATGCTTCATGAATGCAGTAGACGTATATACATACAAATACAAATATTTAGACCAACACTGATCCTTACACCAGATATTACTATAGCAAGATGCTCTATCTAATACAAATCAGTTCTAATGCTACACCAACACCAGGAAGCTATGCTGTTATTAATGTTTGAAAAAATATTAATGTCTTTTTTGTAACCTCCCAGTTAGTGTAACAGTATGTCCTGTACTCAAGAAGAGCATTTAAACTCCACTGCCAATGTCAGGTCAAGTTTCATTTTGACAGAGAACATTTTTTTCCCAGACAACAATCCCGCCTCCTAATATAGCCGACGTGAACTACGCTTATCATCATCCATTTCCATTTCTGGAATTGAGCAGACGTAGTGTTTGTAACGTAGACGTTAGTGTTTGCACATGAAGTTATCAAGCTGACCTTGAGTAGGTAGGAAGGATGGACTTCCTTTCTTCCATCAATCAAAGCAATGGCATCTGCAATCTCATGCTAAGATACAATATTAACAATACTTGTGATTTGCTAATGCTTACATTCATGGTTTATTAATATTAAATATGCAATACAATTAGTACAGGGAAATGGAATGTAATGCAAAGAAAAATTTGCTTCACAAAAAATTGGAGATGAAATTGAAAAATGTACAGTTACCAGTATATAGTGCTGTACAAATACAGTTCTCTATTTAAGAATATAGTGTGAAATTGCATTGCTGTAAATCAGTGATGCCAAACATACAGCCTGCCTGCCGTGACCAGCCTGATAAAGGCTCTAATCTGACCCACTGAACAAATTTACAAATCCTTGTTTTAAATTAAAGTTGTCTTTTGGATAGTAATTGAGGGCAGCACGGTGGTTAGCACTGTTGCCTCACAGCCTGGGTGTGTATCCCGGGTTCTCCCTGCGCTTGCATGGGTTTACTCCAGGTACTCCGGTTTCCTCCCACAGCCCAAAACATGTACATTAGGTTGATTGGTGATTCTAAATTGCCCGTGTGTGTGGTTGTCTGTCTATATGTGGCCCTGTGATGGACTGGTGACCTCTCCAGGGTCTACCCCTGCCTTTCGCCCAATGTGTGCTGGCTCCAGCAGATCCCCGTGACCCTAATTAGGAATAAAGCGGGTATAGACGATGGATGGATGGATAATAATTGAATATTTGAGGAAAAAAGAGCTAGTCTATGTGATTCCTCACATAGCTACTAACAAAATGTTGTCAATTTTTATTAGCAAGCTACAAATTAAATGCTGCAACCAAACTTCCTTCCAAAAGAATTAATGAAATGGTTTGACGTTGTGTATGTGATCCCAGATTTTCTGCATGGATTCAATTTATATATAGTTAAAGATTAGAATTTATTTAACTACATTGCTTTATGCTTATGTATACTTACACTAAAACGGGTGTGAATGTTTATTAGTAACCTGTCAGCTGTAAATGTAATGCAAGTTTACTCTGTGTTAGGCTTTGTCCTGTCCGGTTAGTAGCTGCTGTGCAATAAAGATAACTAGCTAGTAGGATTGTTCTGAGAAATATTAGCAATGTTAAAGTTCATATGTATAACCTGTAACCTGTAAAATGTTTGGACTATAAAGTTATATTACCTTAATGGTTATAATATACTGAAAACCTTTACAGTATGAGTCAGTGCTTGGATAATAAACCACCTGAATGGTTATCCACATTTATCAGCTTCAAGTAATAAAAGGAAATTACTGTACGCCGCATTGCAGCACGTTAGCTCATTATGTTTGAGTTTGACTCATTACGCCTGAATCCAGCTGTCACATCTGTCCACCGCCACACCATTAGGTTCTATTGGTATTCTGAACTGTTGTCATGGGAACCTGTATACACCTGTCTCCATATATCCTATTAATGTCTGTATAAACTAATGCCTATTGTTAGGTTTGTTTGCAGGCAAAACATCTTAATTTACAAAGATCACAATGAGTTGTAAGCCTAATGCTTCTGTATGGGGAAGCAAGTGCACGATCATACATTATACTCCACATAGATAAACCATTTCTGGCCATTCAGCCTTCTGTGTCATGATAATGACTAATCTACATTAATATTTAATATGTTAGCATACATGGCATCACCCTTTAAACACTTGGGCTATGTACGGTCCTTATCTTCTCGAACAGCTACATAGAGTACTAAATGGAGTCTTAATAAATGTCTACAAGGTGCACAAATCAATAAAGTGTAATTTATGTTCATGACTCATTGGCCACATTCTCATACCATTAAAAACTTCCAGAGATGCTTAGACTTCGCCAACATCTAGCTTTGATTTACAACTAAAGGCTGCTTCTTTTTTATGTTGAATTTACAAAATTAGTTTAAAATCCTTTTCTTTTGCTATCATATTTGCGTTATTAGACAGTCTGACAATTAGTTAGCTAATATCAAAACCCCACATGTCTGCACTTTCGGAACGTACAAACATACGACTCATTAAATTAAAATATTCATAGATTTTTATTCATCTGGAGGCCGTCTTTTACCCAGAGCCCTGCACTACAGCCCAGGTTAGCTCTGATGGAAGAAATCAAACACTGTGTATGCAAAAAGAAAAGACAAATTAAACATTACTTTTATAAACCAAGACCACATTTAGTTAGCCCATTCCCAGAGACTAGTCTGATTGCATATGCCAGTAAATCAAAGTCAATACACAAATTGTCTGGAGACTGGACTTGAATACTCCAGACCTCTTGGTAAAGAGCATGGTTTAAATTAGGCTAGGAGTTTATATTTTGAGAAAACAGAAACTCATGAGCAGGTAGAAACAGAAACAATAACAGTGCAAATGGGATTAAAAGACAATTATGTGAGTGATGTGGCTGAGGCTGAGGAATTGACAGAACTACAATTCATGTTGACAGCGCTGGCATTTCTACCTGTAGATTTTTTTTTTCCTATGCTAGGGTTTATATTTAATATTATAATGTAAATGTACAAATATTTGGAACACTAAACAGTTAACAGTCATGATTATGCCGAAATCAGGGCTCGACTACATTACCCATCAGCCCCTTCATTTCACACTACCCTGTCCATGTCACACTTATCACTGGTCTGTGTTTCTCCTAATCAGTCCCTGAACATAAGTTCTTGTCTCTGTGTACCTCATTGTCATGCTTTTGTTCTTTGGTGTTTTTACCACAGTCCTGTTCATAGTCTGCATGTGTTTGCTGGGTAGCTTCTGTTTCAGTTTTATGGTTCTTGTACTCCCAGTTGCACCTTACCCAATAAAAGTATGCACCTGCATCTGTCATCTCTAACAATCCATGGCAATAGCGATACAGATACAAACCTTAATGCCATAGAAGTTGCGCTAAATGTTATCCATTAACCTTCTTTTATGTCAAAAGTAAATCCTACTGAAAGACATTATTGTGTCAGTAATTGTGAACTCCTATCCATTAAGTCTTGCTTGGTAGAGTAGAGGCACTGGTTTGAGGGAACACAACAATCATTCCTGACTAATCACTGAAATCCAGGATATGACAAATCTGCTAAGCAGTTAAAACCATGCTCAGCATTGTTCTTCGCCGGATTTCACTTTATATTCACCTGTAGGCTCGGGTGGCTCTAAGAATAGCGAAGCAGGATGACTAGAACAGTCCTCAGAATGTCCAGACTGTCCACCTACAAAACCTTGTCTTTCCGCATGTCTTTTGGCAGCCATTTCATCCAGTAGGTCACTCTGATATTCACACATCACTCGGTTCTTGGCATCCGAGCATTCGGTGCACCTCAGAGCCAGTGAGGAATAAATTCTGGCAGCCGCCCTTAACAACTGATGTAAACAATTTCATCAAAATCTTTACAGTCTGTGCTCGGTCCAGAACATCAGGACAGGTTCCTGCTGAGCTGCTTGAGGCCCTGCCAGTCCCGCGCTGCATGGGAACTCATATTGCTAGAGATTTTTATCACTGATCTCCTTCGAGGGCTATGCTACCACACTTATCATTATAGACAGATTCCCTAAAGCTTGCAAGCTCATTCCTGTACACAGTCCCTATAGCCAAAGGAAACGGCAGAAGAATTTTCAATTTTTTTTATATATATATATATATATATATATATATATATATATATCTATATATATATATATATATATATATTTTTTTTTTTTTTATCTGTAAAGACTCTCAGAGGAAAGAGATATTCACTTCACTGTTCAACACAACTGGAACATTGTAGTATTTTCTGTCTGAACACAGTAACTGCAAATGGAACATATAAACTCTCAAGGGTCTCCATGTTACACCATTTACACCCGGGAAGTCATATAATCATATAACAAGAAAAAGCTTTCTAGGTAGCCAATTAATCTAAACGATGGTCATTTTACTCACATTATTGGGTCACTAGCTATACACAATACATACATCTACTGTCATAAGATTTATATCACAGAACTAAGTAGCAATTAAAAGTCTTCTCCCAAACATTTCCATCTATTTTGCATTTAAGCCACTGAATAATTGGATGATGACTGTGTCATTGGGGTTAAATCAGGCATTTGATTGCTGTTGACATAATTGGAAATGAGTCTGTTGAGATTGCAAAATGGCGGGAGAGAGAGAGACTGACAAAAACAGAACAAATGCATGGCTAGTCAAGCTGAAATTCACCCGACAGCCGAACAGATGCCACGTTCCTTTGAGGCAAGTTGCAAAACATGATTGACAGTCGAGGAACGGCACTGAAGCGAAGATTTTCCTAGAATCCGGTCAGATTTTGCATTATTGAACCCACATCGCTCTCAGATTTTCACAGTGGAAGACGAGGCATCGATTGCATGTGATCATGTAGACATTTGCCAATATTAAACGGGTATATTTTAGTCATGGACTAACCTTTCGACTTTTGTTCTGAAGAGCTTCATTTCTCTTAAGCAACAGTACAGAACAATTTTACAAGAAATGAGAATATAAAGTGAAATGAATCAACAACAAAATGATTAAAATAAGTGATACACAGTATTTAATTAATTAATTAATTAATTTATTTATTCAAATTTTTTCTGTTCTTTTTTTTTTATAAGATTTTTGTTATATATGTATATATATATATATATATATATATATATATATATATATATATATATATATATATATATATATATATATATATATATATATATATATATATATATATAAACTACAAATTGCTGATCAGACCAAACTTTATAAACTGATAGCTTAATCTTTAAGAGGTTCCTTATGGTTTATGAGGTTATGTACATTGCATCACAGAGGTATTTGCCATTGCTGATAAGGCAAAAGCAAACAGGAAGACGAATGTGGTGTGAAAAGGGGCGTTATTGATTTTACCCATCCAGAAAGCGCCTGTTCAAAGAAATATCGAGCTGTTCCTGCAGATCTGCAGAGGGAATCAACAAAGCAGCAGAAAAGAGAGGAATCCACCAATGGAAGTCCAAACAATGCTATAATATGCTCCATTGTAGTTGAATTCGAGTGTGGGATAATTATACTTCCATTTTATTGAACCCCATTGCAGTACAGGGTACAAAAGTACAAGAGGCACTTCTCCGTGCCTTATTATACTACATAGTTATACAGTGAGTCTCTGAATTAATAGTGCACATAATTATTTTTACATTTGAGCAGGAAAAATAGATTATTGGAAATGAAGCCATGTATGTGCAGAGCTAGTAATTTAACACCTCTGGGAAATTGCTTACATTACAGTTTAACACGTTCATAGAAAAAAAAAAAAATGTTGTTGATATTGATACTATTAGTTAGCCAATCAGTGGTCTATAGGAAGGAAGTGACATGATTACATACTGTAAAGCAATTTTTTTAATTGCAAGAAGTACATTTTCATGTAATTTTATAACATTATGTGAGGAAAATAGAGAAGCATTTTGAAATGATCGTAATAGACACAATGCATTTGGGTTCCATTGTAATGTTAGATGTAATTGTTCGTTAAAACTGAAATGATAATAAATGTGTAATAACATCAGACAATGATCATTTATATATATATAAAAGAAAGCACTGGACATGTCATTTATAAGAACTGTAGCTATGGTCAGGGAGAGTAATGGGCGCTAGAAAATGGAGGGATGGACAAAATGTTGACTATATTATAAAGCATGATCTTGAGATGTACAGTAGAGACTACGCAAAATGCTTTTCTTTTATCTCAGCACCGTTGACTTTAATTGAACACTGGATTGACTGGCAGTTTGATTTAGCTTTTTACAACAACAAGCAAACAAGCAGGGGAATTAAAGATCCTACAAAGGGACCAACAGTTTGATTTGACAGTTTGATAGGGAAACAGACAAAAAGAAGAGAGGGAGAGAGAGAGAGAGTGGGTTGGAGAGAGAGAGGGGTAGGGGGTAAAAGAAATATACTCAGCTACTGCGTCCAGATGAATAATGCATGACTGCTCTGTCAACACTGTCAACCAAGACTGTTCTTTTTCTTCCTTTTTTTCTCCAAACAAAACACTATGTCAGGATAGATAAGTGTTGTCGTCCTGAGCAAATAAGGTTAATGGAATAAATCTGACCTCAGGAATTTTTTTTTGTCTATTCGGTATACAAAATCAGAAATAACAACAAATAAGAATCTTTTATTTGCCACTACAGGGACTATCTTGTGGCGCCAGAGTCAGCTTTAGAATACACACACACACACACACACACACACACACACTGGCAGCAATGTCGCATAGCCAATCCACCTACCAGCATGTTTATGGAGACTGGGGAACAGAGGAAAACATAATGTAGGAGAACATGCCAAAATCTTCCTAGACAATAATCTGAGCTCAGGATTATCCTTATAAAAAGATGCAGTATTGAATTTTATTATCCAGTACAATCATATTATAATAGGGTTTTATTATGATACATATTGGAAAGTAGGGGTTGAAGCATTTATTCCTTAATATAAGACATGTAATATACATGAGCCTGTGGACCTAGGGCTATAAGCTTCTAGGTTTGAATGAGCTTAGGGTCATCAGATATGTAGGGACAGGGAGTTTTTAGGCTTCCAAGTGAGAGCAGGAGGCTATGGATCTCAAGAAGTCAGGAGGAAGAACTTGATGAGACCATAAGAGTGTTTGCATCAAAAACGAAAACGCTTTTGAGTAAGCACGACTAAATAAAGATATTTGACCATAAAAGCTGATGTTCTATTGATTCGCCAACCTTTCTAGATAATGCACAATCAAAGGCCAACATGTTTACTGCCCCAACAGTTTTTATTGGACATAGGGGTAAAAAAATGGAGATAGCAAACACCAAGCAAGCACCAGTAGAGGTCCACTGGGGATAGAATCACGCTGCCCCAGGCTCCGGGGAGGAGCAGAGGACAGGAAAGTTAATAACAGAGCTTCAGGGTTAGCTATTAAAAAAAAAAGACACATCTGATGCCAAGATTTTTTATAGTAAATAATCAACAGTGCATAGACAGTGTGTCTATGATACATTTTTTCGTTGTAAGATGCTGTATTACAAGGATTGCCTCAAGGAATGAGTTTAATATCTGTATCATGAGAAATGTGTGTGCATCATGGCGATCTTGTGTAGAAAGAAGAAGCTTGTGTCTCTATTTTCCAGATCATTGTGATGTATTTGGATTAGACATTTACCTTGCATGATATTAAACAGAGCTGAAAGATCTAAAAGCCCTCGAAACAAGCTGCTTGACTGCATGCTGGACTACTGTATGTCACTGAATCTGGTATAAATATTAAAAATACATAGTACAGATAAGAACCTATAGCACCACTAGTAGTCTTTAGCACCCTACTCCTGATTGTAGCCCTTAGTATGGAATACATGCAGAAACCTATGGCCTTAGAAAAGCAGAAGAATGGAATTTTATGAAGTTAGCAGTGGAAGTAGGATGCACTGTATGGTTAATGTCGAATGTTGTGAAGCTTTAGGACAGGGACAACAGCTTGTGCACCCCAGGAAGTTATAGTTGAAACTCTCAGGAATATAGGAGTTGTAATTTGCATGCCTCATCTTGTGGGTGTCAGAAAGGTAAGAGCAGAAGCTTGTAGGCCTCTAAAGGCATGTAGAAGCTTGTAGGATGATGTTAAATTTAAAGCACCCAGGCCAGCAGTCGGGGAAGCCATAACGAATGGCTCAATAAATATGTATGAAGTGAGTGAAAAACCTAATTAAATGGAATATAGATTGCATTTTAAGCCTGACATTTGAAAATTGAAAGAACATGAATTCGCCTCACTTTGTTCTCATCACAAACATCAGCGCTGGCTTCTGTACTGTTGGATGAATTTGCATTTTTAATTAAATTGGAAGTCAGATTTTAGGCTGTTGCCATTGTTACACAGTAAGAGTTAGTGCATGTGCATTGACAATAGTCTGGTAGCTATTTAAAGGCTTCGGTTAGAAACTGATGTGTGTTTCACCATTTCATTGTAACCAACAGCTTGATCTAAACATGACATTCACTGGATGAGTAAAACAAGCATGGCAAGCAGCTGTGAGTGTTTGTTAAACAGTCTCTTTTTCGTGATTTTTTCATTTTTTTTGCAAAAATCCTGGCAGATATATAAAACTACTAAGGCTATTTCTACACATTTATGGTGTCTTAGAGATCCATCCATTGTCTATACCCGCTTTATTCCTAATTAGGGTCATGGGGGTCTGCTGGAGCCTATCCCAGCACACACTGAGCGAAAGACAGGGGTACACCCTGGACAGGTCACCAGTCCATCACAGGGCCACATATAGACAGACAACCACACACACACTCCTATGGGCAATTTAGAATCACCAATCAACCTAATGCACATGTTTTTGGACTGTGGGAGAGTACCACCAGAGTACCCGGAGTAAACCCATGCAGGCACAGAGAGAACATGCAAACTCCACACAGAAAGGCCCCTGCCTGTTCGAACCTAGGATTTGAACCCAGGACCTTCTTGCTGTGAGGCAACAGTGCTAAGCACTAAGCCACCATGCTGCCCTGTCTTAGAGATATCAAAGAATATTATAGACATAAAATCTCAATTTGGTCAAAACCCTTTCACATTCAGAAACAGTAATGTCTACACCAAACCCACGAACCAACCCACACACACACACACACACCTCTGAATAGTTACATATTATCCTCAGGCATCTTAATTAAATCAGTGTGTAAACCAAAGCCACATCATTTCACTCGCTCTCATCACAAAATGCACGTTAACGGCAGGGTCTGACACTTCACTGGTCCGTCTCTATTTGTTTCCAATTTTAGAGCTGCTAATGAAGTTTGAAGAAGTTTAATGAGTCTGACATAAAAAAAAAAACAGGATTATGACATTCGTGTGTAGAGGGGATCAGACTGGATTAATAAAGTTTTTAAGTCTTTGCAAAATGTCCCCTAATGAGGAGCAAGTCATTAAAAAAAAGGTCAAAAAGTGAATATGTGCTATATTGAAGCTAAATTTATTTTTAATATCTAGGAATCTGTAGAAGGTTTTACAGAAAAATATTTGAGTTTAAATATAACTAAATTAAAAGCCCTGTGAGAGAAAGTAGAAATAATGAGTGATTTGTACTCATGCCATTTATTAATGTAACTAACAAGTTACAATTCATTTCAGTTACATTTTATTTGTATATGTGCTTTTAACAACAAACACTGTTTGTTATTTAATAGAAATTACAACATTTAAAATTAAATGTATGTTATATATATATAAATACACCAATCAGGCATAACATTATAAGCACTGACCGGTGACACTGATTATCTCCTCATCATGGCACCTGTTAGTGGGTGGGATATATTAGGCAGCAAGTGAACATTTTGTCCTCAAAGTTGATGTGTTAGAAGCAGGAAAAACAGGCAAGTGTAAGGATTTGAGCGAATTTGGCTAGACGACTGGATCAGAGCGTCTCCAAAACTACAGCTCTTGTGGGGTGTTCCCGGTCTGCAGTGGTCAGCATCTATCAAAAAGGGTCCAAGAAAGGAACAGTGGTAAACCAGTGACAGAGTCATGGGCGGCCAAGTCTCATTGATGCACATGTGGAGCGAAGGCTGGTCCGTGTGATCCGATCCAACAGACGAGCTACTGCTGCTCAGATTGCAGAAGAAGTTAATGCTGGTTCTGATAGAAAGCTGTCAGAATACACAGTGCATGCTGGTTTAGGGAGACCAAGACAATATTTGGCATGTGGTCATAATGTTATGCCTGGTCGGTGTGTGTCTGTATGACATTTCACTGAATAGAATTACTGAGTGGCTGAGTATCAATACTTGCTCTCAGATATATAATGTATTAGTGTTCTCAAACTGAATGCTCGGTTTCATCAGAGATATTTAAATATAGATTTAAAAGCTCAATGCATTTGTATACAAAGATATACAGTACACAAAAAAAACGATATCCAGAAAAGATATCCAAAAAAAAAAAAAAAATCACATGTAGACTATAAGATAAAAACTTATAGAGAAGCAATTAGAAAATGCTGAGTCATGTAATGATTGAGAGAGCAATTAGGGGAGATTAGAGTGTGATTAGAAATCCAATCTGTGCTAAAATGTTCATTAAAGGTTTACCAATCCATCATGCGGTAACACCTTAGTTTAGATGGGACAGACTAAAGCGAGGAAGCTGAGACGAGAACTTTGTGTTTCTGTAATTGAATGAAGAAAGGAATAAACACAGACTGGTCAGTGCTTCTCACATCGTCGCCATCTTTAGCCTTTTATGTTATAAAGCTGAAAAATCAAATGTCAAAAAATAAAATCTGAAAAGAAAAAAACATCACACACTATATACGTCACTGTCTAGTCTATGAAGTTTATCATCTCACTAATGGGTTTTTTTTTTTACTAACCAGAAGTATAAGCTGTTGTCCAGTCAATGGCAAATAGCATCAAGAGCTTGTAAAGCAATGCCGTTAGCTTTAGCGAGATGTTAAATACTGAAAAAACAAAATATGTGTGTGGGTTTATTTAAAAGGCTGAAGTGTTGTCTGCTGTCTTGAATCCACCACTATGTACTCAAGCTGTGACCGTCGCATGCATGAAGTGTCCAGTAGTCCATGCTTTGTTTCTTCTGTTGAATAAATGCATCATCCTGGTGCTTGAAGTGCACTACTTCTGTGTAGAATAGTACAGAAGTATGCAATTTGATATGCGCTTCTAATCTCTCTTCTTCTTCTCCTTCTCATCATTAGTAGATAAAAATACTCACACTTTATCTAGGACCTTATGAATAGATACGACTCAATCCGTGACGTTTTTATATTTTCTAATCTTTCCCCACAATTTTTTTTTCATCGGCTGGTCCAATAATTACTTAAACATTAATCACAGTTTTAAAGCGTAACCATTTCTGTAATCGTAAATTTTGAGGGTTGTCTAAATCCGGTAATGAAAGAGAAAGAGAGAAGTGAGTGATTGAGTGTCATTCTGGCTTAGCTGGCTCCAGATTTTCTCAGAAAGCTTTCTAAGGTCACGGTGTTCTTCAGTACAGAGCAGCTAGCACATTCAATCCAGTCAAGGTTTCACTGTTTGTCTATCTGACTGAAATAGAAATTGTCATTTTGTCTCCTTCTTGACTGACGCAATTTTCTGCAGTTGCATTCAGAGGCCATGGAAACGGTACAACTCAAGGTGAAAATACACACACGCGCACACACACACACACAGTCTCTCTCTCTCTTTCTCTCTCTCTCTCTCTTTTTCGCTGTTTTCTATTCTTTGTTAAATGTATTTATGTATTTATTTATTTTTCTTCTTCTTCTTATTGTTGTTATTATTATTATTATTATTGTTGTTGTTGTTGTTATTATTGTTATTGTTGTTATTATTATTGTTGTTGTTGTTGTTATTATTATTATTATTATTATTATTATTATTATTATTATTATTATTATTATTAATTGAGTCACTGCTGGTTTGAGAAACAGTCCAGAAACATCCACTAACTTTCCTGTTTCCACAAATGACACAACACAACTGATCATTATACTGAACACTGAACATAAAATTTACATTAAAAAATACATATCTAGAGCTCTGAAATGAACATCTGCAACATACACAGCAAGGTTGTCTATAAATGGCTGGTGAGAATACACTGTGCTTGAAAATGTTTTGCTCGCTTCAGTTCTTAAAGCCGATTGGTCAGATTTAACTAGTGACTAATTTTCTATAACAGCTTCTCGCAAGAGAAATCGCAGGGTTGTACTAATGCACTCGTTCTGATATGTTACGGTTTCTATAGTAACCGCTAATTCACAGGAACTTGTATGACTGAAAAGAAAAGTGTGTACTTACTGATATGGTGCAGGTTTTCTTCAAGTGGATTTTGTTGAACGGTGTCTCCAGAGTCAGCACTTTTTTCTTCAACAGTCAAAGATTACGCTATACCTTTAGGATACAGGAACATTTTCCAGGACAGAGGGCTTTGCAGTCTTTCTGTAACGTGACAAGCTGCTTTATTTTTGTCTTATTAGATTCATGAGACTGTCAAGGAAAGACTTATTTTTATAGCCCTGGGAGCAAATTGTTAGCAATGGCAAATTGCTATGGTTTTGTTATTGATGAATAATACACTTCAGGACATCCTGTTATTGGAAAATAAACAATTGGGTGGGAACAGTAACTCTGATTCACATTAGGTTTCCATCATGCCAACCCATCATTACTATTTTCCTATAACAGCATACCCTGGTGTGCTTGATTCATTACCGGGTCGGGTCCTGAACTGCAAATAATCCATCATCTACAGTAAATAATATGCAGTGTGCGGTGGTTATATGGTGGTCTGTTTCCACTGATAGACGATATAGAGAACATACAGTTAGTTTTACACCTACAAAGTGCACCTATATGGTGGGTGTAGCTGATAAAATGATGAGTGCATCATGGACTAAGGGGAAAAAAATAAATAAATGGACGACGCATTTACAGTCACATACCTCTGCCTCATATTCCATACAGTGCAATGCTTAAATTATTAATGGAACTGATATAGGAAAGAGTGATTCAGCAATTCAGGGTTCTTCCTTTCTAGTAAGTTAGCCTAAGACAGCTATTCACTCATAAATATCAGCTTCGGCTCCGAGCACCAAATGACATCCAGTTGACATCTGCATGCTCAAAACACTGAAATATTAATACCCAATAAAAACATGTGATTGCACAAACATTAACCGAATGTAAAATGTGTCAGCAGATTATTAGATCACTGTGTACAATATTTATCCACTTAGAAGAGTCAACAAATACGTTATGACTGGAAATTTGATAGGCTGAGTTATTTAACAACCTGGAAGTGTTCTTATTCATGATTTACAAATGGCTGCCACCTCACAGTACCAGTACATAGATTTGTATGCTCTTTATGTGTCTTCATGGGTTTCATTCAGGTTCTTCAGGTTCCTCCAGCTCTTTAAACATACAGGTAGGTGGGTTGACTACCCTAAATTAGTCCTAAGCTTTAAGGATTTAAAGGGCGTATGTGTTGAACTGCCATTCCTATCAGTTTTCTCGAGCTCTTTAGATCCAACATGACCCTGACGAGGATAAAGCAAAGGACAGTACACTCCCACCAGGCAGCAATAATTTACTTCACTTTGTTCTAATGGCCAGATTGAACTGTGGGGTGCAGTAGTGTCAGCAGACCCACTGCTGTAATAAACAGTAAAAATAGATCTAAAGTTCAACTGCTGAAGTCAGCATCTTTCTCAGAATTTAAGGGAAATTTTAAAGCACAGCAATCTGGTTGGCAAGCATTACCTGATTTTAATTTTATATGCAATACAGCAGTTACGTGCGAACCAGCTGGTGCTTGTCACTCTGTATCTGAATGTAAACGATGGCTCATGTGTTGGAGCTGTTGGAGGTCACAATAAAAGTCTCATGGCAGAAAATTGGATCTTTAATCATTGTTACAGTCTGATAGAAGTCTTCTGAAGTCTACTCTAGCTCATTGTACAGGGAAGACAATTTATAATAGTCCTAAAGTCATTTACTATCATTTAAAGCTCATCAGATAAGTGGGGATGTTGCTTAGTAACCATACTAATGATCTGTACACTGAGCAAAAGTGACCTGCTATTGTTTTCCAGCAATTTTACCAAATTTGAGTCCAACAAAAAAGGTCATTGGGAGACCAGCAGTCACAGAAAAAGACCTTCTTTTTTAATCTGCTAACAAAACAACTCGCCCCATGTCAAGCTTAATGGGCTATTTTCTTCTTTCTTCCACCATTCACGGTCAAACAATGTCATAGTACATGTGCCCCTCTAAGATAATCTAAACCCCTAGGCTCATACCTTCTTACGTATCACGGAATGTAGCTACTTACTTGTAAGGGAACCACGCTACATGCTTCCATCCAGGCTAAAATCTCTCCCCAGGTCTCTCTAAAGGTATCCATCACTTACCAGTGAAACTACATGCATCATCGCACTTCACAATGGATTTTATTCTAAACTACTACAGTACTCATATTTTTATGTAAAACATTATGCACATAATAACTCTTCTGTATCCCAGAGGGCAAAGTGACAGAGAGCCACAATTCATTTCTCAACTTTGGTGAACATTTATGAAGAATACTCCTAGCCCCAGGGCTGTCTGCGAATTTCACTCCTGGCACTCAACCTAATCATGAAATAAGAGACCTAATCAAGAAGCGCTTGCTATTTTTTGTAATGATCACCCAGAAGAGATCATATATTCTCTCAATGAAGGTTATGCCCAGAACTTCTTCTTACAAGCCACATTTCATACCTGGTTAGCAGCCACTGAGTGGTATACAAAAAGTAAATAGGGACAACAAAAGGAAAATATTTATGAGATATCACTCCCATTAGGGTCCCTTCTCACTGGATAACCAGGAGTCCAATCTCATCCAGAATGCTCCAGTGTGTAAGCAAACCACACCTGAGTTTATTGAAAACCATGATCAACCAGGTAGAATCAGGTCCTGGTTCATTGAAATGCACCCACATGGGCCCTTTATGGATAAGACTGGACCGCTTTAGAATGTTCAAAAACCTCATGCTTTGGCTCATTCAAAATAATCTATGAAGAAACCTATACACTACAATTACTACATCAATAACACGCAACCTCAACCTTCTATATCTCTATACGGTCCACTATATAAAGCTAATCCAATTGCCACCCCAACCCTTTCACTAGCATCACCAGCATACTCAATAAAATTCATTCTTGACCCACCAAGGGCAGATCCAGTATCTGTGAATTTATTGCTTCAGCCTTGTCTTGTTTGTGCCCAGTTTCACATTAAGCTGACCATCAGTCTGTCTCTCATTATTTGTCTAACCCTTTTGTTTGTCTGCCTGATAAACAGAAACTTTCTCCTGCATCTATCTCTCCACCTTAATGATACCATGTACCATAATATCTGATGACTATCCTAGGATTTCTGGGGATGAATTGGGAATATGTGCTTGATGGTGACAGAGCCCATTGTTTTAAACAGTAACTACCTAAATTCACATGCACTCAACAAACAAATTATTTTTTTATGCTCTCGATTAGGACTTTATTCCTAATTAAGCCTTACTGCTTTAATCTGAAATGTGCACTATATATTGTCTTACTGCAACATTTACTCTATAATGGGAGAAATAATGGCTTAGTTAACATACACAAGTGACCGATGTGTGAGAATTTTTGACCATTTCCTTTATTTCCAGCAAAGAAAAAAAAAGAAAAAAGCATTATGAATGAGCGACGGGATCAGAGTAAAGTCTTTTAAAGCCGCGGGGCAATATATGTGAACAAAGCGTAATCTGTTGGCACAGCAAAGGCAAACGAATATATCACAATGTCAGCTCAAATGGCTAGAGATTAGAGCAAGCAGGTACAGTAAAAACCACCACTCAAGAGAGATGAGATTTATTTAAGGGAGATGAGATGAAAAAGATCACAGCTTTGATAAATGGGGCTTGATTGCCATACCAAATGATTGTAGAGCAATCAAGATTGCTTGAAAGGGAAGGGGGAAAAAAAAAGGTTGATGTGCTTTTAAATATGTGAGAAATATCTGATGAATCATTAGAATGTGTTAACGTACACCAGACCCAGCATGAGCAGAGACAGCACACTGCTTAGAATTCAGAAAGGTAACTTCTGTATTTAAAGATTAATCCTCGTGAGTGATTTAGATCAGCGCTTTGATTTGATGCACACATGGGCACTGAACCCTGTCTCACGTGAATAAGAGTTTGACAGTCAGTTGGGTGAATCGAATTTTTGCATTTCATGTGATATTTTCATGAGTATAAAGTTTATTTTACTATATAAGCATTGTGACTTATGCATGTTGGGATGCATTTCTGTGCAGTTAGATCTGACTAAACTGAAAGAAGAAGGAAGAAGTAGAAGAAGAAGAAAAAGACTTTACTTTTTTCCTACCACACATGCATTACAGCACAGTGGAATTCTTTTCATTTAATGATCAGGCATAATATTATGACCAGAACGTTATGCCTAATATTGTGTTGGTCCCTCTTTTGCTGCCAAAACAGCCCTGACCCGTCATGCACTGTGTATTCTGACACCTTTCTATCAGAACCAGCGTTAACTCTTTCAGCAATCCAGCAAACTTCTTCTGTTGGATTGGATCACACGGGCCAGCCTTTGCTCCCTAAGTGCATCAGTGAGCCTTGGTCACTGTTCCTTCCTTGGACCACTTTTGATAGATACTGACCACTGCAGAGGGAACACCCCACAAGAGCTGCAGTTTTGGAAATGCTCTGATCCAGTGGTCTAGCCATCACAATTTGGCCCTTGTCAAACTCGCTCAAATCCTTACGCTTGTTCATTTTTCCTGCTTCTAACACATCAACTTTGAGGACAAAATGTTCCCTTGCTGCTTAATATATCCCACCCACTAACAGGTGCCATGATGAGGAGATCATCAGTGTTATTCACTTCACCTCTCACTGCTCATAATGTTATGCCTGATCTGTGGATAATACTATGTACCTTAATATTTAGGATATTAGAACAACACAGAAAGAACATGCAACACATTACTATTTACTTGTTTAATGTAAATTAAAATGCTACATAAATTCACATAACTAATGCACTATTAATAATAATAATAGTCCTGATTAGGCATTAAGACGATCTTACTCAAGATTGTCCATGTGCTGTTTAGATGATGGACATACATTGCAAAATTCTAGCACATTGGTGCTGTAAAAAAACAAAAAGAAACCAAACCAAACCAAAAACTTGTTTCAGTTTAAAATTCTGCTAATGTCCAGGGTAAATTGTTGCTTGACAGCATGCCATTACTCTCATTAATTATCAGAATAATTATCTGACACTTTTAATTGTAACCTAATTAAAGATATATAAAAATATAAACACATAGTACAAATGGTTGGTGAATGATCTCTCGATCTCTCACCAATATTTCCATCTCTTGTAAGCAGAAAAATACAATCTAGGCAGGTAAATGGAAGCCCTGCTGCTGACTCACGCTGCCATGCTGTTACACGGCACAAGCAAAACGATATTACGAGGGCAGGACAGCTGGTGAAATTAATTACACAGTAGAAGGTTTGACCTTACTTACACTAAATGACTCCACCATGAGCTGTTGCTAACATGCAGGTCTGTCTCGGTCAGTGGACTTTGCTGAATAGGAAACTGAAACTATTAATAATGCACTTTGTCTTCATTAGGCGGTGCTGTCAGTCTTGATTTGGTTGCCAAGTTGGCTCTATCTATCTATCTATCTATCTATCTATCTATCTATCTATCTATCTATCTATCTATCTATCTATCTATCTATCTATCTATCTATCTATCTATCTATCTATCTATCTATCTATCTAAGGCAGTTAAATGAACATCTGCAGGCTCTTAGAAAAAGAGAAGTCAGTAATGGTCATTGGCATTACCTTCAGATTTAAGTATACTTCATCACAGAAGTGGCTTAGAGACTGAGTGCCCTTCAAATGACAACTTGATCCGTTTTCATCCGTTGTGGATTTCATTTAGTGCCGTTTGACTGCATACCTGGCGCACGCTCTCTCTCAGTGTAACTGACCTTTTCACTGCAACCAGGAGGAAAAGGTGTGATAGATAGATAGATAGATAGATAGATAGATAGATAGATAGATAGATAGATAGATAGATAGATAGATAGATACTCATATGACATATTAATTTATCTGTATGTCCTCCTTGCCACATTGGTCCACTTTAAATACTGACCCTTTGTTACACGTGTAATTTGTGTTATCCTTCCTAGTAGCAACACGTTATATAAGCTACGAAGGATGGATGAGTCTTTTGAATAAAATTCAATAAAAAACACATTTTATTAATAGGCTTTTGGACAACAGAGTATATCTCGTCGCATTTATAGCAGGTTAGAGATGCATTTCAGCGAACACAAGGAGGTCATTATACATGAATAAGCTGAATGGACTCTTTAAAGGCTTTCCCTAGCTGGATGCTGCATGATTACTGCTCCCCAGAGCCTTAATACTCTGCTGAACTGCTTCTCTTCACTCATGATGACTTCACTGTAACTATAACGGTTAGATAAAAGTGAGTCATTTTCATTTTCACTGAAAGTGAAATAATTCAGTGTGCGACATTTCGTGCACAGTTAGCATTTAATCAAATAAACTGGAACAATCCTTTTAAAAATCATAGTAAATGACATATTTAGTGTGTTCTGGTCATTTTGATCATCATTCTACAGCATGGCTATGGAAAGCTGAAGTGCTGTTGGGGCTTTTCCAATTTGCCCTTGGTTGAAGGAATGTGGGGGAAATAAGGAACATTCTTTGTGCTTCTCTCATTATGAGTTAGAGGATTTGACGGATAAATTCAACTCAGTTCAGCTTTTTTCACTATAGCACTTCTTTTTTTTTGTTTTACAACAGACATCACCACAAAGCAGCTTTACACAAATCCTGGTAGATCCCTAATAAGAAAGCCAGATGTGACAGTGCCAAAACTTCCTGAAATGCCATAAGGAGCCAGACTCAAAAGGGGGGACCCATAGTCTATCCTCTGGGCTATTATTCACTGAAACTGCAAATAGCTCCAAGATGAAGAAGCAGGAGGTGTGCAACAGCGGTATTGTTTCAGGCAGATCTGGAGGGCAGAGTGGCACCTCTGCAGAAGATGTCCATCAGGACATTGCACCAGCATCCCATCAGACCTCAGGAGCAGCTGTACAACTCGACAGAATTGGTAGGTATGATGGAAGCTTTAAAATGTGTGCACACTGTAGCAATGACAGCATGATTAAAAAAGGAGAGCCAGAATGGAACCCAGGCATGATGGCAACCTGGGACAAGAACATCAACAAACTTGAAAGAGCTAGGGACTACCAAATCTCAGTGCTCTGGAATCACCTAGATCTGCACCTTAGAAAGGAAATACCTGACTAAGCAAGTATGATTTTACCTAGTGGTGAGAATTAACAGTTTCTAAGGAAAGGAAAAGCCTCTGGTCTCTGCTATAATTGCCGTTAATACTTAAGAACCCACAACTTATAATTGACAGCTTGGTGAAATCACCATTCATTATTGCTTTATAGGTCTGTAGTACAGTTTTATAAGAAAATGTAAAATTTAACTGGTAGCCAGTGAAATGTCAGTAAAATAAGGGGACAATATGGTCAAGATTTCACGGGTTGTTATTTAGGCAGCTTAGGAAACTTCCAGAGAACTGGACACAGAAGCAGTCTAGGGATTCATCTTGTGTTTTTGCTATCATGTAACACATACATATATGACATACATTATATTTCAACATTGCATTACATTAATATAATTCTTAAACAACTCACTGTGTTTCAAATGAGCTAGGCTTCAAACAAGAAAGCTCTGTCATAGCCCAAATGAAAGCACTTTTGAGTATTGCTTACACTGACCAGAAGGACATTACCCAGTACCCGGTGTATGATGTCCTTTAAACATTGCCAACCCTTATTAAAAATATATCATCTGTTTTTCTGATTTTAATGGGCAGGTGAGAGAAAGGAGAGAGAGAGAGAGAGAGAGAGAGAGAGAGAGAGATGGTGATCAGGGTGAGATTTATAATGTGCAATCCGAAAACCGTAGTCAGAGTCCACAGTGGCAAGCAGAGCTAAGACAGGCAGGGGGTAATTATTGGGAAAACTATAAAAGTACAAGCACAAGTCATAACTAAGAAAGACCAACACAAATAAGAGGCTTAGCTAATGATTAGATAATGATTAATTCAATTCTAGTCACACACTGCACTAGAAATTTGTTTTGCAATATGATTTAGACCAATATAGCAAGGCATTAATGATAACTATTTATATTAATGAGAACTATTTCAGAGCTTTATCATAGAATTAAATCAGCATATATTACCTCTTGTTTGTGTAGACTCACTGCTATGGCGTGATTTTTTTTTAGATTTTTCTTCTGCTCAGCATGTCTATCTTT
Source organism: Hemibagrus wyckioides (assembly GCF_019097595.1). Classification (NCBI taxonomy): domain Eukaryota; kingdom Metazoa; phylum Chordata; class Actinopteri; order Siluriformes; family Bagridae; genus Hemibagrus; species Hemibagrus wyckioides. The sequence goes on along the minus strand of NC_080732.1, from coordinate 6,874,715 downwards.
TGTCAATGTCATTTAGAGTATGTAGAAAAGCAAAGCAAACACAGGACAGGCAAGTACAACTGATAACAGACCAATGGGAAGGTCAGGAGACAGCTCTAAAAAAGGCACTAAAAACTACAGTATGTTAAATTCAGTCTGATTAAACACAGACTTTTGTATGAGCAATGTGAGAACTGTGTATTAGATTAATATAGACATATTACTGCTGTATTTGATTGAATAAAGTTTGAAGTGGCTTTATGGTCAGGGACTGATTCCACCTTAATCTCAGATGACAAGCAAAGGCACATAGGAACACCTTTATTCGAAACATCTGCACACCTTACAGCTTACCTGTTCACATCAAACATCAGAAAAGGGAAAAATGTGATCTCTATGTGTCTCTATGGTGCGAAAAACAAACAACATCCTGTGTGTGTAGTCTAAGAGAGATTAGAGGAGAATGACAAAACTGGTCTGAGCTGACAGGAAATCTATAGTAATTAATATAATCACACTTAACAACCATAGTGAGCAGGAAATTATCTTAGAATTCACAATACATCAAACCTTGAGGTAGATGAGCCACATCAGGTTCCACTCCTATCAACCAAGAACAAGAATCTGAGGCTATCCTGGATACACACGGGACAGAAGACTAGAAAAAGACAGTGTGATTTTATTCTACAACTGTCCAGTTGTGCTGCTGCAACATGATTGGCTGATTAGACAATCTGCATGTATACTATGTTACTGACCTCAAACAATGATATGTCAATGAAAGAAAATACAATGGGTACTGTTGATAAAACACTCTGAAATAGACTATTCATGTCATGATATATTGACATAAATAATATCACCAGTATTGTTACTTGTTTTTTAGACACATTTGCCTACACAAATTGTGTAAAGGCCTATTAAAGTCTAAGCCAACTGAAACTACCCCTGGCCCTCCTGCTCTGCTTCTGCTTGGACATATCTGAGCTTGTGACTTAATTTCTCTTGCCATCAATTGTCCAACATCCATCCATCCATTAATCCATCCATCCATCCATCCTCTTCCGCTTATCCAGGCCCTGGTCATGGGGCATCAGTCTAACTAAAGCTACCCAGACCTTCCTCTCCCTACCCACATGCCCTAGCTTCTCTGCAGGGATACCCAGGCAATCCTATTCTGGAGTATATAATCTCTTCATTTAGTCCTTGGTCTGCCCTGGTGTCTTCTCCCCATTGGACATCCTGGAGGCATCCTAGACAACATGGCCAAAGTGAACTTCCCAAACACTATTTCTGCTAAAGCTCATTCTTCCTTCACCTGGACACTTCAGATTTGTACATAAGAGCTGTTGCTGTAATCATAAAATAGGGAACATCCTACATCTCGCGGATTCTTCCTGTGGTAATTTCATGGATTTTTTATTTTTTATTTTCTTGATTTCTGAAAAGGTGCTTTGTGACAATATCTGTTACATCTATTATATCATGCAAATACAAATGGAAAATTAAGTTGCATAAAAAATAAACTAAACAAGATTTCAGCTGCACAGTTATCACTAGACATGACATGCATGACAGTTAATCATGTCTTCGTTGAAATAAGGAAACTGTAAAAAAAAAAAAAAAAACATTTAATAAATAAAAACAATTAAAAAACAATAGAAAAAATAGAAGGAGCAAGATGTATTTGATTTTTGACAGTCAATTGTTCCACCACACAGGATCTGTCACAATATCTAAATTTTTAAATAAATAAATAAAACACACATTGTATATATCTCATTACATCTCTGTATAACATTGTGCGACTGCATTTCCTCAGTTAAATGCAAATAACCTATTAGACACCAATTAGAAACGTATTACCTCCGTTTTATCATCCATTCTCAGGTTGCTAAGTGTATTTGATCCATGTTTTCATACATTAGCTTAATTTAAATGAAGGATATATTGGATTAAAGCTCGGCAAGGCTGCTCTCTGCCTCGCTCTTGCTCAGAGATCATCAACCGGATGAGCAATTATCAACTTGATAGCTTTCTCTAGCAATCAAAAAACAGTATAATAAAAAAAACAAAACAATTGAATTGCTATTTTTATAACCCCATAAAAAGTGCAGTCACATTCACAGTTTCAGAAATAAAAGGAAACGTAACTATACCATGTAGCTTTTTCTTAAGGATCATATAGATTAGATAGCTCTAGGTTTTACAGTGTGTGATGGTGTGCACGCTGCTGACGCTTATATTTAGTGTGTTCAGTGTCATTAAAGGGCAGGTTGTGGATTTACTGTGTAAGCGTAACAGGAGCAGTGTACAGGTGTACAATAATGATGTTCTAGTTGCCCCTTTGCTCTTTAGGATTTAAAAATACTTTTACACATAGGCTAGGGCAGTATATAGCAGTAATTACATCATTATTCAAGGACAGAACAAGAACAGCACTTGAAATCCGGTAAAGGTTTTCATGCTGAATACTGTAAAGAGTTGGAAATCATTCCTCTAGACTATACAATGTTCTCGCAGTTTTAGTCATCAGATACATCACAGCTGCTGGAGTGGCATGCCGTATTTAATGTCATCCTTCTGGAAAACAAGGATGACGATGCAATTATAATTAGAACCATAATATTCATTTTTACAATTATTCATTGAACAATTGATGTTCTCAATAATATAAATGTTTTTCTCCAGATCTATATATACAATAAAACTGTAAAATCTATAAAATTATGATAAAATTATGTTCTAATATAATTAATACTCTGCAGATATAAAAGTCTGGGAACTGCTGCTAAAAAAATAATAAAAAATAATAATTTTAAATGTTAAAATTATGAATTTAAAACAAATTACATTGATTTTTAATTAAATCAAAATCACTGTTTTTTCCCCATTTCTTTTAGATAAGATTTTGTGATAAGTAGAAAGGTGTAAAAGGGGACGAGAGAGAGAGAGAGAGAGAGATCCAATGAAATAAAATTGTTGTAAATTCATGCTGAACAGTTCTTAGCAGTGACAGGAGAATTAGTGCCATAGGAGGGATTCATTTAGTCAGTCTGATGGTGCCTTGGCCTTGCTGGTACTCCCTGTGTATTGTAGTAGGAGAGAATAGATATCAACTCTCCCTTGTGTATGAATTCAAGGCCTTTTAATTCCTCTTCAGAGCATCACCATCAATGTGAGCCAGCCTTGTATGATTAGATAGCTCTATCAGTGAAGTCCAGCTGGGATTTCCACCTGTGTTTCAGCACCTTGTACTAGCGCTGCTCTGATTATTTCTCCCGAGGCCAGTGTGTGGGCCTGTAACTACAGAAGAAATTACTGGAATATTCCAGTTTGCTCATTTCCTTACCAAGGAACATTAGCAAAAGTCGTCACCTAAAAAGCCTAGAAAAGATATCTGCTAGCTTTCTCACATTTTTCTTTTGTCAAGTAGTAGAGTAAAATGATTCAAGATGCTAGTTTACTCATTGCTAATCATTGTTCTCGTTATTTGCGCATTGATGTACACAGTGGTGATGGAAGCCGTGAGTCTAATATTCATCTTATTACTATTTTCACCATCATATACTGTGTAAATAGCATAACGTTGCATATTGTTTAAGCCGGCATGTAACAGCTTGGATGCTGTAGATGCGGAGGGATTACTCTTTGTCAACTTTCTCAACTCTCCTAATCTTTGGTATATTTCAGGGCAGGATTGTAAGCTATTTGTTCTGCCAGGTTCTGATAGTGTTGGGTGATGGACAATTCTATGGAACCTGGGCGTTTGTGACAGACACTTTCAGATACTGGCGTTAGCTGCTGCATAATAGTTTTTTAACACCTGTGCTGATATAATGAGGCATATGATGCAAGCAGCAGATAGAGGTTAAGAGCACACTTGGGGAGAAAAAAATGGTATGCTTTTTTTTAATGCTACTCTTTCACTGAAGAGGAAAAGTGAGCACCTTTCCTGCCTCGTAATGCAGATTAGAGGAGCCGGTAGCAGACATGGGCCGAATGCAAGAACTGTGAGTGGCTATACAATCATGTATTGAAGTGCAAACCTTGGGGTGGCTTAATAATCTACAGCTGTCTCACATACAGAGAAAGAAAATGCAGGGGTGCAGCTCAGCAGCAGGACTGAATGAGCTGCAGACTGATAATAAAATTGTGAAAGTAAAGCTGGACCTCCGCTCGATGCCCAAACCAACTCTTTACCAACATGGTACAGTCCGTGACTCGACTATGACTGCATTAAGCATTGCCAAAATCTCTGTGAAGCTGCCATCTGAGAAAATTTCAGATGCATACAGTAAGCACTAAGATTGTGATTAATGGTCTGAATTATTATATCCCTACCATGCAGCACAATTGCTAATGATATAATTACTAATGATATAATGCACAGCCTGATCATGCAGCCCACCAGTACTACTGCATATACAGAGACCAAATGAACCCGAACAACACTGAATGCACACGACAGTGTCCAAAATAGATTTGTCCACCCTAGTGACTCAGTCTAAAGGTTAAATCTGTGTAACCATCATACTATTCCTGCAAAATTGGAAATCACAATGATGAACTGAATGGATGGAGTTTTTTGATCAGTTTTACCCATAGCACCGTATAAGGCATCACTATATTCCAAGCAATAACATAAACAGCTATGATTCAGCTTGAAAACCTCATCTTCGGTCCATTTAAAGTGTGTTTGAATCCCATTTGCTGTGCCATTTTTCCTTTCCCTCCGTATGTCTAAAATCGCATCCATGAAACTCTTAGGGACTGGTCTTGAAGGCTGCAGAATATCTAATATATAATTAGTCATCCTAATACACGTCATTTTCATCTATCATGAATGTCTTTTCTCCTGGACTTTGTTATGAGATCGTTGCTCCTTGGTAAATGATAATGCATCATTCAAGGAAACCGATCAGTGTAACCTATCATCAAATCAATTTTAACTACTACAAAAGTAGTAACCAGTAACAAGTAGTGTTGATTATGCACTACAATCCCCCTGTGAAATGTCTCAAGGAGAAGCTATTTTGTTGTGTAAGATTTGTTTATCTTGTGCTGGTAGATATTTCAGCTTTGCTTTGCTGACAGGGACACAGCCTTGCTGTTCTTTCTGGGACTTTTATTCACTGGTTGTCATTTTTGTTGTTGCTGTCACATTCTTTTGTATTAGATTATATAACACGTGTACGAAAAATGTTTAAAATCAGAAATATTGTTTACAATGTAGTTGGATAGTCTAGATGTAGATCACTAAACCATCTAAAGACTGCCATTATCCTGCTTATTTTAAATAACAGTAGTTTATAGATGTTTCTTATTTTTTAGTTAAGTTTTTTTTCTTATCTTGTTTTTAGTCTTTGACTTTTTTCATTGTGACTATTCATGACCCTTTGTCCACAAGTTCAAGTAATTAGACAACATGTGACATAAATGATAAGTGACATTTAGCTGAAATGTTTTATATATATATGTATATATATATATATATATATATATATATATATATATATATATATATATATATATATATATTTTATATAATATTTTTTAAATATTATTCCCTGATTTTTTCGAAGATTCTTCTTAAGAACTTCTTGAGAAACTAAAAAATTTAAAAAAATTAAAAATTCCAACAATTAAAATTCAACTTTATTTTGTTTTACTTTTAAATTCCTTCTTCTGACTATTTTTATTTTGACTATTTTTACAACATGGACAGTCATAAAAAGCATTTCACTACACGTCAGACTGTGTATGTTTCTGTATGTGAAAAATAAGATTTAAATTGGATTTAGGATCAAATTTAAAAGTTTACTACTACTATATAGACACTGCATGCATTTTATATGTATTTCAAAACTGTGTTGTTTATAGTACAGAGGCATTATTTTGAACTCCACCGGAAGCAGAAAAATCTCTTTGTACATTTACGGCAGAAACCCTTATCCAGAGCAACTTACATGATCTCATTTATACAACTGAGCAATTGAGGGTTAAGGGCCTTGCTCAAGGGCCCAGGAGTAGCAGCTTGGTGCTCTGACACCATAACCAATGAGCTACCAAATCCCTTTCGCTAAGACACTTAACCAAAGAGTATTTTGTTGTTGTTGTTGTTTTAATTGCCGTTTTTCATCTTCATTGGCATCCAAGATTTATTTTGTAATGAAATTTTCACTCTCTGGCTTGTTGTCTGAGTCTCTGTGGATAGTTGCACAATATAAATTAGCCCTTGCTTCATTTTTGCATAAAGAGACGTGATGCGGCAGTGCTTTAGTATTTTACTCTTTTATGTTAATACCATAAACACCAAAGTGCCTGCCATCGCATAGAGCACTAACTAGAAGTGTTACACCTCAACACTAATTCAGTTCATTATTCAATATTATACTTTTAGAATATATAGTCGTGCTTTGCAAGTATACAGTTACTGACTGCACCTCATCTGTTGCATAATGGTCATGGAAATGCACCTTTTCCAGGAGCACTGCTAAAAATATGACTCAGATTCATATCCCTATCACAGCAGGGATATATCCAATATATAAATGAAAATCATTCTTCGAATCCACCCAGTTTGTCATTACTCAATCTGAAACAGAGCAACACATCTGGACCTTCAGTGCCGTCCTGTGGCCATTTTTATAAATGGGGGGGAAAGAAATTGAATTAAATGAGATAAGAACTCATTGCACGCGAGATAAAATGCATGCAGCTCCCATTGTGACAACAACACACACTTCCTCATTAAGAGTGTTCCATTATCTCATTACTACATAGTACACTTTTCATAATGTTTTATCATGACCTTTTCCCCCTGCTTTAAAATTTGATCCATACCCAGTGACATTTGTTAAATTGTGGTGCACGGCAACTGTTAAAAGGTTAAAAAGACTGGAGAGAAGAGGAATGAGTGTGAGTCGCACTGGAGCAGAATGAGTGTGAGTCGTTTATCATGCTAATCTAAACGCCCACTTATCATCGGACCTCGTATAAATCACTGTCATATCCTGCATGAGTCCTCATTATGCACAGGGTGCTCCAAAAAATCACAGCTCAGCAGTGAAAAAAAAATGAAATGTGTGCTTCACCTCAAAACGTCATCAAGCATTTTACCCTTGTCATCCAATTTTCTATGGGGTTAGTGGGGCTGGGGCATGTCTTGAATGTTTTTGGCTGCTGTGGAATTGAAGCCTCTTGATACAGCCTACCCTAGTTTCCTGTTTAAAAGGAAAATATGTCAAGACACACAATCAAATCACAAACCTTATGCCTTGTTATGGGCATGATAAATATCAGCTGTGTGGAAGGTTAAATGGCGCTCTAACAATAGGCCTTTCAAGTTCACTTGGTTTGTCTCAGTTTTAGGGCTTAGATTACTGTTTAGTCCTACTGTTTAGGGCTCTGACTTTTGTTCTTTCTTGGTGTTTATGGCTTGACTCTTGGTTAGTCCTACTCTTTAGGGCTCTGACTTTTGTTCTTTCTTGGTGTTTATGGCTTGACTCTTGGTTAGTCCTACTCTTTAGGGCTCAGACTTTTGGTTAGTTAGGACTCTAAACCATGGTTACTCCTACTACTTATGACTATGAATGTTTTGTTAGACCTAGTGGTTACATCTCTGACTCTTGGTTAGTCCTACAGTTTACTACTCTGACTTTTGTTCTTTCTTGGTGTTTAAGACTTGACTCTTGGTTAGTCCTACTGTTTAGGGCTCTGACTTTTGTTCTTTCTTGGTGTTTAAGACTTGACTCTTGGTTAGTCCTACTGATTAGGGCTCTGGCTTTAGGTTCTTTCTTGGTGTTTATGGCTTGACTCCTGGTTAGTCCTACTGTTTAAGTCTCTGACTTTGGTTCTTTCTTGGTGTTTAAGACTTGACTCTTGGTTAGTCCTACTGTTTAAGTCTCTGACTTTGGTTCTTTCTTGGTGTTTAAGACTTGACTCTTGGTTAGTCCTACTGTTTAAGTCTCTGACTTTTGTTCTTTCTTGGTGTTTAAGACTTGACTCTTGGTTAGTCCTACTGTTTAAGTCTCTGACTTTTGTTCTTTCTTGGTGTTTAAGACTTGACTCTTGGTTAGTCCTACTGTTTAAGTCTCTGACTTTTGTTCTTTCTTGGTGTTTAAGACTTGACTCTTGGTTAGTCCTACTGTTTAAGTCTCTGACTTTTGTTCTTTCTTGGTGTTTAAGACTTGACTCTTGGTTAGTTCTACTGTTTAGGGCTCTGACTTTTGTTCTTTCTTGGTGTTTAAGACTTGACTCTTGGTTAGTTCTACTGTTTAGGGCTCTGACTTTTGTTCTTTCTTGGTGTTTAAGACTTGACTCTTGGTTAGTTCTACTGTTTAGGGCTCTGACTTTTGTTCTTTCTTGGTGTTTAAGACTTGACTCTTGGTTAGTCCTACTGTTTAAGTCTCTGACTTTTGTTCTTTCTTGGTGTTTAAGACTTGACTCTTGGTTAGTTCTACTGTTTAGGGCTCTGACTTTTGTTCTTTCTTGGTGTTTAAGACTTGACTCTTGGTTAGTTCTACTGTTTAGGGCTCTGACTTTTGTTCTTTCTTGGTGTTTCAGACTTGACTCTTGGTTAGTTCTACTGTTTAGGTCTTTGACTTTTGGTTATTCCAAGTTCCTTATTAGAGAGCAACTCTAAATCATGGTTACTCTTACTACTTATGGCTCTGAATCTTTTTTTACTCCTACTGCATATGGATCTGATTCTTGGTTAACCTTAGTGGTTGTGGCCCTGATCCTTGGTTAGTTTAAGGCTCTGATCCTGATTACTCCTACTCTTTATGGCTCTGATGTTCCGTTAGTCCCAGTTATTAGAGCTCTACATAATAATTACTCCTACTGATTTTGTTTAGTCATGAAATGTAGATCTCTAACTCTTATTAGACCTAGTGTTTTGCCTTTGGTTAATCCTACTGTAAGTGGCCCTGATTCTTCATTAGCCTGATTGTTAGGGCACTGTCTCTTTGTTAGAACTTGTAATTTTATTTTTGACGCTTGGTTAGTCCTATTGCTTAGGGTTATTCCCAGTTGTTCAGGCTCTGAATCATGGTTACTCCTACTACTTATGGTTTTGACTTTTGGTTAGTCCTCATATTCATATCTGAAACTCTTGGTTGGTACTAGTGTTTAAGGTTCTACTCCAATCGTTTATGACTCCTAATGTTTAAGGCTTTAACTCTTGAGTAGTCTTGCTATAATTGGGCTCTGAATCTTGGTTAGTCTTACTGTTCTGACTTTTGGTTATTGTCAGTTGTTAGGGCTATTAATCATCATTGTTCCTAATGTTTAGTGCTCCAGAACCTGGTTATTCCTAGCCTACCTTGCTCTAACTCTTGGCTAATTCTACTGTTAAGTGCTCTCGGTTCTCAAGAAATCTCTTGGTTTGTTCCAAAATTTATATTTCTGAATCTTGTTTATTCTACATATTAGGGTTCAGATTATTGGTTAAATCTAGTGTTTAGGGTTCTGTCACTTGGTTAGTCCTAGAATTTATGTGTCTGACTCAAACAGTGTTTAAGTCTCTGAAACCTGGTTAATCTGACTACATACTGAATCTAGTTTTCTCATAGTGTTTAGTGTGCTACATCTTGGTTAGCCCCAGTGTTTAGTGCTCTGACACAGTCTTTTCAGTCTCGGGGTTCTGACTCTTGGATTTGTCCTCGTATTTAAACCTGTTATTATTGGATTCTTCTGTAATGTTTCCTGATTCTCAATTAGTCCTAGTATTAAGATCTCCTATTCTTGGTTTCTCCTTGTCTTCTCTGCGTAATATACAATGCTGAGAATTAGATTATGCGTTTGCAGAGACAATCAGATAGAAATGGAGGATGTGGTTATTGATTTGATGTTTTAAAATTTTATTAACCCTCTAGCAGAAGTCATATTGGATGCAAACTTAATTATTATATGCTTTCATTCTATTTCCTTCCACTCTCTCTCTCTCTCTCTCTCTCTCTCTAGAGATAGATAGATAGATAGATAGATAGTGATACAAAGTGTTGATACTACTACTACTACTACTGCTAATAATAATAATAATAATAATAATAATAATAATAATAATAATAATGAAACATCTACTCAAAGGACAAGCGTAAGCTTTATAAAGGACAGATTGTAGTGCTTGACCAGAATAAGAATAAGAAGCAGAATAAGCTCAGTGAGAATAAACAGACATGAATAAAACACAACCTTAGAGGGCACAGTGAAGAGAATAAAACCACAACAGGAGCATTTTGAAGCCTTTCAGCATCAATAAACTCTGACTTCTACTGCAAAAAAGCCATTAAGCTTCCCACTACTCTTGGAAAAGAGATCTGAATCCGCCACAAGCTCAGGATGTTCCCTTTTGCACAGAAAAACAGGGATAATGAGTGTGTGTGTGTATGTATGTGTGTGTGTGTGTGTGTGTGTTTCATGCTCTTTGCTTTGTCCTAGCACTCCCTCAGATCAGTGAAGCTTTGCCAAAGGCGCCAAAACAGTATTTTCATTTGCTCTTTTAGCAAGTGAATCTTGCAAAAACAGAATCAGTCACTTTGTGGTGATCAAATACAATCGCCCTACACTTTGCGATTTAAATCACTCCCTATTCAACATATAGTGCACTCCTTTTAAAAGTTCTCCTATTTTTATTGTCATTTCCCAAAGTGTAGTGGTGACTCGCTTGCAATCCTGAAGTTCCACAGTGCAACACAGCAGATGCTGCATTGTGGTGATGTACCCTAATCAGTAAGGACAAAGTGTGGCCTTTATACCTGTACCTTTAACAAAGGTGTGTGGTTTGACATTGTAACGTTGATTATCAGTATCTGTGATGTTTATGTACCATATTTAGAGCATAGATTGTGTTTTGTTGGAATGGGGTCATGACAGAGAGAGACCATTCATTTATTTATTTATTTATTACAGAGGTTCAAATTACCCTTCAGAATTATTGGCACCTTTGGTAAAAAAAAATGCGTTTGTGAAACGTTTCTGTAATAGAAGCTCCTGTACCCCTGCTCATTCATGCAAATATCCAATCAGCCAATCATGTTCCAGCTGCACAATGCATAAAATAAAGCACATGCAGATCAAGAGCTGGATCACCTGAAACATCAGAATGGAGACTTTGACCGGGAATTGGTTATTGATGTGCTGGTTTGAGTATTTCTGAAACTGCTCATCTGGAACTCTAGAGCTGATATGGAATGATCATAGTAAAATGCATTGCAGTGAGCCTTGTAAACTCAAATGAACACTCTCAATTGTGGTGAACCAAAAAGCATCTGAGAACACACTGAACCTTGAGGCTACAACGGCAGAAGTAGATCGCATGATTTACATTTACATTTACGGCACTTGGCAGACGCTCTTATCGAGAGCAGCTTACAGAAGTGCTGTAAAGTTTCTATTAGTGAATACAATGATTTTGGTAATGGACTAAGAATACCGTCAGTCTTAAACTCTGTTGAGAGGCAGTACAGCAACAAATGCATAGACGGTGTAATTTTTTTCAGGATAAGGTGGGTCTATATACCTCATTTGAAGACCGTCAGTGACTTAGCTGTTTGGACATCTAGGTGAGATTCATTCGACAACCTAGGTGCCAGAACAAAGAAGAGTCAGAGATGCTGGTACCAGTTATGCGATGCTTGAGGATCAGAGGGAGCGTGGTGCAGTGAATGCAGGCTGCTTTGAGGTAAGTGGGTGCTGGTCCCTTTGCAAGCAAGCTTTAGTGTTTTTTAATCTGATGCAGGCAGCCACCAGAAGCCAGTGGAGGGATCGTAGTAATATAGTGGTGTGTGAGTACTTCAGAAGGTTCTTTCGTGTCAGCCAAAATACTGCTATAATATCTGAGGCTGTAGCAGGCAGAAACTCAAACCAAAACAGAAGCCTTTCTGTCAGCTTGAATCAGTCTGGCCATTCTTCATTGACCTCATTAACAAGGTGTTTCAGCTTGCAAAACTGTTGCTCACTGGGTGTCTTCCTGTTTTTCACACATTATGTGTACTCAAGAGACTGTTGAGTGTGAAAATTCCAGGAAAGTAGCACACTTTTAAACGACTCTGTAGTCTGTACCACTTTACCATGATAAAGGCTTTGAGAGTACAGGGAAAGAAATTTGACAGCAGTTTACTAGGTCTTCTCTTACCAGAAAACTTGGTTTTGTGGTGACTGAAACATTTTTGAACCACTGAACCATTCTACTGAAGGATCAAACTATGACCCAGTTGTAGCTTCTTGCCAGAGGCAGTCTGATTTTCATTCCAAATCTCTCAATTCATGAGTCCATAGTGCTATGTATATTATCAAGGTTCCTAGGGACTTTGGAGGAAAAAGAGTTCACAGATTCTCTACCATACTGAACAGTGGGGGTGCCTATGATTAAAACCCACTCTTTCTCTCTCTCTCTCTCTCTCTCTCTCTCTCTCTCTTACACACACACACACACACACACACACACAGAAATAGACCAGGCAACAAAGCAAAAGGAATCGGATATCTGATATCTATCAGCCTCATGGAGAGAACCATGTCAGAGCTGGTGTCGGAACTCTGAGGAGCCCCTGCAGGAGGTGAGGTGTAAGAAACATGTAAGAATCACACCCTAAAGAAATCTAATCACAAAGTGGCACAGAAACCAACAAACTAGTTTTTTTATTTATTTATTTATTTTTATTTTTTTTTAGAAAAGTAAGCATTATGGTTCATTGGATTACACAATTTCATGGAGTGCATTAAAATCATGTAATGTAAAGCTATCACTGATGTTTGAAGTGCAAAATTTTAATGAAAGGATAAAAATAACTGAATTGTCATGAATTATTTTATATGCAGGTTGTTAGATCTAGAATTCTGCTTGCTCTAAATCATTCACAGAGATAAAATAGTCTGATAAAATAATAATTATTGTATAATTATTTATTGTAATAAAGAGTTTTTAGAGAGAGAGAGTCAGCGAGAGAGAGAGAGTTAGCATGAGAGAGAGAGAGAGAGAGAGAGAGAGAGAGAGAGAGAAAGTCAGCAAGAGAGAGAGAGAAAGAGAGAGAGAGATTCAGTGAGAGAGTCAGGGAGAGAGAGAGAGTCAGAGGGAGAGAGAGAGTCAGAGAGAGAGTCAACGAGAGAGAGTGTGTCAGAGAATCAGGAGTCAGCAAAGGAGAGATCTGTGGCACATCTTAAAATCCTGAATCCACCGCTTTTCAAAATCAGACACAGAAATAAACTAGTGATACGACATTTATTGGAATAAATTAAAATAAATAAAATACATTGAAAATACATTTACAATAGCTCTCTCACTCTATATGATACTTTGGAGTTTAATTTACATCGGTGACCTTTCAGCCAATCAGAACTGAGTATTCGCACCGACCATGGAATGAATAAGTACTTATAGATTAATGTCGTGCAAATAGAAGATTTAAGTAAAAAAAAGCAAGTGAAATATATATGTAGATAGATAGATAGATAGATAGATAGATAGATAGATAGATAGATAGATAGATAGATAGATAGATAGATAGATAGATAGATAGATAGATAGATAAGATACAAGCAATGCAATTACAAAACAGTCTTATAATAAAATTTAAATTAAAGTATCACTGGGAAAAAAATGGCAAACTAATCCTTTAAAATTAGTGAAATAAGAATAATGAAATAAGTCATGCATTGAGAGTCTAAGAGTAATTTCATTTCTCTGTGGATGTTATCAGGTGCTATGTTCAAGCAGCAGCTATATAATGTTAGTGCGGAAAGCATTTGAGCAAAGTACCACATCAGGGAGAAATCAGTGAGGAACTGCTGAACCTCAACCCAGAAGCAAAGTGGGAGTAATTGTGTCTACATGCACTGCTGTTTCAACCCTTTTGTTGCTGAATCTTGATTTATTAAAATGACATTGAGAACTGCTTTAATGAATGGTCAAGGGAGCTTAGAGCTCACAGCAAGGAAGTCTATTATGCTTTGGCACAAGACGCTATTATGCTAGACAGCCGAAGACCAACCCAATCTGCAAATGGTCTGCCTGGCCATGCAGGCTCCATGAGCAGATCCAAATAGTTACTCTTGCATGCAAGACAGATTTCACAAAGTGGATTGAGCCAATCACACCTGGCAAAGCATACAAACCAAACGTCCCAGTTCCAGGAGGTCTCAATCAGTTGCTTTACAAAGGAGACACCATATGCAAATTAGAGGGACTGCATGCAAAGCTAAATAGCCAAACAGCTAGCATAACTAACATGTTATCTAATATTGTCGGACCTTTCCAGGGATTCATAAGTGCATCTGTATTTGGCACTCTGGTAGCACAAATCCTGGCATTTGTTTATGCTTTGTTGCGACACAAGCCCCAGTAGCAGGGACGTCCTCATATCTGTGCTGCTTGTGATTCTTCATGTTCGCCAGAACAGGTACTATTGTGAGCTGGAATCCGTAATGAATTACTCATGTGAGTTTTCAGTAAAATATAGAAGAAAACACTCACTAGTGGTAGAACAGAGTAACAGGAGGCCATCCAAAGTCAGCCTTGGTCAATAGCTGCATGCTGAGATATGCATACAGCTGAGAAGTTGAACTGGAATGACTGCTGTGTAATGAAGGTAAATATTGGGAAATATATCACTGAACAGTTGAAAGATCATTCACACAAGGAGATATCCAGGTGTTCCACAAAACTCACACTGGTTAAGAGATGTTTTGTACTTAATAAGACTGTAGTGACAGCATACTTGATTGACAGATGATGATAAATAGTAGACCATGATATATAAAGTGTACAGGAATCCACTTGCTGATGCCAGAGATTGTCTAGATGCTCTGCTGCTTTTTTTTATTCTAATATCCTCCAAAATGGAAGCTTTGTTTAATACTACTGTACTACATTCATTGTTTTATATCATTATAAATCTGTGCTACTAATTTATTAGAAAATAAAATACATACAGTATATACAATACAATACAATACACCTAAAATACTGTATAGTATATGATAATGTCTTGCTTCTTATTTATGCTGTAGGTTTAAATAAATCTGTTAATTTTATCCCATGTGTGATCATAGCTTATTTAGTAATGATGATATCTCTTGCTTTAAATCTCATGTGCTTATCTGAATACCCCCACATACACACACACACACACACACACACAACACCACCACCGCAACCACAACCACCACCAGCAGCTACCAAGGTGTTAAATTCTCATTTATAATAAGAGGGAATTAATTACTTCACTCCTGGCCATTAATTTAACATGAAAGCATAGTCAAATAGTGACCAAAATGCTAGTGTGGGTGTTTTCATAGACATATTGAGAAAATGGCATTATTAAATTCATACTCTAGTTGAATTGGGGATTCATTAACGCACCCATATGTGCTATTTTGACACCAATTAGCATGAAATACCATAAGAGCAATGGTTTTTCCCATGCCAGACCTCAGCTAGTCAGTCATTACAAATGGCATTAGATGCTAAAAATGGCATAATAGCTGCCATTTCTGTCCTAAATGAGTCAGCTAGGAAAACAGAGGACAGGAAAAGAACTAATAAAGAAGCACATTCTTGCTTTCACAAATGATTTTCTAGCAACATTTTTTTAATTGAGAAGCCAAATTGGACCTGGATTGCTGTATGGTTGCTGATTTCCCTGGGACCTTAGAAATGTAAAGATCCTTGTATATGAGCTTGTATTTCACAATCCAAGCTCCCTGGTGGCTAAACGGAAGTAATGTTAAATTCTTATTGATGGAGAGACTGGCCTGAATTTCTGATTGTGGAGTCATTAAGCTGTGCGGCTCTTTAACAGAAACTAAAGAGAAATAAAAGAAGAGAACAACTGTAAATCTGATCTAAACACAGGCGCTGGTCCAAAAACTGGACTAGTTAGTGTTTCTATATATTAAGAAATGCTAATAATTATAGGACCTGGTCTAGAAAGACTTCCTGATAGCTGTCAATGTATTTCAGTTGCTTCCTGAGATGGTATTGATGTTGGGTAAAAACAAAATGTGCATATTGTACATAAAATGCAAGTAAGTCAAGCTGAAAACTAAGATTTACTGTATAAATGTTGTTGTTGTCCTTCAGCTCTTCCCTATTCAGGGTATTCAGGCAAGTATGTCAATATACATATTGTGATTCGGTGCATGTTTTACACCAGATCCCCTTCCTGAAGCAACCCTCCCATTTTATCCGGGCTTGGGATCTATCTGCAGTAGTACATGGCCAAAAATATGTTCACTTGTCCATCACACCTATATGTAGGTCTTCTCCAAACTGTTGCCACACACAAATTGTCCAGGATGTCTTTGTATGATTAAGTATTAAGAATTACTCTTACCAAAGTTGGATTAAAAGAACTCCCGCAAAGAGATCAGTATAAATATGTTGTGGCTACATACTATGCATTTACACTGTGCACTATGTTTAGTGTATGAATTTTAGAAGTGTAGTATCATCACAAATGGAACACTAGCTGTTTTTTCCTAACCGTATAAGTATAAGCCGATGTTGATGACAAATGGCCATGGCACATGACGTCAAATGCATGTGATGTTGAAAAAAAAAATCACACATTGTGCTCAGACATTTATAAGATGTCCACTGGATTGTCCGAATTTTTTTTTTTCTCATCCGGTGTCAGCGCCTGGTAGCCCTGACCCTCTTCTACATAACAAAGATGCAAGTGCTGAGTGGATGAAGTGTCCAACATTCCACACTGCATATTTTATTAAATAAATGCATCATCCAGGTACTCGAAGTGCACTTCTTGTTGTTGGAATTTTCACGCTACTCGCACTACAAAATGGGCTTAGAACAATGTATAAGCACCTATAGCCTTCACGTTCATTGAAAAGTTTCTCTTGTACCAGTCTATACCAAGCGATTGGCTTCGTTTTTTGTTTCTTTGATTTTAACCTTGTTTTGCTAGTCATGTTTTTTCACCTGCTCTTGTTATGCTGTTTGCTCATCACATGACATTTGACCACGCTCTTGGATGACACCTGTGCCCTGTTTATCTCAATTATAAAATCGTTGAGTATCTACATCTGTGTCCTCAGCTGTTCCCTGACGCCCGCAGTTAGCCTCCTGGTGTTTTCAGCTTTAGTTAAATCACCTAGCGCAATCTCAACCACTAATCAGTCTCTTATCCAGCTGGCTGTTAGCTAGCTCTTGTATAGGCTAAGAGGACGCAACACATTCATGTGATAATAATGATGTTTTCGTTATCAAATGACTTCGTGTAACCTATTTCACGTGGCATGTTTTTAATGTTATGTTTTTTCTCTGTATTTCAGCAGTAAAGAGGCCAGAAGTACCTAATAATTCATAAGCAGCTATGAAAAATTACTCAAGGTCTCCAGGTGACTAATACAGAGTGAAAACCATACCAGAGATTTATTTATTTGTTCGTTTGTTTATTTATTTATAGAAACAGGCCGTGGATTATGATGTTCTAGTAGAAAAAAAAAAAGTTTGATAAACTACCCAACTCTGTTTAATACGCTTTAATAAAACACATTTCAAAGATAAAGAATGGTTAACCTTCAGGCAGAGCTTTCTCACAACCAGCAATCTAATTACTTTTTTTTTTTTTGGTCGTAACATTTGTGACAGAAGCCGTTTTTACAGCTTCGCACCTCCTAACAATGTGCTGAAGAAAATGAAAATGCCAGCATGGTGTTGATAAAAAGCAGGTTTTCAAGGTTAAAGTGACCTCTGAGGACTAAACGCAATCCCATTATGCCCCAATCCAGAGGGGATGTTTATGCCTCAAAACTGCCTTCCATCACTAATCGCAGCCAAATGTTGTTTTAACGGTGTGAGCGCGTCGTGGCATCAGCGATAAAAATCCTCCTACAGCCGAGAGCTATTACATTAAACAACTGTCTTAAGACATCAGCATCTAAGAGGAATGCTGATAATGCTAAACGACAGTAATGCCTTAACGGTAACTGTTTTCCTGTGGGAATTTAGGAACAGGGATGTAACCCTTGATAGATAGTGGCTTCCTATTTCCATTTTTTTTTTAAATATAAAGTTCGTAAGACATCACGTGTTGTATATGCGTATATACAGAAGCGTCATGTATGTATTACTTAACAAGGTAAAATGTCCATGAGTATCAATAATCCCTCCTAAAGTACCTGTTAACTTTGCTAATGGAAAGAAAAAGGATTAAATTAACAATGACAAACTGTTTCTGTTCCTCTGTCCACTCCAGCTCTATCTCCAGCTTTCCGTCAGAGTCCTGAAATTCCATTAAGAAGCTCTCTCCTTTGCAGGCGTATGACACTTCCTCGTGCTTTGATTTAGTCATGGCTACAGGTGCACTAACACACCAGAACGGTGTCCGGGCTTCAGCAAGAACGGTGAGAGTCAACATGCAACAGTTCTGAAGAGAAAAAATAACAAAAAACAAAGTAATCTAATTTTACCTTAGTGAGAAAATTCTAACTTCTGGTTTATTTGTGGAAACTTAATTATGGATTAAATTAATTTAGACCTAAATCTCAATTAAATTCAAAGTTAAGTTAGTATCTAAATGTAATCTGCATCCCATTAGACGGACAGTCATAACCTAGACTTGGATTAAATAATATTGGGGTCAATTTTTGCATCTGGTTAAATTAAATGTGTCTGGATAAATGTATGATGTAATCTAATCCTATGTTAGTTTTAAATTATGGGTATAATCCAATACTAATCCTGGATAAAAATATAAGAATTATCAATATAATGACATGCACCAGTGAGCCTTGGCTGCCCATGACCCTGTCGCCGGTTCACCACTGTTCCTTCCTTGGACCACTTTTGATAGATACTGACCACTGCAGACCGGGAACACCCCACAAGAGCTGCAGTTTTGGAGATGCTCTGATCCGGTCGTCTAGTCATCACAATCTGGTCCTTGTCAAACTCGCTCAAATCCTTACGCTTTTTTTTCCATTTTTCCTGCTTCTAACACATGAACTTTGAGGACAAAATGTTCACTTGCTGCCTAATATATCCCACCCACTAACAGGTGTCATGATGAGGAGATCATCAGTGTTATTTACTTCAGTCAGCGGTCATAATGTATATATATAGATATATCAAATGAATGTGATAACCTAAAATGTCTTGATACCTCAACACATCCCTGTAGTCCTTCAGTCTTCCAAGGCAGGCTGATTTTTCCACCCAGAGGAGTTTGCTGTGTTTGTCTCTTTTCTTTACTGATAACTTGCAAAGGGACATAACCATCAGCAATCTGATCTGTAGATGACATTGTAGAAAAATAATATTAAGAGTCAATATTTTAGCAACCTGCTTCCTACATGGATCAGAGCTGGCTTCTTTACTCCAAGTCATGTTTGGGTATTAAAAAAAGTAAACTTAGGATGATTTGAGTCTCATCTATGGCTACAGAGTCTGAAAACTAATTTTAATGAAATGTTTTCATCAAATAAAAATACACAGGTAGAACCTTTATTATCAATTTATTATTTTAGCCGTATTCCTTTGAAAATGTGTTTTGTTCCTGTCACCTTGTAGATTTCACCTTTACAATAAATTTACTCTTTAAAATATTACCCACAATGCTGAATAAAATGAGGATGCTCCTCTATGCCTTTTGTGCTACAGTGTTGTTCTTAAAAAGGTCAAATCTAGCACTCTAGCACACTCTACTGTCCATGCATCAAATTAAGAGTTAGCAGTACTAATATATTACTGCATACCTTAAAAAATAACAAATAAATGAATAAATAAATCATAGCAAGAAAAAGCTCATTAGTTTTCCATTAAGGTATTGTATCCCAATTCTTATGGTGAGATATGTACAATAGAAAAAATGATAAAACTATGCAAATTTGTACGTTGAACAAACTTTAAACTGCACCTTTCCTGCAGAACAGCTGCAAGAAGCTCACTGACGCAATGCTGTCTTCTGTATTGTGCAGCTCAAGGTGCATGCTGTAGCTATGCAAACCATAATCAGGATCAATGTCATCAAAAGGCGCTTGCATGTCTGTTGCCTCATACGGACTGGGAAACAGAAAGAGCATGAAAGAGAGGAGATTAAGGGTGAAAGCAGGAAGCGGAAAAAAAAATAATGTGTATATTTCGATTAAACTTCAATTGTTAATCAAAATTCTAAATATATAAATACATTAATTAAATGTACTAAAAAAATATAAAGCAGGTCATTATTTAATAAGGATGATAATCCAAACTTAAATCTGTATTGTATTAGTTACCAACATCTGAACTAAATTAGAGGGATAATCTAAAACCTACACATAATCCAGAATAGATTACGAGATTTTGGGTTTAACCACTAATTTAATCCAAATATACAACAATCAGGCATAACATTATGAGCACTGACAGGTGAAGTGAATAACACTGATGATCTCCTCATCATGGAACCTGTTAGTGGGTGGGATATATTAGGCAGCGAGTGAACATTTTGTCCTCAAAGTTGATGTGTTAGAAGCAGGAAAAATGGGCAAGTGTAAGGATTTGAGTGTAAGCGTAAGGGCCAAATTGTGATGGCTAGACGACTGGATCAGAACATCTCCAAAACTGCAGCTCCTCTGGGGTGTTCCCTCTGCAGTGGTCAGTATCTATCAAAAGTATTCTAAGGAAGAAACAGTGGTGAACCGGCGACAGGGTCATGGGCGGCCAAGGCCCATTGATGCACGTGGGGAGTGAAGGCTGGCCCGTGTGATCTGATCCAACAGACTAGCTACTGTTGCTCAAATTGCTGAATGCTGGTTCTGATAGAAAGGTGTCAGAATACACAGTGCATCGCAGTTTGTTGCGTATGGGGCTGCATAGCCACAGGCCAGTCAGGGTGCCCATGCTGACCCATGTGAACCACCAAAAGCGCCAACATGAGCATCAAAACTGGTCAACGGAGCAATGGAAGAAGATGGCCTGGTCTGATGAATCACATTTTCTTTTACATCACATGGATGGCCAGATGCATGTGCTTTGCTTACCAGGGGAACACATGGCACAGGATGCACTAAAGGAAGAAGACAAGCCAGCAGAGGCAGTGTCATACTTTGGGCAATGTTCTTCTGGGAAACCTTGTGTCCTGCCATCCATGTGGATGTTACTTTGACATGTCCCACCTACCTAAGCAATGTCGCAGACCATGTACACCCTTTCATGGAAACAGTATTCCCTGATGGCTGTGGCCTCTTTCAACAGGATAATGTGTCGTGCCACAAAGCAAAATGGTTCAGGAATGGTTTGTTGAGTACAAAAACGAGTCTGAGACATTGACTTGGCCTCCAAATTCCCCAGATCTCAATCCAATCGAGCATCTGTAGGATGTGCTGGACAAACAAGTCGGATCCATAAAGGCCACACCTTGCAACTTACAGGACTTAAAGGATCTGCTGCTAACAACTTGGTGCCAGATACCACAGCAGACCTTCAGGGATCTAATGGAGTCCATGCCTCGATGGGTCAGGGCTGTTGTGGCAGCAAAAGTGGGACAAAAACAATATTAGGCCATAGTGGTCATAATGTTATGGCTGATCGGCATACATTTTTTCCATTATACACAACCTACATCTGGTGTAAATAAAGAGGCATTATCTGCATTAACTACATACTGTGGTAAATTAAGAGGGATGATCTAAAACTACATCTGGGGTAAATTTGAAAAATAATTGAAAACCTGCATCTGGATTAAATTGCATCTGAGATTTAACACCAAAAATACATCTGGGATATTATTATAGGGATCATTCAAACCACATCTGGAGTAAATCTGGAGTAGGAATTAACCAACACCCAAATCTGGATTACATGTGGAGCAAATTAAAGACATCATCAAAAGCTACATGTGCAGTAAATTACAGAGATCATGTAAAAACCATATTGGAATTAAATTAGAGAGTTAACCCCAAACTACATCTGAGTTATATTAAGAGAATAATCCAAAACCTACATTTGGACTAAATTAAAGTGGAAATACAAAACCTACATCTGGATTAAATTAAAGCGACAATATAACACGTCTGTGTTAAATTAGAAATAATCCAAAGATACATCTGGAGTAAATTCGAGAGATAATCCAAAGGCACATCTGGAGTAAATTAGAGAGATAATCCAAAGATACATTTGGAATTAACTGAAGAGATAATCCAAAGACATATCTAAGTAAATTGGAGAGATAATCCAAAGACACATTTAAGTAATTTGGAGAGATAATCCGAAGATACATCTGGAGTAAATTGGGGAGATAATCCAAAGGCACATCTGGAGTACATTGGGGAGATAATCCAAAAACACATCTGGAGTACATTGAAGAGATAATCCAAAGACACATCTGGAGTAAATTGGGGAGATAATCCAAAAACACATCTGGAGTAAATTGGGGAGATAACCTAAAACTACATCTGGAGTAAATTGGAGGGATAATCCAAAGACACATCTGGAGTACATTGAAGAGATAATCCAAAGAAAGATCTAAGCAAATTGTAGAGATAATCCAAAGCTACATCTGGAGTAAATTGGAGAGATAATCCAAAGACACATCTGGAGTACATTGAAGAGATAATCCAAAAACACATCTGGAGTGAATTGGAGAAATAATCCAAAGATACATCAGAGGAAATTGATGAGATTATCCACAGCTACAGACAAATCAGACAAACTAAAACCATCCTCAGGATCAAATTGGAGAGAGGGTAAAATCAATGGCAATATTTAGATTCACCAGAAGATGGAGTTGTCATGCAACTAATCCACCTACCTTAGTGTTTTATGCTCAGCCCTGTGACTGAGATGCTCCTGTCTTAGTAATTAAGTGGCAATAAATAATAAAACAATACATACGTGGTGGATGTCCCCAGAAGATTTCTTTCCACAAGTCTGTGATAATGGAAGTTCACTAGGACAAATGCAATTTCCTGTTGCTTCTGAAAACAACAAAAAATAATAATAAAAATGTGTTAAAGCTATATTAATAAGCATATATTAGCAAAATCCCTCTACTTCACTTCAGTAAATGAGTATCAGATGTGGGACCAAGTAGACCTACAAAATATGTAGCAATGAAAAAACAATTTCGAAATATAGCTCTGGAAAAAAAAAATAAGAGACCACTGCAAAATAATCAGTTTCTTATGTTATTGGTAAGATAAGATAATGTAAGGTAAGGTAAGGTATTTCTCCTAAATTCAGAATATAACTATTGTTATTTAGAGTGTATATTTAAAGGAAATGACAACACATCAAAATAACCCAAGATCATGCAGTATTTGCTGAGCTTTAATAGCTCAAATAAAACAAAATGCAAATTGTGTTAATGCTTTGGCTAAATAACATTAAGAAATCAGTATTTGGTGGAATAACCCCCCATTTGCATGCGTTTTGGCTCCATGCTCTCCACCAGTCTTTCACATTGCTGTTGGGGAACTTTATACCACTCTTTTTGCAAAAAAGCAAACAGCTCAGCTTTGCCTGATGGTTTGTGACCATCCATCTTCCTCCTGATGCCATTCCAGAGGTTTTCAACAGGGTTCAAATCTGGAGATTGGGCAGTGGTCTCTTATTTTTTTTTCCAGAGCTGTATTTGCCGAAAGGTAGAGTAATACAATGGAAAGGATTAGTCAGAAGAAAACAAGTCAATAACATGCTGCTGCCAAGGCTGAGTGTGTTTCTTTTGAAAATTCAACTCTCCCACACAACATAAGCTAACATAATTGAACACAAAAGCACGACATGCTAGTTAGCGAGTTATTTGTCTTTACAGGTACAGTAGTGACGTTCTTGGCGGAAAATAAAATGCAAGGACTCAAAATCTCAGACTTGACACAGATCTACACAATATCTCTGCTGTATTATACTGTCATGCCCTCCAAGATGCCACGGTTTTGCGAGATTTCATGATTTTGCGATCAGAATTATCAAAGCTCTCAGAAACATGGGAACTTTGCATCATGTGGCATCATCACAACATGCATTCCACTAAAGCTTTCCTCGATTCATATGTGATGTAGTTTAGTACAGCTATCATAGCAAGTATTTACAATGTGTGAGTTTAAAAGCAGAATCCTGTGCTTGCAATTTTGCAGATTTTTAAAAAAGCAGAAGCAGCAACATGAAGCAAAACTCCAAGGAGAGATTGCTATTTGCTGTGTTGTAGTTGTGTTGAACTGCATTGCTTGCAGTCTTTCTTGTTTTCTCTTGTTCCATATGTAAATGTGGTTCATGATCACAGCTTTGCACTTTACTGTATTTTATCAGTGTTTTCACCTTGAAGCGTGTTCCTGATTCAGTTCCATCCAACAAACATGTTTGCATAAGTCATTAAACTATAATGACTGCATAATAAAGATAATAAGAGTGTTTATCGGGGTGGAACTGACAAGAAAACTAGCAACTACAAAAATAAACAATTAATAGCCTTAATGAAGAAAAACCTTTTTATTTGGGATACTGTTTTCTGCTCTTGAATGCTTGTATTTTTTATTTTTTTTTGTATGTGCCTCCTGTAATTATATTAGACTTTCACTATTGGCCACTATAGATGTGTCACTATAGGGCACTATAGACCTGGAGGTGGAGTTTTGTGAACATGAACGGAAATCATTCAAATATCAAATCCACCTAACTTTAAGACACCTAAAAAAAAACTAATCTAAGGTGGCTTTAGAATTATTGGCTTATCTTAGGCACCTGCGTTACTGATCTGTACAACCCTGCCTAGGTTAAGGTTTGAGATATGACTGGAAATCTATATTATTGTGTTGAAAGTAGTGTAGTAATGCAGAAAAACAATAAGCTCAGTAAGCTGAGGTCAGAGGTCATGTGTGTACATACCTGCCAAACCCCCACAGTTACACCGTTCTCCATGTACAGCAAAGAGATGAGTCTGTCTGAACCACACAGTTTCCCAGCACCCTTCTTCACCAACACTTTACTTAGAAGGGATCTCCAGCCTGGTCTATAGTAATAATAATAATAATAATAATAATAATAATCAAACATTGCTGCATAGACTCCAGGTGAGCATCATGATCATTATACTTATCTTAAAAGACATCATTTGGCTCGATAACATCATTTGTACAGAAAAAGTATGTGTTCATATTTTAGCAGTGCGGGAAGGGTCAATTTCCAGCTATGAAGTGGGAGGAGAGTTGCGGAGAATGAGAGGGCAGTGGTTGATTGTCTATACCTCTGTGATGTTTAATGCTGTAACACCACAATATGTACTAAAGAACAGAAAGACTGTGCCATGATTTAGGTATGTGCTCAGTTCTTCAAATGCTAACGATAAGCTTTCCTTACTCATTAGCAACATTAGCCTTGTTGTTCTGGGGCGAGATGCACACTTCAGTCACTGACCATGTCTTGTCTGAGCTAGAGAAAATATGGGTGTATTTAATTTTTAGCCATATTATTTCTTTAAAATGCCTTACCTGCATGTGATTGGACAGTTAATGGGCACAAGCTGCACTCCATGCAGCTCCAGTGTAGTAGGTTTGTCCAGAGTTGGCCACTTTCCTGAACTCCAGCCAACAGTCAGAGAGGCTTGGCCGAAGTAAACGTGAGTGTGTTTGATTCTGTTCTCACGTCCTCTTGCTTCCTTCACTGTAATCTCCCATGTGACACCTAAACTCCTGATGACAAGAAAGGTAGTATGTGTGTCTCAATCACCTTTCTAGCTCCCTACTTGGTGAATCAATATATTGTGTACATGCATTGGGGCTCACTACACATTGAGACACTGATGACTTTTTTGTAAAACATCACCACTGGCTTTTATTAACAACAGCATTTTGGGACTTTTTTGCAAGCAAATGTTCTAATACTCCCTGATCAGTGCCCTGACTACTCAACTAAGGAGCTAATTGAGCTGCAACCCGGTACAGATGTAATATTGGAAACACACACAGGAATACAATACAGGACATGATTTTAGTGTAAATACAAAAAAGCAAAACGTGTGTTAGCTACTAAAAATTGGAATAATAATCTGACGGTGATGTTTTTTTTTCTATAGTATATTTAGCAGACTAAAGACCACTTCCAAAGAAAGCCACTTGTTGAGATTTAAATT
Organism: Hemibagrus wyckioides; assembly: GCF_019097595.1. Classification (NCBI taxonomy): domain Eukaryota; kingdom Metazoa; phylum Chordata; class Actinopteri; order Siluriformes; family Bagridae; genus Hemibagrus; species Hemibagrus wyckioides. The sequence goes on along the minus strand of NC_080732.1, from coordinate 6,848,664 downwards.
GAAGCATGAAGTTAAGGAAATATCTAATATGATGCAATGGCACTCCACGACATCAATCAGGGTGAAAGAAACTAAAGCAGAAGTGCTGAATCCCGTAGAGGTTTAATAGCTGTTGTTTGTGTCTCGGAGAGTGTGGAGACTATTATTACGGAGGTAAATCTCATCCTTCTGTGCCTCTGTAAACCCCGCGAGCCGACAGGGATTTGTCTGGGCACGAGGACGGAGCCAAGCAATTTATTTCCACGATTTGACAAAACCTTCGGAGTGGTAGAACAATTACTTTCACTCCCTCTGCACTGCACAAGACCTCAGGGTTGAGAAATCGAGTGACTCGGCAGCTCTAATCAGAGGTCAAAACAGCAACACGGATCGTCAGGTGCGCTGCGGTTCCTCGTTTCCCCAAATGAGTGCTGAGAGGATCTGAGACGTGTCCTTCAAAGAAACCTTTAATGAGTCTGAAGACATCGAGACGATGAAAGACACTGACTTTTTTGTGGAATAAGGAATAACAGATGGATATTTAGTGCACAATACATTATACATTACATGTTATAATTACACTGCGGTTCATCAGATACGTAGATATTATATCTGCAGTGAGAGGTGCACCTGATTGCTTGATTCTGATTGATCTGAAGGCATTTCCGACAATATTTATGCCTGAAGGTTTGTATTAATACAACAGTTCTTATAAGTTATCATTTCTATGGTCATATCATATCATTTCTAAGAGCTTATTTACAGGGATCTATATGGCAGCCACTCCACATACACTGATTTGAAGTTTTCTGTGAGAAGAAGGTTATTTAGCATTTTTGGAAGGAGTCTCCAGTGTCAATGCTTTGTAACAAGGGCAATTTCTTTCAAATTCTGGACAAATGGCTAAAAAACGTATGATATTCTGTTCATTAATAAACATTTGCTGGCAATTTATTTGTGGTATAAACTCAGTAAAGCAAAAACGAAGCAAATAATCTTTAGTCTTGAAACAGGAACCGTAACAGTAACTGATTATATTCCTATACCAATGTTTCATTTATTACATACTGTTATATAATATAATATAACCACCTGCCAAATATCATATAGCCTGTAATAATATAATGTAATATAACCACCTACATACTCACACATATATATGGCAGAGAGAGAGAGAGAGTAGAGTAAAGCTTAGATAGACAGACAGATAGATAGATAGATAGATAGATAGATAGATAGATAGATAGATAGATAGATAGATAGATAGATAGATAGATAGATAGATAGATAGATAGATAGCCTGTGTGTTTATAATGTGGCCAAACATTCAAGGATACGTAAACTTTTGATCAGGGTTGTTTGAGTGATTTCAGTTATCATTAGGTTTAAAAAAAGGAGTCATAGATCTATCTATCTAGCAACCTACCTAGGCTTTACACATGCTACTCTCAGTTACAAAACCGAGACAGGCCAGAGAGCTCAGCTGGATCTGCTCTGTCAGAACGAGGATGTGCTACTTCACAAACACACAAATCTCAGACTAATTAGCTGAGAGCTGAAACCGCACGCTGAACCTCAGAGACTTTTAACATGGCTCTGGCTTTTGGAGCGGCAGCATTTTCGCTGTCAGAAAACAAAACAAAGTCGGCCATGTGTGAGCCACATGATCGCTCCTGAGATTCATCCTAATTAGACTGAGCCAATTAGCAAATGTACTGGATGGCTCAGGCATGTTTGGATAACATCTCAACCTTTCAGCGTTCACTACTTAGCAGTGCCTTGTGGGATCACCTCGGGCCGAGGTTTTTTTGTTTTTTTTTGTAGCATTTATGTGTAACATTACATCTGTTAGATGGAGTTTAAATACCTTGCAAATCTATTTTTTTTTGTCCATCTCAGTGCTAATCAGGATCATAGTCCTGACTGAGACAGAGCTCTAGAGTGTTTATCACCTGCTTTTTAAAAACCATCACCATCTTACTTTCACCTTAAAAGTGATCTCTGGAATCTTTTTAAATAGATGATTCTAAAGCTGCTACACTAAATGAGCTCTGACCTGACCTGAAGATAAGGGTTAAACAGGGGACAAATCTCATTTTAGTCTAACAACAACAACAACAACACAACCTTCATGACAAAAGTCCATTTTTATTGCTCACCTGAGGATTTCAACTGTTCGAACTGGCAGTCCAGTGTAAGAATGAATGGATTTTAGTTTCTTCTTCCAGCTCCCATTATGACCGGCCAGTTCTTTAAAGAAAATTCTTCTCCAATATCCCTTAGGCTTTTCCTGAATTCTGGCCATGTCCAGTCCATCTGTCACATCCTTTATTAGCCTGGATGTCTTCGTTTTTGCTCTCTGCCAGGTGTAAAAGCGATACCACACAGCACTGGGGATAGACAGTTCATTATTAAAAGTGGCAGATAATTGGGTTTAAAAGCTCCTTTGTGTGTCTAAAATTGGCATGCATTTACTTAACCCTTTTAGACTTTAGAATAAATGAATGGGTAGGGGGGAAAAAATCACATTTACATAATGCTCCCTTCAGTCCAAATGTACTCAGTGAGCCAAGACAGGTCTGCTATCAGATATTTGTGGTTTAGGAAACAGCATGACTAGGTGTAACATTATGAAGGCAGCCATCTTGGACAACTGGAATCACTTATTTATTTAGCATGTTTAGTATCTATCATTCCATGTTCTGGTCCCACCTCTAAACTTTTAAGGTAAAATGCTAAAAGTGGTGTGTATGGTACTATTTGTGGCAACCTCAGAAAACCTGGTGGATATCTGTGTTGCTGATATCAAACCTATTTCTGCTCTCTCTGATGTCCCAAGTGCCCCAACTTCTAAAATTCTGGGTAAGGTTATCTAACAGAGGGAAAAACATCTCACTCTAAAAGCCAACAGCATCCTGACTAATTTTATATCAGATTAGCAGAAATAAAACAATTATTTGATTATATTGAGTGAAAAGTCGATTTCCAGTGTACTGGTAAGGGTTAAAAAGTATTTTATGATTTAATTAAATCCAGGAAACTACAAGACAATGACTTTCCATGTTTGCATGCTAAAAGTGATTGAATGTTGACGGCAAGCAGGTAGAAACTGAATTGAAGCTGTGATAGTGGATGTCTTGGGGATGAGAGACAATCCGTACATCTTGGGCCAGATGTTCGGCTTTTCACTACATCCTGACGTACCTAATTTGCATAGAATTGAGAAAATGTAAGGTTGCTTCTTGGTATTATTGCTCTGTATCGCATCTATCTTTTTTTCTTGCTTACTAGTGTGAGCGCAGGAGGTGAGCTCTGATGCAGTGACAGGCTAAAGATCAGGATATTTGTCTGGTAAGGGGAGAACACAAACTTACTTGTTGTCAGCCAGTTCATGGAAACGTTTGTTAACGAAGCCGAGGCAGAAAAGACATCCTGCGTCCAAATATGAAAAAATCTTCTCAGTGACCTCTGGTGGCATCCTAATCCCAGTCAAGAACAAAAGCATAAAAAAACATATTCATATATTTGATTTTATTAATGATAGTATTTACAGGTGTCCTTGAATTCCACTCCAAATACATACTGATCTTATTTAATCAAACAGAAAGAAAGAAAGAAAGAAAGAAAGAAAGAAAGAAAGACATTTCTGTAGATTTATAATTATAATGTAGCAAAAAAAGGACTAAGATACCACAAGGTGCACTGTTACAGGAAAATATTCACCAAGTGTCTTATAATCAGAACTGCTGTTATAGTAACTAAATACACTTTCTGACTAGTCCCATTTAAGGGCACTATGGCAAAGGAAGTGTACCCAGAATATTTTTCAGTACATACTTTCTTTCATTATTAAACTGCATGAGCCCATAATCAGATAAACAATGTTATAAATTAGGAATAGTATACTGTCTATATATTTGGTGTAGGTAAGATGGCTGCCTGCATAATGTCACTGTGTTCAGCTAGACCGAGATTTGTTTAGGATTAATTATCGATCATAGCAATTCACACACTGATATCATCGAATGACTAGATATAGCTTGAGGCAAATATTTACAGAAAATATTTTGAGTGACTTGTAACCTCATAACACCAGTGCACAAATATATATATATATATATATATATATATATATAGACATTAACATCAGCAACCAATTATGGCTGATTAGGTACATTTGTTGTAAGAGTGTGTTTATTTATTTATTAATATATTTACTTACTTAGCTATCTAACTACCTAATCATTTCATATTAACCCGTGTATTCTCTTTCTAGTTGGTCTAAATCTAGGCACTCATCTATTCTAATCTTGACATCCAAGACAGCCTCCATTTTAAGGTAAAAACAAAAACTTCTTAACAAAGATTCTGTTGCTTTACTGCTATATACTATTGCACATGGCCTGAATGATTGAAGCCATAGTTTACACCAGTGACTTGCCTCTCTATGTAGTTTTCAGAGCTCTTGACTGATTTGGGTGGAAGTTTGGGACAGGTGGATGATCGGCGGACTATAACACTTTTAGGTCTGTGAAAAGAAGACATACTATAAATAGCCACAGCACAATTTTGAAAACTGTTGCCTGGATGTTCAATGTGCATCACAATGTGTAAACACTGTATGGGATAATTTATGGGGTAATCTCACACAGTATGTGATAATGTAACACTCCAAGGGTTAATTTTAACACAGTATGGGATTAATGTAGAGGAAAATTTTACACGGTATTGGATAATTCAATCGGCATGCGTTCATTTAACACTGTTACTGATAATGTAACACTGTGTGGGTTAATTTAATACTGCATGGGATAATGTATGGGTTAATTTTACACGGCATGGGATAATTTAACACTGTAAGGGTTAATTTAACATTGCATGGGATAATGTAAAGGTTAATCGTACACAGTGTGGAATAATGTAGAGGTTAGTTTCACACAGTATGGGATAATGTAACAGTGCAAAGGGTCCATTTAACACTGTACTGATAATGTAACCCTTACAGTGTTAACTGGGTTAATTTAACATGGTATAGGATAATATAGAGGTTAATTTAATACTGCATGGGATAATGTATGGGTTAATTTAACACTGTATTGGATAATGTAACACTGTAAAGGTTAATTTAACACTGTATTGGATAATGTAACACTGTAACGGTTAATTTAACACTGTATTGGATAATGTAACACTGTAAAGGTTAATTTAACACTGTATTGGATAATGTAACACTGTAACGGTTAATTTAACACTGCATGGGATAATGTAACACTGTAAGGGTTAATTTAACACTGTATTGGATAATGTAACACTGCAAGGGTTAATTTAACACTGCATGGGATAATGTAATACTGTAAGGGTTAATTTCACACGGTTTGGTATAATGTAACACTGCAGGGGTTAATTAAACACTGTACTGATAATGTAACCCTTACAGTGTTAATTTAACACAGTATAGGATAATGTAACACTGTAAGGGTTCATTTAACACAGTATATGATAATGTAGAGGTTAATTTAATACTGTATGGGATAACGTATGGGAAACTTTAACACAGAATGGGATAATGTAATACTTAAAGGCTTAATTTAACACTGTATTGGAAAATATAACACTGTAAGGGTTAATATAACACTGTGGGATAATGTAGAAGGTCATTTCACACAGTATAGGATAATGTAACACTGCAATGGTTAATTTAACAGAGTATAGGATACTGCAATGCTGTAAGGGTTAATTTAACACTGCTTGGGATAATGTAAAACTGCAAGGGTTAATTTAACACTGTATTGGATAATGTAACACTGTAAAGGTTAATTTAAAACTGTATTGGATAATGTAACACTGTAACAGTAAATTTAACACTGTATTGGATAATGTAACACTGTAACAGTTAATTTAACACTGTATTGGATAATGTAACACTGTAACGGTTAATTTAACACTGTATTGGGTAATGTAACACTGTAACGGTTAATTTAACACTGTATTGGATAATGTAACACTGTAACGGTTAATTTAACACTGTATTGGATAATGTAACACTGTAACAGTTAATTTAAAACTGTATTGGATAATGTAACACTGTAACAGTTAATTTAACACTGTATTGGATAATGTAACACTGTAAGAGTTAATTTAACACTGTATTGGATAATGTAACACTAACGGTTAATTTAACACTGTATTGGATAATGTAACACTGTAAGAGTTAATTTAACACTGTATTGGATAATGTAACACTGTAACAGTTAATTTAACACTGCATGGGATAATGTAAAACTGCAAGGGTTAATTTAACATTGTATTGGATAATGTAACACTGTAACGGTTAATTTAACACTGTATTGGATAATGTAACACTGTAAGGGTTAATTTAACACTGTATTGGATAATGTAACACTGTAACGGTTAATTTAACACTGTATTGGATAATGTAACACTATAAGAGTTAATTTAACACTGTATTGGATAATGTAACACTGTAAGGGTTAATTTAACACTGTATTTGATAATGTAACACTGTAACAGTTAATTTAACACTGCATGGGATAATGTAACACTGTAACAGTTAATTTAACATTGTATTGGATAATGTAACACTGTAACAGTTAATTTAACACTGCATGGGATAATGTAACACTGTAACAGTTCATTTAACATTGTATTGGATAATGTAACACTGTAACAGTTAATTTAACACTGCATGGGATAATGTAACACTGTAACAGTTAATTTAACATTGTATTGGATAATGTAACACTGTAACAGTTAATTTAACACTGCATGAGATAATGTAACACTGTAACAGTTAATTTAACACTGCATGGGATAATGTAACACTGTAACAGTTAATTTAACATTGTATTGGATAATGTAACACTGTAACAGTTAATTTAACACTGCATGGGATAATGTAACACTGTAACAGTTAATTTAACACTGTATTGGATAATGTAACACTGTAACAGTTAATTTAACACTGTATTGGATAATGTAACACTGTAACAGTTAATTTAACACTGTATTGGATAATGTAACACTGTAACAGTTAATTTAACACTGTATTGGATAATGTAACATTATAAGAGTTAATTTAACACTGTATTGGATAATGTAACACTGTAACAGTTAATTTAACACTGCATGGGATAATGTAACACTAACAGTTAATTTAATACTGCATGGGATAATGTAACACTGTAACGGTTAATTTAACACTGTATTGGATAATGTAACACTGTAACAGTTAATTTAACACTGTATTGGATAATGTAACACTGTAACAGTTAATTTAATACTGCATGGGATAATGTAACACTGTAACGGTTAATTTAACACTGCATGGGATAATGTAACACTGTAACGGTTAATTTAACACTGCATGGGATAATGTAACACTGTAACGGTTAATTTAACACTGCATGGGATAATGTAACACTGTAAAGGTTAATTTAACACTGCATGGGATAATGTAACACTGTAAGGGTTAATTTAACACTGTATTGGATAATGTAACACTGTAAGGGTTAATTTAACACTGTATTGGATAATGTAACACTGTAACGGTTAATTTAACACTGTATTGGATAATGTAACACTGTAACGGTTAATTTAACACTGCATGGGATAATGTAACACTGTAAGGGTTAATTTAACACTGTATTGGATAATGTAACATTATAAGAGTTAATTTAACACTGTATTGGATAATGTAACACTAACAGTTAATTTAATACTGCATGGGATAATGTAACACTGTAACAGTTAATTTAACACTGTATTGGATAATGTAACACTGTAACGGTTAATTTAACACTGTATTGGATAATGTAACACTGTAACGGTTAATTTAACACTGTATTGGATAATGTAACACTATAAGAGTTAATTTAACACTGTATTGGATAATGTAACACTGTAACAGTTAATTTAATACTGCATGGGATAATGTAACACTGTAAGGGTTAATTTAACACTGTATTGGATAATGTAACACTGTAACGGTTAATTTAACACTGTATTGGATAATGTAACACTGTATTGGATAATGTAACACTGTAACAGTTAATTTAACACTGTATTGGATAATGTAACACTATAAGAGTTAATTTAACACTGTATTGGATAATGTAACACTGTAAGGGTTAATTTAACACTGTATTGGATAATGTAACACTGTAACAGTTAATTTAATACTGCATGGGATAATGTAACACTGTAACGGTTAATTTAACACTGCATGGGATAATGTAACACTGTAACGGTTAATTTAACACTGCATGGGATAATGTAACACTGTAACGGTTAATTTAACACTGCATGGGATAATGTAACACTGTAAGGGTTAATTTAACACTGCATGAGATAATGTAACACTGTAAGGGTTAATTTAACACTGCATGGGATAATGTAACACTGTAAAGGTTAATTTAACACTGCATGGGATAATGTAACACTGTAAGGGTTAATTTAACACTGTATTGGATAATGTAACACTGTAAGGGTTAATTTAACACTGTATTGGATAATGTAACACTGTAACGGTTAATTTAACACTGTATTGGATAATGTAACACTGTAACGGTTAATTTAACACTGCATGGGATAATGTAACACTGTAAGGGTTAATTTAACACTGTATTGGATAATGTAACACTGTAACGGTTAATTTAACACTGTATTGGATAATGTAACACTGTAAAGGTTAATTTAACACTGCATGGGATAATGTAACACTGTAACAGTTAATTTAACACTGTATTGGATAATGTAACACTGTACCGGTTAATTTAACACTGCATGGGATAATGTAACACTGTAAAGGTTAATTTAACACTGTATTGGATAATGTAACACTGTAACGGTTAATTTAACACTGCATGGGATAATGTAACACTGTAAAGGTTAATTTAACACTGCATGGGATAATGTAACACTGTAAGGGTTAATTTAACACTGCATGGGATAATGTAACACTGTAAGGGTTAATTTAACACTGCATGGGATAATGTAACACTGTAAAGGTTAATTTAACACTGCATGGGATAATGTAACACTGTAAAGGTTAATTTAACACTGCATGGGATAATGTAACACTGTAAAGGTTAATTTAACACTGCATGGGATAATGTAACACTGTAAGGGTTAATTTAACACTGCATGGGATAATGTAACACTGTAAGGGTTAATTTAACACTGCATGGGATAATGTAACACTGTAAGGGTTAATTTAACACTGCATGGGATAATGTAACACTGTAAGGGTTAATTTAACACTGCATGGGATAATGTAACACTGTAAAGGTTAATTTAACACTGCATGAGATAATGTAACACGGTAAGGGTTAATTTAACACTGCATGAGATAATGTAACACTGTAAGGGTTAATTTAACACTGCATGGGATAATGTAACACTGTAAGGGTTAATTTAACACTGCATGGGATAATGTAACACTGTAAAGGTTAATTTAACATTGTATTGGATAATGTAAGACTGTAAGGGTTAATTTAACACTGTATTGGATAATGTAACACTGTAAGGGTTAATTTAACACTGTATTGGATAATGTAACACTGTAACGGTTAATTTAACACTGTATTGGATAATGTAACACTGTAAGGGTTAATTTAACACTGTATTGGATAATGTAACACTGTAACGGTTAATTTAACACTGTATTGGATAATGTAACACTGTAACGGTTAATTTAACACTGTATTGGATAATGTAACACTGTAACGGTTAATTTAACACTGCATGGGATAATGTAACACTGTAAGGGTTAATTTAACACTGTATTGGATAATGTAACACTGTAACAGTTAATTTAACACTGTATTGGATAATGTAACACTGTAACGGTTAATTTAACACTGTATTGGATAATGTAACACTGTAACGGTTAATTTAACACTGTATTGGATAATGTTACACTGTAACAGTTAATTTAACACTGTATTGGATAATGTAACACTGTAAGGGTTAATTTAACACTGTATTGGATAATGTAACACTGTAAGGGTTAATTTAACACTGCATGGGATAATGTAACACTGTAAGGGTTAATTTAACACTGCATGGGATAATGTAACACTGTAAGGGTTAATTTAACACATTATGGGATAATGTAGAGGTTAATTTTACATGATTTGGGATAACTGAACACTGTGTGGGTTAACAACAATGTATAGTGCAATTGAACACTGTGTGGGTTAATGCTACATGGTGTTACTTAACACTGTAGGTGATAGAATATGGGTTAATTTAACACTGTGAGGTTCATTTAAGACAGAATGTGATAGTTTTGGTTTAATGTAACACTGTAAAGGTTACTTCAGCACTGGAGTTTATTGGTTATCTCTTAGTTAAAATAAATGCGATTAAAAAGTAACAATGCGAGTACCAAACAGCTTAAAACCACTTCAACCTACCTCCTTGAGTTCATCTCAGCGTTTCTCATTAGTTTCTTTGCTTTAGCAGTTAAAAAAACTACCATTAATCTAGTACACGGATATTTGTTTTACAGTGAAACCTAATAGGCGCGTGGCCGCGTCTGGTAACCACGGCGACACTACGAGCAGGAAGCTGCTGCTAGTGCTAGCAATTTGAGAAACGTCAGTCCTTCCTCCATATTGGAGAGGTCTGCACTCAATCGTAAGACAATGCAGTTCAAGCCGCAGACGCGGCTCCACCGGCAGTAACTCAACAGAGAGACGTCAACGCATCCGCCATATTTGAGAGGTCCACACTCAATCTTAAACCGAGGCTCAATCTTAAACTCAGTCTTAAACTCTCTTTATGTTACGTTTCATACAATAAAACCCAAACAAAACAAAACTATAAACAACAATTTATTTTCATAAGTAATAAGAATTTATGTAATGATATTTGAATTCAGCCTAATTACTTTAACTGTAAAGTATTAGAGAATTGTTTTACTTCTAATGATGCATTTAAATCTGTTATTATTATTTTCTTCTTCTTCTGATTATTATTATTATTATTATTATTATTATTACTACTACTACTACTACTACTACTACTAATAATAATAATCATAATCATAAAAATAATAATAGTTGTACACATTTTTTCCAGATTATCTAAATCATAAATTTAACATGTATCATAACATAAGGTAACTGCCATAATTTATTTAACAAATATATATTTTTTAGACAATGCTAATGTGTCAGTAATAAAACATGGTGGGGTGTGCTCAGCTCTTGATAATGATTGATAATGTGATGTAATATGGCACACTGTGGAGTTACTGTCACCAAAACAATGTTGATTATTTACTAATGTCAGCATATCCCAAAGAGTTTTAGTTTTCTTATATGCATGCCATTTGTCAACTTTTTGATAGCTGGTACCACTCAAGATTTAGCAGCTAGAAGCATCATTCCACTCAGTACGCTCGTTTTTCTCTCTTATGAAGTTAATCACAGAAAAAGAAACCAGAAAGCACAAAGCTGTCTGTTCAGAAGACTCTCCTGAGGTGGAATGCTTTAAGTGATCATAAGTGTTATGTGACATTTTTTTTTAAAACTCGTTGATTATAGTTGTTGATTATTTGAGTTGATACTATAATAAGGTTACTAAGAGAAGAGCATTAATATAAACCTATAACGTTTTCTTAACAACATCCTTTCATTCATTTTCTTTACCTGCTTTATCCAGAGCCTATCCCCAGTGTGTGAGGTGGGAATATACCATGAATTAGATTACAGTCCATCATACATGCACACACACACACACACATTCAAATTTTCATTCATATTCACGCACATATTTGAGCAATTACCAGTAACTTGACTGACATTTTGTATAGCCAATCCACATACTTGCAGGTTTTTTGGAGTTTCGAGGAAACCCAAGCTTTGCATCCATCCATAGACCCTAACAATAAAAATATTAAATGAACCTTATGAATACTAAAAACAACTAGACTTCGTTGTACATCCTAACTCTTCCTCTTAATATTAAATCATGCAGTTATCCAATGAATCACTTTTTGTATTTTTATGCACAGATCTAAAGTTCATTGTGCCATTATTCAGACTGCAGAGGGACAAACAGGTGAAGACAGAGTGAAGGGTAACAATAATGCTGCTTGTTGGAGCGAATAGTTACAGACAGTAGCGCATGACTTTTATTTCACATGGCTGAGGATCTGCGATGCAGTAGGATGCCCTGAGGTTTGTGAATACGAGTCCCTGTGCCCTCTCAGCGTGACATTTTCATGTTCTCTGATGTTTTCTCGGCTTTCTCCGAGCCGTGGGTGAGTGAGTGCTCTCGGGGCTTTAATGTCAGTTTCTGCATCGCTTGTCACTACACGCTGCATGATGGCTGTCAGAAAGGTAGCCAAGGCCCGTGGAGACTACAGCTTCAGCTCCACAAGTGAGAATTTATCTGTTTATAGACCAGACCGAAGCAGTTGTTTAACCACAGATATGACGTGTGTGCAATTTTAAATAGATGCTTGACATATACGCCTACATTACTTATACCAGAATGGGATAAATATTAATAATAATTCATGAGCATGAAATACATACTATATTTTGGAATGTAAAGATGTCATGCTGACAATATAGGTTTATATACTGACAAACACTATATAGCTAGGTTTATATATATATATATGTATATATATATATATATATATATATATATATATATATATATATATATATACAGCTCTGGAAATAAGAGACCACTTCAAAATAATTATTGTTTCTTATGTTTTTTTTCTTACAGGAGTATGTATTGGTGAGATGAACAGTATTGTTCCATTTTTTCTGAACTGCTGACAATATTTCTCCTAAATTCAGAATATAACTATTGTTATTTAGAGTGTATATTTAAAGGAAATGACAACACATCAAAATAACCCGAGATCATGCAGTATTTGCAGAGCTTTAATAACTCAAATAAAACAAAATGCAAATAATTTGTAAACAAATTGTGTTAATGCTTTGGCTAAATAACATTAAGAAATCAGTATTTGGTGGAATAACCCCGATTTGCATGAGTTTTGGCTCCATGCTCTCGACCAGTTTCTCACATTGCTGTTGGGGAACTTTATACCACTCTTTTTGCAAAAAAGCAAACAGCTCAGCTTTGCTTTGGTTTGTGACCATCCATCTTCCTCTTGATGACATTCCAGAGGTTTTCAGTAGGGTTCAAATCTGGAGATTGGGCAGTGCTCTCTTATTTTTTTCCAGCGCATATATATAATCCATAGATTACAATTACATCTTGTTATACATACCTTTCCAAGAATAACACATTGATTTCAATTCAGATATAAGTTAAATTAATACTTCATATTGAAAAATGAAGATGTAACGGCTGTCAAAGGAATCGTTAGAGCCCCTTAGCGGCTTCAGTTACAAATGTGAAAATATATCTGGATATAAGGAAATGACATTTAAATCATTTATTAATCTAAATAGTTAAACAGATTTCCCCACATACTGGTGAGAGACTAGTATTTGTGTGGCAGCCTTGGAGTTAGTTAGTTATCTAAAAACTACATCTTTTCCGTAACTGAAATTCACATAAATTGTAGCTTGCTGTGTTACAAGAAAAGGCAAAATTCTGTGTCCTGAAGTCATGGCGGAAAGCTCACACGGGGACAAAGTACTGATGCTTGCCTACCAATTACTGGCCTAAGAGTATTCTTAATTTTAATCTTAAAAGCCTTATGATTATGTGGAACATCCATCATAATGTGCATCAGTGACTAAATTTATGTAAAACTACAGACATAACTGTCAGAGAAATGTTGTTAAGGATAATTAATCCACACCTATAGAGAATTCAAGAGGACTTATTACTGCTTTTAATTAGGAGGTGTTCTTATTAGTGAAGAATTCCTGAACCTTGTTTAGAGAAACATAATTATCAGTGAAAAACATGTTCACTGATACACAAGTCATATTATTGTATAGCATGAGCAATTGTACAGCATCAGTAATTAAAGGAATATTTTATCTCAGTATATAAAGATCCTCGACCCCACCATTACTTCTCAAACGAGTCACAGTGGTATGACACGAGTTGTGTAATATTGCCAATTAGTAACTTCAGAGTGACAGTTAATTAAAGAGGTTAAGTGACGGTTCAGCAGTCTTAACACACTCTATCGAACTGAAAATCACATTCTTCCAAACTTTTGGCCAAGCCTTTTTAAAATGTCATTATATAACACCAGGAGGTCAAGAAGCTTACAACTAGTTTGTCAACTCTCAGTAATTAGTGAGTGTAAATGGAAAAGTATGTCCACAACATGGGTCAATTTAATGAACATGCTTCCCTGGATAATCCCAGTAATCCCAGGATTACAGTTCCTTGTGTTATAATATCACTGGTTATCACTGCTTTGTACATACACAGTTCATGTGACTGTCATTAAGTCTCATCACCTTACCCATGCTGCTCTTTCTACTTTTTCTGCACTCACTAGTACACATTATAAACATCCTCATAACTGAATCTTGTGTTTAAAATTTCTAATGTTTCTGCATTTTATTGAATTACTATACAGGGCTTTACAAGGAACTGAAGAACTTGAACCAGTCTTTCTATCTATGTGTGTTTCTGTCTATCTGTCTGTACGTTCGTCCACACTCTTAAAAAATAAAAGTACCAGGAACAACCAAAAAGTGGTTTTCACAGTGATGCCACAGAAGAACTATTTCTGCTTTTCTGAAAGAACCTTTCAGAACCTTTTAAATGCCTAAAGAACCTACTGTGCAATAGAATGTAGGTGGTTTAATAGATAGTTAAGATGAAGTGTCTTCATAAAACCATACACCCTATAAGAACTATTTAAGAACCATTATTTTGAAAAGTGTATTCTCATAAAAAAAAAGTGCATCAAAGGTTTTTTGGATGGTTATCAGAACCTGTCTAGCTGCTACTCATCCATCCATCCATCCATCCATCCATCCTTCCGTTTTCTGTATCGTTTATCCTATACAGGGTGTCAGAGAACCGATTATTTATCTATCTATCTATCTATCTATCTATCTATCTATCTATCTATCTATCTATCTATCTATCTATCTATCTATCTATCTATCTATCCATCCATCCATCCATCCATCCATCCATCCATCCATACATCCATACATCCATCCATCCATTTTCTGTATCGTTTATCCTACACAGGGTGTCAGAGAACCGATTATTTTTCTATCTATCTATCTATCTATCTATCTATCTATCTATCTATCTATCTATCTATCTATCTATCTATCTATCTATCTATCTATCTATCCATCCATCCATCCATCCATCCATCCATACATCCATCCATCCATCCATCCATCCATTTTCTGTATCGTTTATCCTACACAGGGTGTCAGAGAACCGATTATTTATCTATCTATCTATCTATCTATCTATCTATCTATCTATCTATCTATCTATCTATCTATCTATCTATCTATCGATCTATCTATCTATCGATCTATCTATCTATCTATCTATCTATCTATCTATCTATCTATCCATCCATCCATCCATCCATCCATCCATCCATCCATCCATTTTCTGTATCATTTATCCTATACAGGGTGTCAGAGAACCGATTATTTTTCTATCTATCTATCTATCTATCTATCTATCTATCTATCTATCTATCTATCTATCTATCTATCTATCTATCTATCTATCTATCTATCTATCCATCCATCCATCCATCCATCCATCCATCCATCCATCTATTAGTTAAAGGGTGTCAGAGAACCGGTTATTTTTCTATCTATCTATCTATCTATCTATCTATCTATCTATCTATCTATCTATCTATCTATCTATCTATCTATCTATCTATCTATCTATCCATCCATCCATTTTCTGTATCGTTTATCCTACACAGGGTTTCAGAGAACCGATTATTTTTCTATCTATCTATCTATCTATCTATCTATCTATCTATCTATCTATCTATCTATCTATCTATCTATCCATCCATCCATTTTCTGTATCGTTTATCCTACACAGGGTTTCAGAGAACCGATTATTTTTCTATCTATCTATCTATCTATCTATCTATCTATCTATCTATCTATCTATCTATCTATCTATCTATCTATCTATCTATCTATCTATCTATCTATCTATCCATTCATCCATCCATCCATCTATTAGTTAAAGGATTAGGGGCTCTTTGGACAGTTGAAGATCCTGAGCTTCCTGCATTATTAGAAAGAAGGGGGTTCTTCAAGAATTTTTAGTATTCGTTCAGTCAAGGTTTCTTATCTTTCTAAAAGGGCTCTACTTCAAGAAACATCTGGCATAGGGTTCTTTTTGTAGTCCCTTATGGAATTCTCCAGAGCGACAATTGAAAAAGAAAAAAACCTTGGTTCTAAATCTAAAAGGTATCTTGAAACGGGAACCGTCTCTGATATGGAAACTTTATGATATAGGAACTGCACAAGGTGGACAAACATTTATGATTCTACTCAAATCTCAAGTCTTAGAAAAGGTTAAGCTTCTGTCTATAATTAAGATTTATGAGCTTCTAAAATTGGTTTTTGAAACAATATGGTGAAAGGTTGGACATAAAAAGGGTTCCCCTGAGGAAGAACCCTGTGGGATTTATTGCTATTTTTTTCCATTATTATATGATAAAGGATACATGGTTTAATCATTTAAAATCAACTCAGTGTGATTTTTGCTGACTTATGATGTATACATGTCTGCTCTTTGTTCACTTGTCATGAAGTTTCTTCATGTTTTTCTCTTATTTTCACCTCAAGCTTTGTCTGCATGGTCTTGAGTGTGTCTGGCTCATACACTTCAGTAGAAAACTCAACTTATGTTTAGGCTATGGATTGTCCAGGCACTCTTTGTGCACAATCAACCATTTCTTTGACTATACCCTGGCTCTTAGTATTCTGATTCTTCAGTCATCTAGTGAAATTGCAGTGTTTCTGATCAATTTCCAACACTGTAGTAAAGGGGTAGTTTTAGAAAGAACGGTTTCCGTCCGACCCAGATGATCATCACCTATGTGGTCTGGTGATCCTGTTTTGCTGTCACCCTTTTTCCAGAGAATCGTGGGGCAATCTATCAAAAGATATTGCTCCTGGATGACAAAATCGAGGTTCTAAAGGTTCTAAAATCTGGAGAAGTTTGGCATGCTCTTTTGTAGGATTGTACATAGAGACTTTAAGGCTTCCCTCAGTGGGGCAAACCTATTTTTTTTGTGAGTTTGTCTGTCTAAATATACATATTTCTCTCTCTCTCTCTCTCTCTCTCTCTCTCTGTTGTCTCTTAGACACTCTTAGAAATGAGGCTCATAGATTCACCATTCCAGCTTCCCCAAAACGATCCACTTAAAGTCTTTTCAGAAAGGGAAACCCTTGTTGTAGAAGAACTTTTTAAAGGGATTCACAGAGGGATAAAGTCTTTCATGGTTCTTCTCCTAAATGGAGCCTATATTTCTAAGAATGTATCTGTTTCTCTTTCTCTGTAACCATTTTATTTTTAATTCCTGCCTATGCGTATTCTGAGGCAGTTCAAGTTGCATGTTATAAATACTTGAAAGAGGAAAATAAGAGAGAGAGAGAGAGAGAGAGCTGAAGAGAGAGAGCTCCATCAATAAAAGCTGAACACCATGTTCCCTTCCACTGGATGGAGCTAAAGCACCTTTAATTGTCTGCTGCTTAAAATAAAGAAGCAACAGAACATTCTTGTCATTTACCCAACATGATTTCCTCCTTGTTTTGTGCTCTAATTAATTTGCGCTACATCAATCCGACCACCTTTGTTCTGGCTCTTCGTTCTCAGACCAGGTTTTTCTTTCTGCACTTTTGACAGCAGATTACTCGATCGTGTTATATTTTGTTCACTGGTAGAAGCATGCAAAAATACAAGAAGAAGAAGAACAAGAACAAGAACAACAAAAAGGAGATTTATTTATTCATTAATTCAGGTGACTGGGTGATTTTTATGCAGAGAAAGTCCATGGAAATCTAGCGTTCAGGCACCGTGTGCATGTGTGAGTGTGTGTGTGTGTGTGTGTGAATATCCTGAAACTGGGCGGGAATTGTCCTTATAAAGGAATGAAGGGGAGGACGACTTCTCTCCATTCTGCTCTCTGCCTCAGAAGGACGCAGATGTCCCACACAGCAATGGATTTACCAGGTAAAAAAAAGGATGAACTTAAGGACATAAGAGGAAATAATTACACAGCTAAAGAAAGCTTTTCTTTGTGCATTGAGAATTTGCTTGTAATGATACTGTAATGATTTTATATCATTAGATTTAAGTCTAATAGTTCGGTATACTGTGATGTGTACAGTGCAGTGGAAGGGATAAAGTTTTAAGTTGTTGGTCAGTTATGGACATGAAGGTCAAACAATTCCTCAGAGACAGGATGTCAAAATGAGTATATATCTATTTTTTTTATGTATCTAATAAATTGCATGAATGACAGTTTCATTTGCAAATTAGAGATGCATTGCAAAGTTTCTGAGATCAGAACTGCATGAAATATCAATTTGCATAAACAGAGATAGTGTTTGGTAAAGCTCTTGGTCTTTTTAAACTTAATCTGTTGTTCTTTTTTCCCTGCAGATTATATCAAACAAGTCCTCTGAAGATCTCGATATCAGCCGAGAAGAAGGAGGGAAAAGACAAGCCACAGTTAGAGTTAGAAAGAGAAAGAAAGAAAGACAAACAAAAGAGAGTGAGAGAGAGAGAGAAAGAGAGAGAGCTCGGAGGAGGCGATTAGCACCATAAGAATTCCTCAAAGGATTTAACAGATTTGTAACCTTGCCTCTGTGATTATGATGGGACACTACGTCGCACAGATGTTGCTGCTTGTCCTCGCCCTGCTCTTGGTGCTCGGTGTCGGCGTGTCGCTGGGTCAGAATGACACCGAACCCGTGGTCCTGGAAGGAAAATGCCTGGTGGTGTGCGACTCGAACCCGTCGTCGGATGGCGGCGTGACGTCAGCGCTTGGCATCTCGGTGCGCTCGGGGAGTGCCAGGGTTGCTTTCTCAGCCATCAGGGGCACCAATCATGAGCCGTCTGACATGAGCAACACCTCCACCACCATCTACTTTGACCAGGTCTATAACTTATTCATTGCTTATGGATTTGGGGAATTACTATACACTACACCTGCAGTGCTAAATAACTTACTGGGTTCTGACTGCACAGATATACGACGTAGGTGATAACAAGCATATTGGCTCATTTACATGTTACTATTTTTAATCTTTTGGAACTCTTAATGAGATAAGAGTCAGTATTGGATTAAATTGTTCTGGAGTACTGTAACATTAAAATGAGCAGCTACTCTGTAACATTGAACTAAATTATTTTTAGAAATGTGGATTCATGTTATTTGTGTTATGCTGCTACGCCGACCCTGTAAGGAAGTAAGAGTTGGACTAAGAGTGTGTTAGCGTGATTTTGGTGTACACTTCTGTTCTTCTTGCTATTCATTTGCTTTTATTATTGATAAAGGTTGAAGAATATGAATACTAAAAATAAATCCACCCACGCTTACTTGCATACTTACTTACTTATAGAGAACACACAGCACAATTCTTCTCTTGCAATCTTGAATGTCTTATCCTAATCTGTTGAACTTAAATAAAGATATGATATTTAATGATAATTAATTAACGACTGTTGAATGTACAGTAGAGTATACACATGAGGTATAGGGCATATTCGGTACACTATTACTACAAAATAATGTTGTGGTTGCTAATTTGTCCAAACAAAACTTATAAATAAAAAAAATAAAAAAAATCAAATCAAATAAATAATAAAAAATCAAATAAAATCACCTACTCTGCTGGATTAACTAATAGGAAATGAATTTACACCTAATTAAATGTTGTAAGAGTTAACATGTTAGGTTTTCGTTTAGAACACTTTTGTCTTAAATGAACACTTTCACCTCAGACAAAAAAATGATCGCACTGCCATGCTTTCAAAGGCCTTCGTGAAAAAATCGCCATTTTATCCGATCGGATTTAAGATCATCAATCTGGAGCCCTAGTATGAGACAAAAACGCATTATTTAGATGTGATTATGTGAGTAATATGGGCTGACATATGAAAAAATAAACCCACAAAGTATACACATATGGTGGAAATAATAAAATAAAAAATAAAAAATAAAATCGAGTGACTTCCTTCTGAAAACTGGAAATAAAATAATCCGATCCTTTGTAGAAAAAAAAAAAACAAATGTGAAAAAGAAAAAAAAAAAAGAATTATTTTTTTTGTTTAATGTGATGAATTTGGGGTTTTTTTTGTTGTTGTTTAAAGAAAGTAATGAGCAGCATTGTAGCCTATTTTATTGTCGATCATCAATCAGACAAAACCAGGCTATAAGTAAAGATTCAGATCATCTAAGAGTTCAAAATGTCTGTGCTGCTGCTTTTCTCAGGTTTTAGTGAACATCGGCAACCATTTTGACTTGAAGGCCAGCGTGTTCACGGCACCGCGGAGGGGAATTTACAGCTTCAGCTTCCATGTGGTGAAAGTCTACAACAGACAAACCATCCAGGTGAGAATATTAAAGAGCGTATTAACGGTGTGAGGAGGCAGAGATCAGGTGACGATGAATAATCGTGATGTTCACTTTCACATCACGACAGCGACAGCGACATGCATGGAAATGACGACTGAATAAAGCTATGAAGGAAAGGACGTGTGGGAAAAATGCAAACTACAGAAGAGAAATATTGCTTTTAGAAGAATCAGTAATTGACCTGGTTTGATTTGTACTCCTGGTGTGAATGATAAACGAGCTTGGAGAAGTATTTAATCCAGGTGGAAATATGTATTTTATTTATTTATTTTCCAATTAAGTCTTATACAAAAAAAATGTTGAATTCATATCACTGCATCTTACACAGTTCATACACGTCCATATAAATTTATCAGATATTAGACGTTCTTAGTTCTGCTTTTGTAGGCGACCCCGGGCATTAAATTCCCCCTTAAGGAAAATGCGCAAGTGACGTTAATAAGGCCAGTAGAGACTGTTTATAGCTCAAATGCCTATATTTGGAGATATGAAGCACCTGTTGAACATCAACAGTGTTTTATTTTTTTCTTAATTTCACCCCCGGGGTCCTTTATCACTGTGTTACCCAACATGTGCAGGTTTCTCTGTTATTTACAGATTAACATGCCTTTAATGGGATTTATATAGAGACAAATCAAAGGGAAAAGCAAAACCAAATGTCTCAGGTGTTGGACCACTGTGAGAACAGCTTTCAGTCTGAGTTGAACATCAAATAAAATATTTACGTGATTCGAATTTAGATTTAATTCCGACAACCTGGATTTTTATTTATTTATTTATTTATTTATTTTAAATCTAGCTATCGTGAGGAGCTGCTTAAATTAGCGTTAGACGTTCATTCCTAATAACATCTTAATGCTCTGAGCTAAATTTCACGTCTACACACGCCTAGAAAAAAAGGTTCACCGGGGTTCTGTGTAGAACGCTGGGGTTCTTTACTTTGTTTCACAGCTATTTATTGCTTTATGCATCTTTCATGGTTTGTATTTGTCATTGCTCGATAGCACTGTATAATTCTTCTAACATAATTCTTGCATTCAGATTATTGTTTTTAATTATTGTTGCATGATGATGATAATGATGCTACTGCTTCTGCTGATGATTAGATATTATTATATTATTATTAATAAATTACTCAAGTATTTGCAGTCACTGAACCCATAAATGGTTCTATGTAGAACCTTGTCACAGGCTGTAGGGTTCTTTTGATATATCGATATAGTTTTATATAGAACTTTTCTGGAGTTCCAATGTAAAGCACCCAATGTAGAACCTTTTTTTTTTTTTTTCAAATAGTGCATCATGATTTTTGTGTATGTGTGTGTGTGTGTGTGTGTGTGTAGGTGAACCTGATGCACAATGAATACCCCATCATATCTGCATTCGCCGGAGACCAGGACGTCACGAGGGAGGCGGCGAGTAACGGAGTGTTACTGATGGTGGAGAGGGAGGACCGGGTTTATCTCAAACTGGAGCGAGGGAATCTCATGGGCGGATGGAAATACTCCACCTTCTCTGGATTTTTAGTTTTTCCTCTCTAATTGCTCTAAACATCTACTGACTCTTTTTTTTTTTTAAAAAGAGCTTGGAGGTATTCATAATATGCTGAATATGGACCCTGGAGTTTGTGTATTAATCTTATATAACCAGAGCAAGAGGAACCCGTTTGGATTTTACTGTTGGGGGAAAAAATATATATATATATTTCACCTGAGAATGAAAGTGCGGACAACTACATAAAAAACGAAGATGAGGAACTGGGATCCCGGACTGCGTATATTTATATTGACCATGCTTTTTGTTGTGTTTGTAGAGCCTTAAAGATCGATGTGAGGTTGATTGTGGAGCTGCCGACCTTCCCGATTCGAGCAACGCGTTACTAAAGCAAATTTGTTTCTTGCACGAATGGAAGATCTTGTTTGTCTGTGGTGTTCATGGTGTTTCCTTTGGACGCTGAACATATTCAACATTATGCCACACATAGGCTGCCTAATATACAGTGATTATAAAAAAATAAAAAAAAGAGAGAGAAAAAAACCATATATAAATATAACCAGCCAATGGAGACAACTTAAAAACTGAAAGGTCTACCTGAAGTACATATTATTCACATGGTGTGTTCTACATTCCAGATCTGCGTTAACTTTAACTGATTTGCTGTTCCGTGATCCTGCTCACAAATGTGCATTGTGGAAAAAAAAAAAAAAAATTCCCTATATGATGTCCCGCCTAATAAAATATTGTACTGTACATGTATTTATTCAGTCTTTTTTTTAATTATTAACGACATACCGAGCCAAATAAATAAATAAATAAATAAATTAATTAATTAATAAAAGCCCATCCATCATGGCATCAGGACGATTAATTAGAATTCTATTGATTAGATATTGGATTTCATATTTCAGCACACTCGCCTGCATGAAGGCACAACCAGTGGTATGGACGCAGGACAACACTTTAAATGTGACCAGGATGCAGTTTTAATATGAAATAACGTAAATTTATTTACATCAGTCGTTACAAACGTTTATACCATACCGTCACCACCACCTGCGTACAAGTGCTAAGATTTAAAGCCGTGCTGAATTCACTAATGTTTTTAACTAGCTAAGTCTTTCTCACTTTAGAACCTTGGTACTAAGGTGCTGAAATGTGTTCATTATTAGATCACTGTGTGTTAGGTGTGTTAACTGTTAAGGTTTTAATGTCATGGGAGACTCCATTTAGACATCTAGTGTTCAAATGCTGACTAAAGCAGAGATGGCTAACACAAGATTGTTCTCTTACTGACTAGCTGAAGCTTTTTTTTTTTTTTTTAGGCTATACATTAAGCCAAATCTTAATTGTTCTGTTATTTTTTGCCAAGTTTAGCTAACGTGCTAATTAAATTACTGGATCTTTATGCATAAAGATGCAACTTGAGATCAAATCCAATTAAGTGATCCTAATGTGAAAATAATGAACTAGCCAGCCCTAACATTACATACCATATGCTATCTATCTACTTAACTAGCTAGCTAGCGCTCATTAGCTAGCTAGTTAATGCTAGCTAG
This sequence comes from Hemibagrus wyckioides, assembly GCF_019097595.1. NCBI lineage: Eukaryota > Metazoa > Chordata > Actinopteri > Siluriformes > Bagridae > Hemibagrus > Hemibagrus wyckioides. The sequence continues at coordinate 6,825,048 of NC_080732.1, read as the reverse complement.
CGGGTTAATGCAGCATGCATATATGACTTTGTATTACTGCGTTTTCTTTCGCCACACATTCTCCAACACAATCATATTCTTTTTAAATCTTTGTTTGGACCAAATATCCCAACAGCTAAGGAAATATTGGACACTTTTGACCCCTGTGGGAACAACTGACCAGTCCTCGTGTGGCAAGCTTGCTTTTTTTTTTTTTTTTTTTTTTTTTTAAAGCAAATCGAAAGCCTGTATTATTTATTTATGAAAACAACACTTAGGTTATTATTTACTGAGGTTAAGATTGGAGTTTAAGTTCAGGTGTTGTGTTTATTGTCATTGGATGGTGGTCGGTAGGGTAGTAAGATAAGTGTGTGTGTGTGTGTGTGTGTGTGTGTAAACGCACTTAATGTAATCATAGAAACTCTGCAGCACAGAGAGGAAATATATTCACGTGAGCAGCCAAAATGCTCTTACTAGATATTACACTGAAAATGATCTGTGTCATTATGCGAGTTTTTGAAAGCAAAAAAAATAAATAAAAAATAAAAAATCAGCAAGCAGCGAGAGTGAGAGTGTGTGAAATGAGAGTGAGTGAATAAGAACTGAAACTGGGGCACATCATTTACTGTATATCAGCACTTCGTTTAAAACAGATTCAGCTTCAATAAGCCATTTTTAAAGCTTCGGAACGGAAATATTTGGTAGAAAACAGGAAATAGGAATATTTTGCCCTTGTATAAGTAACATATTATTATTTCAAGTACCTTTCTTTTTATGTAAGGAAAAAAAAAAAGTATGTAAAGTGACAGAGATGTAGTCTACTTTCTTTTTTTTTTCCAGGAAACGTTTAGCTCTGTTTTTTCAACCATATTTTTTTTTCTATGCCTGAACATAAGATGGCTTATATAAGATGTTATATATAATCACACAACAAGGTTATATATTGTGTTATTCCCTACAAGAAACTATATTTCAGTGTAATGTAATCTCTTCTCTCTTTCAGTGTTGGTTAAGTTAATTGTGGCCTCTTTGCTGTAGAGACGAATGCAGTTGGACTATTTATAATTATGGTACAATTCCATAAGGTGACGCAGGACCATATCTACAACATCCTTAAAAACGTGTTTATCCGTTAATTAATCACATTTTAAATGATTGAACTCAATCTGCACCAGCTAATATGTGGTGTTATTTTGTTAAATATTCAACCTCCTTTGGCTTGGATAGCATTTTAGATTTCTTCTAGCTATTTGGGGTTAGGAGGAACCAATAAATATAATAACCAGATATTATCTTTGAACATGAAGCCAATTCTTTTGTGTACAACAGGTTCCAGTTATTTAGAATTAGAATTAAGTATTATGGGTCACACAACCAAAAATGTATGTGGGCGCCAGGTTGTAGGAGGATAAGTGGTGTTATTTTTGTTGAAATGCATCAAGCATTTGATGCTAGCGAAAGATTAGCAATGATACGTATGCACTTTCTTACCTTTTGTTGATTACAATTAAAATGAATACAAAAACAGCACAATAGGATTCAAAGGAGTTTTCCAGAAATTAAATATACTATACTATACTATACTATAATATAATTAAATATTCATTTCTCATTCTTCATCCATCTTTAGTAAGCCGGTTATCCGGGTCAGGGTTGTGACGGATACAGAACTTATCCCAGGACACACACACTTATTTACTCCATGGTGCATGAGCTCAGGATGGCGGGACCTTAGTGTTGCCAGGATGTCTTGCTATTTATATAATATCCAATAATATATGTATTTGTGCACATTTTGGGCTTTCAGGGCTTCACGGCAGGATTATTTAATTATTTATTTTTTCTTTCTGCGCTCTGATATGATAAGAGATGATTGAAAACTCTTTTGTGCCAAGGAAGTGTTACACATCATGTGTTCTTATGGTAAACATTAGCTCTCATGGCTTGCAGCTACATTAGGATCGGATGACCTGGAACATATATTCGGATAAAGATTAAATGAACAATTTATTTTAAATATGCAGTGGGAAAATATTCATTTAGACACACACCAAAAAAAAAAAAGAAGAGCATATAACAAAGAAATCACTGTGATATTTGCCAAGTATTAACTAGAATTAAGAGGTTAAGTTAAGAACGATCCACTCTTCCAGCGGCACTGTTGGTGCTATAAAACAGCGCGGTGTTCGAAGTTCTACACTCTGCATTAAAAACCAACTCTGAACCATAAAACCCACATAGGTGCCATAAATCTATGTTCTCAACGACACTTTTATGAGTGCACAGATGGCTGAATAGTGTGTGTTTTTAATTATGAAAAAGTAGCAACATCCAAGAAACACTTCTCGCATTAATGTGTTTTTTTTCTCACTCTCCTGAAAGACAATACTCTTGTTAAACTCCCATCGCGGGCTAATTTGAGCGGGCGGGTTTTTCTCTCAGCAGGTTCATCCACCTCCCTGCGACTTCGCAGCGAGATGTGCTGTAATGCTTCGCGAATTTGCGACTGAAATGGCATATTAATGGCACGTGTGGGGTTTTAACGCCGGGTTTTTCAGGGTTCCAGCACTGGTGTCAGTTGCGGTTAGTCATTAATCTGTGCACGCCTCCCTGATGAGAGCTGCAGCTGTAATTCTGACTCATCCAGGCTTGAACAAAGCTCCTCACTCACACAAAAAAATACGTACACACACAGACACGTTGTGCACAAGCAGTGGGGCAGACAGCTAATGGGTTTAAAGTGATCAGAAATTAATTTTCACCAGAGCTAGCAATTACACAGTCTAACATAGTTGGCTAATAAACAGTTCAGTCATGATTTTGCTCGAGGCAGCATCGTAGCAATATGTTTATGCCGATATTAAAAAGCCTTTAATAATGAATGCAGGCTGGAGGAATCGTTGAGCATCATTGATTTTACACTACTAATCTTTTTTTGCAGTTCTGCATGCATTTCTTTCTATATGTTTAGCAAATAAAAACAATTAACATATGTTCATGAATATAACACAGCAGGTGTTGGAAGATATACAGGTACAATATGTGATCATGGCAGTACTGTGGGAGGAGAAGCCTTCTTGATGAAGGAGGTCAGAGGAGAAAAGCCAAACTGACAGGAAGTCAAAAAATAGCCACTTTTTTATAACTGTGTTGAGCAGAAAAGCATCGCAGCATGCATATCTTGTCAAACTTGGACGGCTACAACGGCAGAAGACCAGATCAGGGCTCCATACATCATCCAACAGCAGGAAGCTGAAGATACAAATCGCACAGGATGAGCAGTTAAAGGTTTTCCAAAAATAGTTTTGTTAGAATTATTAGATCACTAAAAACTGCAGAATAAAATAATTTTCCAAAATTTGTAGTGTTCATCCCTGTAACTGAAACTTGTATGTCAAGAACGGAAAAAATTCTGAGAGGATGCACGCTTAAAGGAGGGAGAGGAGAGCGGACATCTGGGGTGAGACATATTTTGATATTTTGGTTTGGCAGCAATATACTACTTACTGCCTACAAACTATATGCAGTTCAGACCAAGACTTTACAAACACCAAGGTTAAAGATGTTCATGTTTCAGAGAGAGTCTGGGATATTCCAGAAATTGATGTAATGGCTGTAAAGCCACTTTAGGAGTAAACTGGGATAGCACCTGCCAAATCCAAGAACTCAGTTAGCCAGAACCTAACTGAAGGTACCCTGAACAGTTATATGTAAATATACAAAATTAAGGTTTGCAGGTGATGTATAGCATTCTGGAGGCATGTTCTCTGGTCAGACAAAGCAAAAAATGTGGCCATAATGCTCAGCAGTATGTATGGATGGAAGGTAATATTTACTCTTAAGGACACCACACCACCTGTGAAGCATGGGGGTGGTGGTATCAAGTTGTGGTTCAATTCAGAAAACTGAAGGCATCATGCTGAAGGAGGATTATCAAGATATCAGTCAGAAAATTAAGACTTGGTCATAACTGGTTCTTCCAAGCCAGATAGTAATCCTTAGCAAAGTGCTAAAATGCTTCAAAGACGAATAGAAGTGAAAGTATAAAAGCGGCAATAGCACTGAATGCTAAAAAAAAAAAAAAAACTGAATGTAAAATTTTAATCCACTGATATAGTACATAAAATCAGAAATAATTCTGTCTCATACTGTAGCTGTGACTTGAAATGTCATCTTATGGGAATGAAGTAGATACATAAACTCACTTCACACAGGAAATTTGAATAGCTTGAGCCTAGGTGTTTATAAATGTTTGGCCTCAGCTGTGTCATGCTAGCTCTAATTGCTATTTATACTTGCTGTAACTGCATAATTACATTCCAGTGTACAAGAAAATAAACGGGAAACACTCGTCAGCTGATGAGCAACAAGAATTCCAGTCAATGTGTAACCCGAAAAATAATGCCCAAATCCCACATTCTGTGTCTATACATTAAATATTTATTTTCTGATTAGCATAAATGGATGACTTTGTCGTTTTTACGACACCATTAACATATACATAGATATCCTACACCCTTCATATTCTAGCAGATGTTAATCTTAATATATCGTGACACTTCAGAGTCTGATGCTTTCGATGGAAATTGTGGAGTCTGCAATTAAAACTTTAAGTGCGCCGATGTTTCTATACTAAGTGGATAAGTAGATGGAGTGTTAATAACACTCAAGCGCTATCCGACAACCTTCTCTTCACAATATCCAAAAATAATGTCAGCTGTCAAAATCATGTCACGTTGCAATTCTTGAATAAGCAGTAACCTTTTTAAGCTGCTGTCTGTTGCGGTTTCTTTGCACCTCCGGACTTGTAATTAAACATCAACTCCTGCGTCAAAGGATTGATAAAGAACTTAGAAAGCCAATCTAGCACAGGAAATGACTCGAGTCAAATGAAAAACACTGCATCACAGATTGGCCAGGATGATCAGAATGACACTAGGAACTCAGAATTGAGTTTTACTCGCTCTGGTCTCGATCGCTTCCTTCACTTTCCTCTTATCACGAGAGAGTTTTAATCAAAGCAGACTGCAGACAGTGCTGTTGTTTTTTTTTAGCAGTCAAGCATACAGACAGAAAGACACATATAAACTTTTTCACTTGTGCATACACTTGCTGTCCAATTTATTAGGAACACCTGTCCACCTGTCCATTCATGCAGGGTGCAGATCAAAAACTTCAGATAATCTTTACATCCCACTGAGTGTATCAGAGATCTACAGCACTCTAGTGTTTATACAAGGGATGTCCAATCTTATGCACAAAAGGCTGGGGTCGATATTTGTGTTTTTTTTTTTTGTCCCAATCAAGCAGCAACCATATCTGTCACATCTGTCTAATCAGTTGATCTTGGGTTTCAGTAGATTCAGGTGAGGCGTCTGATTGGTTGGAATGAAAACCCTCTCCTCTCTGGCTTGGAAAAGATCAGACCGTGAGTTCGACCAAATGGAAAATAAATAAACAAATAAATAAGTGACTGAAATTTTTTGTGAGTGGAAATTCCTTGTTGATCAGGAGAGAGTCAGAGAAGTACGGCAAAAACAGTAACTATTTTTGTCAGCTGTGGTGAGAGGAAAAAGCATCTACGAATCACATCACAAACCTTCAGGCAGATGATTTACAACAACAAAAGACCACATCCAGTACCATTTTTGTGGGTACAGACTCTTCTTTAGTGCGTGATCATTTTTTATGGAAATGTCTGTTAGGAGACCAGCCAAATTTATTCACAAATCTAAATATTAAATATCACCAGCATTAATATACACCGACCAGGCATAACATTATGACCTGCATAATATAGTGCTGGTTCCTCTTTTGCTGCCAAAACAGCCCAGACCCAGCATTCACTGTGTATTCTGACACCTTTCTATCAGAACCAGCTTTAACTTCTTCAGCAATTTGAGCAACAGTAGCTCGTCTGTTGGATCGGATCACACGGGTCAGCCTTCACTCCCAATGTGCATCAGTGAGCCTTAACCGCCCATGACCCTGTTCACCACTATTCCTTCTTTGGACCTTTTGACAGATACTGACCACTGCAGACCGGGAACACCCCACAAGAGCTGCAGTTTTGGAGATGCTCTGATCCAGTCGTCTAGCCATCACAATTTGGCCCTTGTCAAACTTGCTCAAATCCTTACACTTGTCCATTTTTCCTGCTTCTAACGCATCAACTTTGAGGATAAAATGTTCACCTGCTGCCTAATATATCCACCCACTAACAGGATGCGGAGATAATCAGTGTTATTCAAATGGAAATGGAAAAGAGTAGTAAATGGAAAAGAGGGCAAACAGTTTCCTATTCCAAAACCCAAAATGCGTGAAAATTCATAGAACTAAATCATCAGAAATTGAGGTTATGAGTTGAACACAGGTCAAATACGATACATCACAATAGAGAGCAGCAAGCTTGTGAGCTTGAAGCTGCTGTGTCTGCCGTGACAGGCTGTCTACACGCCTTCCAATCAGATAACATGGCAGAGTTGTGGAATGGCTTGTCAGAAGATCTGGGCCTGAGGGTGAATCGAGTGAAAATGGTTGCAACAAGGACCTCAGGGAATGGTTCATGAGCAGGTAGCATGAAGCATCCAGGAAAGACAGAGCAAAACAGACAGAAACAGGACCAACAAAATGCAACGAAGAAGAGCTGAACAATGAATTACTTTTATCCGCCATGGAAATATTAAGAAAAATCACTATTTAGCGTCTTTATTCACTATGTGATGAGTGTTAGATATGTACGTAATTTGGTTTGTAGTATCATACGACCATGCTGTGTTTAATTTGTGTTTGACCTAAGTCATTTTAGACACATACTATATTATCTAAACACAATTCAATTCAATTTGTTTAAATATTGCGCTATTAACGATGGACATTATCCCAAAGCAGCTTCACAGGAATATATAAATTCTGGATACTAATTATAAATTTGAAATTGACCACTAATGAGCTAACCAGAGGCAATGGTAGAAAGAGAAAACTCCCTGAGATGATATTAGGAAGAAACCTTGAGAGAAACCAGACTAAAAACCTATACTCATCTAGGTGACACTAGATCTAGGTGGATTATAAAATATGGTTTTAAAATACAAAAATGAAAAAAATAAATAATAAAATAAATAAATAAATAAAATAAAAATACAAATCAGTAGTGTGTTGTAGGTAAATTACAAAATATGAAATATATGTAATAAATGATACCAAAATATTAAATATTTTGCTAATTATACTTTAACAGAGTGCTGTACCAATATAGGCGATAACAGGAAAACTGTTTATTCCAGGGTCAGGTAAAAATAAAATAAAATAAAATAAAATAAAATAAAATAAAATAAAATAAAATAAAGATAACATTTGTTATTTGTATGTATTTGTATTTGTAGAAAAAATAAAAAAAAATAAAATTACACAAATCAATCAATCAGTCAGGATAACATTTGTTATGTGTATGTATATGTAACATTTTAATTTAAGGAACACATGTTGCATGTCAATTAACATCTTGCTCTTCCTCATCAAATACAATAAATACTTTGTTAAATCCTTGTTAAATCTGAGACATTCAATCAACTTTAAGGAGTGTGCTTCGAACACAATGCTGAACATATAGTATTTGTATTTTCGAAACCAGATGACTTGTTGAATCTTCACCACAAGAAAGCCACCATGTTTGAAACACCTTAGTCTTTCTGCTTCAGCTTTTTTCTGGCACATAAAATGCCTATAAATTGTCTTCATCACATTCTAAGGGTTAATACAGAGTGTTCCTGTTTTTTTTATACATAGCTTTAGGACATAGTGTATACTTTAATTTTGCCTGTAGCCCCAAGGTCTCATTAACGCTAATAACAAATGTGATGAACCTCTTGGGAAACAGAACTTCCTCAGGAAATGAGTAACCTTAAGATAGGCGGTTTATTATACACAATGCATTTGTATCATATACTGAAGCTTTCATAAGGATAGTAGCAGACAAAGAGAAATTATAATCCAGGGTAAACATTATTAGGCAGGAAGTGTTGAGAAGCACAATCTATATTAATAGACAAGGCTAAAGGGTTAACCCACAGCAAGAGATTCATCAATAACAAAAATGAGACTTTCAAGTCTAGTACAAACAAATATTAGGAACAACAACAGAACCAGGAAGTAATATTTAGAAATTCAGCTAATACTCAGGTGACCACAACCTCTGCTGGCAGGTGGGAGAAGTGTCCTGAGTGTCCCTGAGTGGACGAAACAGAATGACAATGGAGTAAACGTGTCTTTATGAAGCCCTTAGGAATCTATAAGGTCCTCTCACTACAGCATTAATCACACGCACCAAAACACCCAACATTAGCTATTATACACTGGAGAAGTATACTTTACAGTTACATTACATTACATTAGCATTTAATGAAGTATACAGTGCAGTAAAATGACAACCCAGCCACTCCACCTTAGACTGTGCATATAACAGAATGATTAAAATGAATAAGAAATAAGAAAAAGTAGTTGGATATGCTGTGTAATGTTATATGTTGTTGTTGTTGTTGTCCTTAGGCTGTAACCCTTAGGGGTCACCACAGCGTATCATCTGATCCAAAGAAAGAATTACACTGTGCTGTATATGTGACAAATAAAGGTTATTTCTCTAGATGCAACTTTCCCATTTTCTCTGGGCTTGAGCCTGGCACTGAGAGTTAACCCTCAGTGGCTGGGTTGGTTCCCTGCCTGGGAATCAAACATGGGTCGCAGCAGGAGCAAAGGGTCCTGTAGCTGGACTACCAAGGATGTTACATGTAGTAATAGTACAGAATGGAAAGTGATGGGCTAGTGTGTAACATGTAGTAACAGAAAAAGTGCAGTGTGCAGCATGACAACAGGGGACACGAGTCTTTGTGGAATTCTAAGGGTCCTAAGTGTCCTCTTGTTAAGCTCAGGCACCAAAACACCCAAGATTAATCATCAGAGAAGCAGAAAATAATTCTGGTCCTATGATAATGTTGGACGTTTGTATTATACAGCATAGAGTTGCTATGCTACCAGTATGATCCATCTGTTTTGTTTTGCTTTCTTCTCAGTTATGAATATGGCAGTAGCTTTGCTGTTTTAAATAGCATGTTCCCAGCAGAACATCCATAATATCTACTTCTATCCTGTATGTACAGTAGGACAATTTAGCAGTGAAACAAATAATACATGTACTTAGTCCTGATCATGCTGGGCTACATTTGCTACCTTTTTTTTGGTTTGTGAGAATTAAACCACTTTGAGTTAATTTTGGGTCTAATTTTCAGGCTGGCTCTTTTAGCAATTCTAACGAGCATGAGTGAATTAGTTGTCTTTGATTTAATGAATTAAAAAATGATCTCTGTGTGACAATCCAGCTGTTTTTTTTTTCTGAATTTGTACCTATATGAAACAGTGTGACCAAGGTGGAATATCCATCTTGAGTTGAATGTCAATGTATATTAGTCTTCATATCACACCAATCCCTATAGACATGTTTGTTTTTCCTTCTCGCAGACACACACCAGCTATAAACCTGACAAAACCTTCACTTATTTCAATAGTGTATTCCCAAAAGAATATCCATATTGCAATACGAGCGTGTATACACATCTTCAAATCTCATGCGAACATCTTATCGATGTAAATACGGTTCACCATGCATACATTGTGCCAGTGCTTCATTTTTCATGGAGAGAGAAAATTGCTGGAAAGAAATATTGTTGGAGGACTGAAGAAGAGTCTGTTGAGGATGAACTGTCTGGAAATTTCTATTTTATTTTCTGTTCTTAATTTGGAAAAAAAAAACAACCCACAATTATTTGGTAGAACAAGGTTATCAGACAGTGGACAGATTTTCTGAAAAAATGAAGACAAATCAGATATATAGGCTTTAGGGATTAATACAAATAAATTTATAAATAATCCTAATATTGATCTTAAACGTTTTGTACAATATTTCTTATGTTATGTAAAGCTGCTTTAAGACAATTTCCATTGTTAAAAGTGCTATACAAATAAAGTCCAATTCTACTTAATAATGTTGTATATATTATAAATAACGTTACTAATTCTAGACGTGAGATGACGTGCACTTGTTCTCATCTAAAAGACTCAGAACTTTACTTACCTTGTTAGGAATTTTCTTTCATGAGTGAACGTCTGAGAAATTGTTTGTAGAATATAATCATTTTCATTTTGTGCATTATTTATAATATATACAACATTATTAAGTAGAATTCACATAGGTTTTGATATAACAACTGCCCCCAAATGCTGAAAAGCATCACCCAGGGGACATACAAGATATGTTGACCTACCTCTTCCTGAAGCACTTAAACTAGCTCTTATTTTTCCCTGTTTGTTTTATGTATTGTTTGAGAATTGCGATTGTTTCCAGTGCACCATGCAGTGCATCGCTTGATTCGAACCCTAGCGCAAATACATTCATCTTACACTTTCACAAATATGCATGAAGAACATAATGTAACTCACAAATTATTATTATTATTATTATTATTATTGTTATTATTGCTATACATTTGCATTCTTGTGAGTTTTGTTTGTTTTCTTATCCCCATATCCGTGGTAGCTCAAGTGGTTAAGGCTCTGGCTTGTCGAACGGGGTTCAAGCCCCAGCACCGCCAAGCTGCCACAGTTGGACATACACCCCCCGACGTTCTAGGGGCACTGTATCATGGCTGACCCTATGTTCTGATCCTGACCCTCCAAGGATGGGATATGCAAAAAAAGAATGTCACTGTACTGTAATGCATATGTGACAAATAAAGACTACTTAATCTAACCTCTTCAGTGTCCCACAATGTTCTCCTGTCAATCATGTTTTGTGGAAACTAATGATGTCATCACCGACTAAACACATGCACAGGTTACTTTACTTCCTGAACAAGTGGAGCCCCAAGTATGAGTTGAGTTCACATTCACGGTAATCGTGGCAGAGCAACCGAACCCACACCACCTCCTACAGGTTGGGTAACGTAGTGCACCCCCCGAGCCACATGACAGCTTTCATATTAGTACATTTTTATGCAAACCCCTGCTCTGTTTTCTGTAAGTTATGCACATGGGATAGAATTACCGCTACAGGGTCAATACCTCCATCTCATTTTCTAAACTAAACCAAGGATAATTAAAAAATGTATAAATTAGATAAATTAGTAATGTCTACATTGCTGCTCCTTGGGTAGTCCTATGTGCATCTTAATTAGTGCTGCATTAAAGTGTGTATTAGCTAATCTAAATAATCTAAATAAGTAGTCAGTCTTACAAAAAAAAAAGGTCAGACATCACATTATAGGAATGTGGATAAAAAGGCAGAAGGAATGCCTAAATTAGACCCATTGCCAAGTCATTTTTGCCTGCAGCATTATAATAATCCTTAAGGAGCCCTTTAGGCCTGTTTAAAGGCAAAAATACACAAGGAAAACAAAAATGGTCTGTGGGTGTAGTGCACCTACACTTACTTCACTCTGCGTGAGATTGATATTTACTCCGAGTTTTGGTTGTTAATGCCAGTTCCTCTGGTGCACCCATCACGCCACAGGGCAAACTTGTGAACTCTCACAGTTCGGATTGATATAAAATGTAATATTAGACTATCTTCCTAACATTCTCATACTCTTGGATGCATTTCATGTACAGGATTGTACATGCTTAATAAATCAGCTGTTGAATCCTAATAAGTAAAGATCAGGAGTAGCCAGGAGCAATGTAATAACAGTGAGGTTGTGCAGGTCAGCCGAGACCTCAGTGCATCTGTGTGCACTAATGAAATACTGCTTCGTGCATTTAAACAAAACCAAGAGAAATCATGACCTGGGGCATCACTCTTATTCTCACTATGTGATCTGTAAATGAGTTAATAAGGTTTGATTTTTTTTTTTTTTTAAGCCATGTTCATGAGTACACTGATTTATGTCACAACTTTTGTCATTTCATTTGATTGGGATTGATGGTATGGATTATTACAGGTTACCCTTGCTCATATACTAAAATGACTTGAATTAGAGGAAGTTTCTCAGGTTTTCCATTTCAGGAGCAAGACTTTTAGAAATAGCACAAAATGCAAAATTGTACTGGTTGATATGTATAACAGCTTCACTGTTCTTCTACTGTTACCAACCCCAAAGGTCAACTAAAAAATAATTTAAATAATTTCACAAGAATTTTTTCCCCTTTCTTTACACACACTAGGGCTTAACCCTGGTTAACTATTTTAAAGGTGAAACATTTTGCTGATTCCAATGATTACATAAAAATAATTCTATTTAGTGGATTATTTAAAAAAATTAAACATCCTTCAGTGGTGGACCGTCAGGTCCAGCAAGGCCTTCTCTGCTGGCCTAAACAGCAGTGATCTGAATCACTGACTTGTATTTTAATATATTCAATATATTTTTCCATGAATGTGTATTAAATTATTCCCAATAGTCTATTCTGTACATTTCATAGCTTTTCTCTTGGTTGTGCTGCTTCCAGTAGTGTATATTTATGATTAGAGTATTTATCCAATCATATTTCAGCTAGTGGCTGACATCATGTGTCGCCAGGGTGAAAAAAATCTGCCTTAAGGCCTTCAGAATCAATAGTGCAGGCGCCTGTAACTTAAAATAAGTGGAAATTGTTACATTAACCAATCAGATTTCAAGTTGGCGTCACTGGGGCCATCTAGCAGGCGTATGATTACGTCAGCAATTTCCCGTTGTTTAATTGGAATAGTCAGAGGCAGCGAACCGCACAAACTAAATAAAACATATATATTTTAACTCAAAATGGCTGACAGAGGAGAAGAAATCGATTTGGTGAAGGGCTTGGTGTGAAATGCACGGCCTGCCACTGACATCCTGGATTTGTTGGATATTATTTTAACTCAGTCTCGAATTCTGTCTCCTTTGGTTTACTTCCTTTCTACTGAGAACAATATTCTTATTAAGCTTTGAGTAGAAATATAAACAAATGACAAACCAAAGTAACAAGTGTGTGGTTCAATAATCAAGAATCACGTACAGCTATCAAGTGTCTTGTTAACTGCATCAGCACAGCTTCTAGTTTCAATCATTATGTCTTATTAGTTGCACTTAATCCCTCAATGTGTGTTAGTGAATTGAAAAGAATAGTTTTTTCAACCATGTTTCATGCAATATGGTATTATACTGTATAAAACAAACTAATAAACTCAAGAGTGAGTAATAAGTTTTAATTTAGAACTGAGGAGAAAAAAAACAGCCAACAAGTGCACAGCATGTGACCATTTTGCAGACTGAAACACATCCCAGGTGGATTCCTTATATACCTGCTGAGACACCAAGAGTGTGCAATGCTGCCATCACGACTCAGACTGAGACGCCAAAATCACACGTTAGTTACATTGCACTTCACTGATACATTATTGTTTTACAGGATGTTTAGTTATTATTTGTAAGAATGACTTAAAATGAATAAAATATAGCTATGACTACTAGAACATAGAATATCATAGTATAATATTAATCTTTGAAATAATTTATCTTCAGTAACTATTTGATTTTTTCTGGAGGCAAGTTCTTAAGGTGAAAATTTGTATTGCGAAAAAATTTTTTTCCATAAGAAATTATGTAAATGCAGATAATCCGTTCCAGCCACTCAAAAATATTACCAATACGGAGTGTATGTAAACTGTATGGCTGCAAAGAACTGACTCAATCCAAGCATTCCATGTCAAGGGTCCTCACAGGAAATTGTGCCACCAAGCTTAGGCTAAAAATAGAACAGAGCACCCATGCCACCAATCTGTCAGCAACAAAAAAAAAAACGCACGTAAAATCACGTCGCTTTGCCTAAGGCAACATTAGTATCATGGGTTGACTCTTTCGAAACAGCTTTCGGTGACTGAAAAAAAATTCACTCGCTTTGCTTGGCTTTCCATTGATGCAAACAAGTCTTGAACAGCTCCTGGATATTCAGTTCGGTTCGGTTTGGTTCGTTTTTGGTTCGGTACCAAAAATGCTTCATAAGCAAATTTCTTGCAAAATTTCAATTTTTAAGGTGAAAATCCATAAGGTAGGGCACCTGTATGTCAAGGTTCCACTGCATTATGTTTTTGGGAAAGTCCAAAGAAACTAAGGAACCCAGAGGAACAAAGGTAATGACATGGGAAGGACATGCACAGAAACTCCCCAGAGGCATGACCCTGGGGCTGTGATTCTACATGCACACATACAGCAACTCGCTGCCACAAAGGGTCCTAAATCTATTCATTTTCAGCGAGAGCTGGTGACTTCCAGAGACATGAGGTATGAGTGATAATAACCTTTATTGACTAGATGTGGACGTGTCTAGGGATGTGACAAAGTTGAGAAATATGCAAATCTGGAGCGGTTTTGTGAGACTCCCGATGGGAATAAAGACAGTAGATACATGGGCAAAGAGCACACACTGCTTCTGCTTTATCTTGTATAATATGATGCATATATACATTAAAGAAATTTCATATAAAAAACACCGAACCTCCATCCAGAATGTTTTATTTTGGTGGTAAGGAAAGGCATTTGGAATGTTAGTTTCACCACACACTGATTGTTATTATAGGAACCAGTAATAGGAACGACTAGTTCAAAGAACAGATGCTGTCAATAAAATCACAGCATGTGTGAATGTAGCTTGAGGCAACAATTTTAGCTAGGTAGCTTGAGTAGTAGCTTAAGGCTTGACGAAGGCTTGACAAACACTAAGTCTGCCCCAAACCTAATTTTTTATAAATGTTCCAATGAAGAAGTTCATTTGTACACCATCATCATCATCATCATCATTGTCTCCCGCTTATCCATAGCTGGTTCGTGAGGGCAGCAGTCTAAGCAGGGATGCCCAGACTTCCCTCTCCCTAGCCACTTCCTCCAACTCTTCCGGGGGAATTCCAAGGCGTTCCCAGGTCAGCCGAGAGACATAGTCCCTCCAGCGTGTCCTGGGTCTTCCCCGGGGTCTCTTCCCAGTGGGGTATGCCCGGAACACCTCCCCTGGGAGACGTCCAGGAGGCATCCGAAACAGATGCCCAAGCCACCTCAACTGACCTTTCGATGTGGAGGAGCAGCGGCTCTACTCCGAGCTCCTCCCGAGTGACAGAGCTCCTTACCCTAAACACGTTGTTACAAATAATACCATTTTAATAAATGTATATATTCAAGTTTTATTCAAATTATGTTTTACTCAAGTCCAGTTTCGTGTAGTAATAAACACTTTTACTAGGTCTGGCTTGCCTAAAATCCTACCTCTGTATATACAGTTTTAGTCCTGTGTTGTAAAGTTTTGTTCAAAGCCATTCTTAGTCGTGTACACAGCCATTTTTCTATAGCCATGTTATCATCACCCTGTTTTTCTGTTCCTTCCGTTTTTAATCTGGTTTCTGTGGATTTGACCTTTGCCTGACGGTTTTTGGACTCTGATCATCGTATTGCTTTTGTTAACCTTGTTTACCTGAGCCTTGACCTCTTGGATACCGACTATGCTTTTTACTGACAACACTAATAAAGGAGTTTGCTCTCAAGGCCTGCGTTTCTGCAGGCTCCCCGCAGGACCTGGTGCAACAGCTTGCGGTGTGGGACTAATTTGGATGGCTGCGGGTGAAAGTGGGCGGTCAAACAGTCAGTGCAGTCGGGAACTGGAACATAAAAGACCGTGGAGAAATTCATCACAGAGAGTGTAACAATAATAAATAATTGAAGCAGAAATACTGCTTTCTAGATCTCAGTAAAATGATTAGAAGTAGAGTTGCAGAGAATAATATTAAATTATTGAACACAGTACAATACACAACCAATAATAATGAAACTGCTGCTGAGGTTGATGCATGCCTGCGTGCTGCATGTATTTGTGGCTCATTACAACAGTGGTGTAGTTTTGAAAATCATGTTTCAGTAACTCTTTATAGGTTTAAAAAACTGACTATTTTGTTCTTTACTGTATTAGAAAGCATCAGCATTTATATTCATAACACGCACACATGCATTTGCTAGTTCATATGACTTTTTTATGATATTTCTTTTCAACTCACATCAATTTTGCCAATTATCCACCTCAAATATATTGAAATTCTATTTCATATCAGCTGGTATAATTTTGAAACATTGTTGAAGGCAATCACACGTGCAGAAGGTGTCACCAAACATAAGGTTCATTAGCAGTGAGTTTAAAGTGTAAAAGTGTGTGTGCATGGCTGGAGGGTGGAGTGACACAAATATTTCTGGCAGATTTTATTTCAAGTTAAGCTTTTATTTTATTTTTTTTACTGATGGTTTCATTGAAACTTAACCTGCCAATCAGAGCCATGGTTAATTAGTAATAGTTAAACATACGGTGTGTTCAGTGTCTCAAAATCTTTTTTTTCTTTTTCTTTTTTATGAAAAGCGACTAATAGCTTAGCGCCATAGCAAATAATAACTACATATATACACTACCAGTCAAAAGTTTGGACACATCTTCTAATTCCATGGTCTTTCCTGATGTTTATTTCTTTCTACATTGTAAAACAATGGTGAAGGTGGCCGAAATACACAATGATCTCGTTTGAACAGCTGATATTGAGATATGTCTGCTACTGATGCTCTGTAAAGCCTTCATAACGGCTCTAATCTGAGGTGCTGTTAATTGGTGATTTCTGAGGCTGGTAACTCTAAATGAACTTCCCCTCTGCAGCAGAGGTAAATTTTGGTCTTGCTTTACTGGGATGGTCTTCATGTGAGCCAGTTTCATCATGGTGCTTGATGGGTTTTGCAAATGCACTTGACAATACTGTTCTTGCAAGAACTATTCCAGAACACCTGACCTTCGTGTCTTAAAATAACAACTGACTGTTTTTTGTTGTCATTACATATGGATTACTTAAGTCCATGTGTGTTATTTCATAGTTTTGAAATCTCCAGTATTGTTCTAGAATGTAGAAAATAAATAAACTAAACAAAAAACATTGAATTAAAAGGTGTGTTCAAACTTTTGACTGGTAGTGTATAATAACTATAGATAATAAATAATAAATAATAACAATAGCAAATAATAACTAATAACATAGCAAATGTTGGCTGGAAAACCTCAAGGCAGGGAGAAGAGATTTAATTTGGAAATCCACTCTGTGTTTTGTATATTTATGTGTAAGCAGGAATATCTGTTAGTCCTTACAAGATAGGTGTGGGTCTAGATTTTGAAATAATATCAAATTTCTGATTTTATTTGTTATATGCAAAACCGTACACATTACGGCTTGTAGTGAAATGCTTTTCACAACTGTCTGTGTATAAAAGAAATAAAGATTATAAAGATTCAAAAAGGGAGATAAAAATGAGATAAAATTTGATACAAAAATAAAGAAATGCAATCTACTGTACAGTAAAGTGGGAGGCTGTACAAGGTCGAAAAATAAAAAGGAAAAATGGGAAAAAATGAGGGAAAAAAAATATGACATGTGAATACAATGATTGATATGTTGATATAAGTGTGAAGTTGTAATGTATTCTATCATCTCAGGCAGTTTTTTTTTCACCTTGCCACCATTAAGGATAAATATTAATTTAATTTTGTAATTAAAAAAAGATTAAACATTGCAATATCTATTCTAAATCTTTAGATTTCTGTAAAGCTACATTGAGATAATGTCCATTTTTAAAAGCACTACACAAATAAAATTAAATTGAATTGTGAAGTGAGTTCCAAGTCCGAAGTCCAAAAATGATCTGTGTAAAAAAAAAAGAAAAAAAAAAGGGAGTTAATGAGGTAGTGGGTGTTATGTGATGAGTCCAGAATAATCCATGCTCTCTAAGTGTTCTTCTGGAATGGGGGCCTGGATGACCTGCAGCAATATCCTCATACTGTGTGTGTGCGTTTTATTTTGTCCCATCTTCTATTTTATCTCCATCAGATAACCATCCAAAAAAAAAAAAAAAAAAGGAGCCAAGCACAATATATTGCTATAATATTATGTAGATTTTAGAAAATAAGCATCACTTCACATCATTTAGTATCAAAGCTCTTTGTCAGAGAAAAGCTAATGCTAAAAAGTCGTATCGTTTGCTCTGACAGAAAACCTGGTTTGTTATGAAGTGGTTGTTTTGTGTCATACTTCACTGATTTTCGCATTTATAGCCCAGCCAGGAGTTGCTAATGTTGATATTACATCAATAAATAGCATAAACTTTTGAGACTCTGCTTGTCAAAATTTCTCTTAAAGAACCTAATCTCAGATGGAAGCGAGATCTATTTTCAACCTACTTTAAACAGAGGATAACCTACAATTATAAACTACAAACGCTGACTCTTAGAAGCTCCATTTATTTATTCAGGACTTGTGACTATGTTTGCTTAATCAAAGTCCTTGTCACACAACTTGCCCCTGTTTTTTTTTTGTTTTTTTTTAAAGAAGCTCCCCATCTGTTTTGACAATCTGTTTTGATGGAATTCTTTCTCTCTCCCCTTTTTTTTTATTTATTTTTTTTTGCACTTCACTCATATCTCAGCTGCTTTATGTTTCACCGCTCCCACTCCATGTGGTGCAATGAAAATGATAAGTTGGGAGCGATCACAGTGCTGAATATCAACACATCCGGAGCACCTCCAGAGGAATGGAGCTGCACAAGATCTCGGGATTTTTTCTATTTTTTTTTTTAATTTTTTTTTTTTGGCCAAAGATAAAAAAAGAAAAGAGAGAAATCTGATTATGTGACTTCTGAAAGGCGTGAAAAAAAAAAAAAAAATCTAAAATATATTTTAAGAATCTCATCTCAGGATATCTATATCTATTAATATAAAGCGAATTGCGGTGTATTAGCCATCCACCATTATTTGGAATAATCTGATAATTATTTATTAAGTCTTTTAAAATCATTCCAGTCGTGTCAAATCATCAAATACTGCTTGGTTTGTTTTTACATATTTTCCATGTAAAACTATATAGAAATATACAGAATTAAAAGCAGAGCAAAAGACTCACTTGGAGAAAGCAGGAGTGAGACTTCACTCTGAGCTGAGAGGAATATCCGGGGTATTTAAAGGGATTAGAGTGATTGGGAAAGGATGCTCATGATCAGGGGTCTGTGAACAGGGATATGAGTCATATGATGACTCAGATGAAGTGGTCAGTTGCGCAATGGCTAAAGATCTCAGGAAACAGGGTTTGAGTTGAGCTGATGAAGGTCATTTGTGAGGTGATCATTTGGTTAAGGTCAGGCAAGGAAAGGCTTGGAGGAAGCAATTACAGATCAAACAGTTTTATTGAAATTAAGGCAGGTGGATCCAAAACGGGAGGCAAAATCATGGTCAGAGGCTGGGTTGACAAGGGTAAGACAAAATGCAGAAATACAGGAATACAGACACTAGGTACAAGGCTTGGTATTGGCTGAGGTGGAGTTTGCGGCTTTGTATGACCTGATAGATTATAACATATAACAGACTGAATGGCAATCATCAAAGCACAGTAGAAGCACAGTGGAAGGACCAAACACAGGAAATCTAATACAGTACAAACTATGAGTAGTTTCTTACCTTCCTTGACCACCATGGTGCTGTTTTCCTTTGAAATTAGTTGCATGTCAGTGGAAACACTTTGCCATGTACCTTTGCAATGGCAGAATGTGAGATTTAGCCCAGGGTCTGGGCTAACATTCTTTATCTGGATGATCGGCTGCTGGGAAGACAGTTCCATCAGCAGGAGACGGGAAAGACAAGTCAACTTTATAGATGGCTGGGACACCATTTGGCTGGGACGCTATTAATTGCATCTTCATTAGAGAAAAATTTAGAATATTGGGCTGCACACTGTTTCGATTTTGTATAATCACTGTGTGATTACGTTTTTAGGAACCCTTAAAGGGGTCAGGCATAGAATGATCTTGAAATTGGGTAAGAAAGGTCAGGAAATGAACAGATGCACATCTCTCTTAAAAGCTCAAACAGACCATGGTTTGACCTTTTGTTAATGAACAAAAGACAAAAATGGAAAGGCCAAAACAATGTTTTCTGTCTTCCTGTTATATTTTACGTAGATGGCTTAGTACTGCAAATCTGGAGGCCACACAAATATCAGGCTCACACACAGACTGAAAGGTGCTTGAAGAGAAAATGTGCAAAAGGTCAATTTGAAAGAACGTTCAGTGAGGAAATATAGACAATGTGACAAGGTATGTTTATCCTTTTCACACCATTTGCTTGTAACAATATAAAAAATATAAAATATATTTTTACTGTTTCCCCAAACAATTAATAACTAAAGAAGTAATTATTTGTGACTGGATTAAAAGCAAACAGCAGAGGTTCTGTTCAAACTTCATCACTTTTAAGGGAATCATGATGTATAGCCGAGGCTTTAACCCCCATGCCTGTGTGCTTAATCTAAATAATCACCTTCACACCAACTCTGAAAGCAAAAAAATAAATAAATAAATAAAAAACAATTTCACACTTATTTACATATTATGTACGTAGGAGTAGAGTTATTATCTCTTTCAGTGTTTTGGAGCTCGTCCTTTGAGAGCAGGCCTAAATGTAAAGAGAGACAGTGCAGCATCTCTAAAGTACAAGGCTGACTCACAATGGCTTTGATATCCCACCAACACTGATCCTGCTATCCTGTCTATTCTATAAATACTGTAAAGCGTCATGCAAGTTTATACTGTATATACATGTCACAAGTGGGTGTGGTTAGGGTGTACACATACTTCTGGCAATATTCTGCCTATGTGTGCTACAAACCAGATGATAACCAGATGATAAGCAGCATAAGTTAACCGAAAGGTTACATAAAAATTCTGCAGTTAAAACAGGAAATTGTATTATATTGAATCTTAAAACAATTATGTATGTATTTTTCTCATTAATACCTAGAACATCTGGGACATTTCAAATTTTTGTGTAGTCGTCCAGAATTTCAGTCTATTACAAATATTTTTTCTATTAATGATCTTCTAACTTTAAGTAACTGGCCAGCGCTTTAGAATTTGTACATATAATTTCTGTGCCTTGCTGCTAACTCCCATTTCTCTTGGAGAAACAAGTGAGGCTGGTTGCATGCGTTCTGTCAAAAACACGTTCTTCAGATGTTTCAATCTTCACTCTCCACCATGCACCTCGCCCCTATGGAATGAGAAACAGAGAGAGATAGGAAGTTGTTTTGCTCTGGCATTTTTTAAATATTCTTTTGTGTTCAGTGTATGCAACTCTCTCTCTCTTTCTCTCTCTCTCTCTCTCTTACCCCCACAAAGTTACAGAGTGTTTTATTAAAATGCAAAGCTGGTGTGGTGTTGTGTGTATCTCTCTTGCCCGCTGAGACAATGCAAGCATCCACACACTCTTTGTGCTGCTCCTTCTCTCAATGTGTGTTTTCACTTCCCCATCTTCCCTTTTCTCCTTTTGTTTGCATATATCATTTTTTTGCCTTCTGACTTTGCTTCAGAGAAGTTTAGGGCAAGTAGGGACACTTTCTTCACATCGCTCTGAACAGGGGAAGTGCGCGAGCTTCTCAAGATTTTCACGACTAAACTTCAACATGCAGGTTTTTTTTTGCTGCTCCACCTGTATTTAACCTCCTCAAATATCCTGTCGTTCTTTGCTATGCAATGTGTTTGTGAGTTGCAGGAATTTTAACAAGGCGTACAGCAGTCAATACAAGGCGTTATGCATTAAGAGACAACATTTATGGGGAATTAATAAGGAAAAATTGCATGTGCAATGAGAGTGTCTGGTGAATTCCAAAGGATACATCATTATATGCAGCACACTCAAAAAAAAATGGAAAGAGAGAAAGGTAGGAAAGAAATCAGAAAGGTAGGAAAACCTTGCAATGAAAGTGGTGCAGTATTTCCTCCAGCCCTCCTTGACTGATCCCACCGTCTCACAGGGTACAAGGAAAGTACACATCAAGACTCCTGGCGCATAGGTGATGGAACGGACTTCCCCGTGATGTCCGAACAGCTGAGTCACTGGTCATCCTCAAACAAGATATAAAGACCTACCTCTTCCTGAAATACTTCAACTAGCACATACTTAAAAAAGAAGAAGAAGAATTGTGGGTGCTTTTTTGCTATATTTCCTCCCTCCAGACTGACAGTTTTCTTAGTCTGTGACTTAGTGAACGAGTTTCAATGTCTTCATTGATAGAGACATCAAAACACCTCTGTAACTCATAAATATAAATGAAAATACAGGCTATGAATTTCATTTAGAGCAAGGAGCTGTGGTAGCTCTGGTTGGTTGGAACCATAAGTAACATGGGCAATCAAAAGCAGCGTGTCTTGGGAGAGTGTACATGAAGTACATAAGCCTAACACTAAGCTTTTCAAAAGCTGTCCTTGCTGTAAATTAGTGAGAAGGCTTGGGTGCTATATGTTGCTATATGTTCTAGCTTCTTTTGCCAAAACATCTACATTTCTGTTCAAAATACCTCTACTCCATTTCTAATTATATCTGTGTGATGAATTATTTTACAGACCTGTAATACATTTCCACTGCTGGCCAGCTGTCAGTCCAAGTAAGGCAAGAACACTGCTTAAAATTTTACTATTTTCTCCTTAAATATTAGTGCACAACGAGGATGGGGATGCCTATGTTTGCTAATGCAACATTTATAACCCTTTTCAAGGTGTATGAATCTTTATTTTAGTGTATGTGTGTGTGTATGACAGAGAGAGAGAGAGAGAGACAAAGAGAGAAATTCTTGAGGTTTCCCAGGTGTTCCATCACAGTACTAATTAAATAATGTACAAGGCACAAAAAACAGCAGGCTTCTCTCTGTTCCAATCAGCCTTGGGTTGCTGGAGTTTCACATCCATTACCAGTTGTTTTAATATGAAATGTAATCCTTATCCCCTTCCCTACTGGCCTTTTCTCACTAACAGCTCTCCCTGGTGGATCAAATCAGTTGACTACAAACATGCAACCAGTCCAAATTGGCTTCCAGGGGTGCTAAAAATCAATCCAAGCTGAAAATTTGCAGGAATCCAAGCCCTACGTTATTTGGATGAGAAAAACCAAGGCTGGTTTGAGTAATGCGAGACACAACAAGTCATTGCACTCCAGACTTAATGACTATCTGTACTGCAAAATAAAGATAGATGGATAGCATAAAGCAATAAGATAGTAGGTAATTGGTTACCTAGTATGAAGCACATTGATTTAGAAGTGTAACATTAAGGATTTCCCCATATACGATGTCCTATACGTTTCTGATAATCTGCCATAGTTAGTGGGTTTCGCTGTTTAAGTCATAGGACGACTGAAACAATCAACAAATATAAAATAACTGAACAACTGCCTACAGATGAAAATAAGGACTGTCCAGTTCATCAATGCATGTCAAGCAGAGTGACCAAATTGTTTTAGGACACAATATAAACTGCAAAAATCTATAAAAATGAACTAAACTGTACTATAAAACTCAGCAATATAATCAAATGTGATAGTCATCATGGAATCAGTTTTAAACTAGTTTGGTTTCAAGATTTGACACATAAACGTGGAATTCGCATCTGTTTTCAGGTTTCCATGTTCAGCACAGAATTTTTTTTTGTCATGTCACACTCCACAGTATCAAAGTAGACTTTAAGAATTTGTAGTTTTTCATAAGTATTTGTTTTTGCCTAGCCTACATATAGCGAAATATCATAGAAAAGTCCCGAATTTTTTTTTCAAACCCATTTCTGCTGTTTGCGATGCTTCAAGTGCTTGTGCACATGCGTGTAAAATTTGAAGGTGCTATCTTCAAGAACTAAAATTCTGTGTAAGGTTAACCAACAGAAGCAAAGCACACGTCTCACACTGAAAGCCAGCAGAGTCCTGATTAATGTTTATTTCACACTTGCAGCAATAAAATAATTAATTTGTTTATACTGATTGAAAATGTCTGATGAGTCCATTTCCATTTTGTCGATGAACCAGACCGCCAAAGTATCAGGACAAAGGGTTAAGGCAAAATTACTTCAGAAAGCTGCAAGTTATGATAATAAACAGATGATTAATATAGTTTGACAATAAATAAGAATATTTTACAGAATTATTCACTTCAGACTACTACTACATTTGTGGGATGATGAGGCAGGATGCAAGCACATGAAAGCAGCATTGGCTGTCATAATCAACAGCTGGGGTTAATAAATATGAAGGCTGGTTTCAATAGGACAAATTCTTTGACAAATCAAAGAAGAGGTATACAGAGAGATTGATGAAACTCTACAAGACTTGTGACAAGACAAAGAAACAGGAGAGTACAAAAATCATATGATTGAATTAATTAATCAATTATTATCTATGAACTAATCAAAGGTTCCACTAAGAAGAGGTGCACACTATAGGTAACCGATTAATAATAAGGAAGAAGAGGAGGCAGAACCAGGAAGCAAAACTTGGGGCATGCATGCATGATGCTTTGAGATGGAATTAGTCACAATGAACTAATTGGCAATTTCAAATGTAAAAAGATGTGAAAGGAGTTTGAATAAGATGGATTCCCCTCAAATGCCCACTAAAGAAAAAAAGTGACCACAAATTAGCACCGTGTTACCAGTTTACAAGTGTTACTACTTCAAGGAAAGCTGCATCACAACAATGAGAGAATGGATAATGGGATATCGTCAAATGGAACCGCAGTATATGAATGCCCTCCCTTATGAATTTCTGACTTGAGAACTGAAAAGAAAAAATTTGTATCGGCATATGAAGATTTTTTGGCACCGAACCCAATAATGGCTAAGTTGCGCGTAAGTCCGGGAGCCGTTCAAAACTTGTTTGCGTCAGTGGAAAGCCAAGCAAAGCCAACCAAAGCAAGTTTGTGAATTTTACACGTTTTTTGTTGACAGATTGGTGGCGTGGGTGATCTGTTCTGATCTATTTTTAGCCCAAGCTTGGTGGCACGACTTCCTGTGAGGACCCTTGACATGGAATGCTTGGCTTGGGTCAGTTCTTTGTAAGCAGCCATACAGTTTACATACGCTTTGTATTGGGAATATTTTTGAGTGGCTGGAACGGATTATCTGCATTTACATTATTTCCTTAGGAAAATGTGTTTCGCAATACAAACGTAAGAACTCGCCTTCAGTATGGCGTGGTTCCACTGTATCTGATAAAATTGAAACTTTTGGACCGTGTGGTGTTTTCTTAAAATGTAAGTGGTACCATCTGACAGCCATGGCTGAGGCATCCATGGTGAAATACATGACAAAGGCTTCAAGACTGACACACAGAAGTTACACTCGTGAAAATGTCAAGCAGAGAACACTTATTCTAAAGCGGGAGAAATTCAGTCTCAGCCAGGTGCTCCTCAGAACTGTGTTAAGTGATGGGGCATGGCATGGCGGCGGATCTGTTCAAGAGGTAGCACACATCATTAAGGGGAGTTCTGAAGAAGCCTTTTGCCTCTGGGGAGGAGATGTCAGTCCGTTCCTCCCCACTGAGGTTTCTATTCTTTTAAAATATGGAAATCAAATGGTGCTTGATAGAATTTGAATTTTTTTTTATTTTTTTAAATGAAGTGCTTTTAAGCCTTTTTTTCTGAAAATACATTCAGGGATAATGACACTATGAAATCTTTACTAAAACATTATTTTTTTTTATCAGTTTATCAACAACATATTTATTTATTTATTTATTTATTTATTTATTTATTTATTTATTTATTTATTTATTATTTTAGTTACTATTTAAGAATACATCAATGACAGTATTAATGTAACATATTCCACCTTATATTGCGTGGGCAGATTTCCTGAGTCACAAGAGTCACAAGTTAGAATATTAGGATCAACATGGCTTCCTATTTGAAAATTCATTAAAAAATTGAACTCACACAGTTTATCAAAAATGGTCTAAAAACATTTGAAGGTCAACTCAACTGCATGAAACTTTTACATATATATTTAAATGTGCTGCCTTCTAGGTATTGTTTCCTTGTGCTATGTTTTGTATTCTATAGTTCTATAAATCACAAAAATCACCACAACCAAAAACAACAGAACAGAATTCACCACCACAACAGAAAACACCATCAAAAAAGGACCACCACAGAAAACCCCATCACAGAAACCACCACAACAGAAATCAGCACAACAGAAAACAGCATCACAGAAATCACCACAACAGAAATCAGCACATCAGAAATCAGCACAACAGGAAACACCACAACAGAAATCACCACAACAGAATTCACCACCATAGAAATCACCACAACAGAAATCACCACAACAGAAATCACCACAACAGAAATCACCACAACAGAATTCACCACCATAGAAATCAACACCACAGAAATCACCACAACAGAAATCACCACAACAGAAATCACCACAACAGAAATCACCACAACAGGAAACACCATCACAGAAATCACCACAACAGAAATCACCACAACAGAAATCACCACAACAGAATTCACCACCATAGAAATCAACACCACAGAAATCACCACAACAGGAAACACCATCACAGAAATCACCACAACAGAAATCACCACAACAGAAATCACCACAACAGAAAACACCATCACAGAAAATACCAGAACAGAAAACACCATCAAAAAAGGACCACCACAGAAAACACCACCATAGAAATCACCACCACAGAAATCACCACAACAGAAATCACCACAACAGAATTCACCACCATAGAAATCAACACCACAGAAATCACCACAACAGGAAACACCATCACAGAAATCACCACAACAGAAATCACCACAACAGAAATCACCACAACAGAAATCACCACAACAGAAAACACCATCACAGAAATCACCATAACAGAAAACACCATCAAAAAAGGACCACCACAGAAAACACCATCACAGAAATCAGCACAACAGAAAACACCATCACAGAAATCACCACAATAAAAAACACCATCACAGAAATCACCACAACAGAATTCACCACCATAGAAATCACCACCACAGAAATCACCACAACAGAAATCACCACAACAGAAAACATCATCACAGAAATCACCACAACAGAAATCACCACAACAGAAATCACCACAACAGAAATCACCACAACAGAAATCACCACAACAGAAAACACCATCACAGAAATCACCATCACAGAAATCACCATAACAGAAAACACCATCAAAAAAGGACCACCACAGAAAACACCATCACAGAAATCAGCACAACAGAAAACACCATCACAGAAATCACCACAATAAAAAACACCATCACAGAAATCACCACAACAGAAATCACCACAACAGAAATCACCACAACAGAAACCACCACAACAGAAATCACCACAACAGAAATCACCACAACAGAAATCAGCACATCAGAAATCAGCACAACAGGAAACACCACAACAGAAATCACCACAACAGAATTCACCACCATAGAAATCACCACAACAGAAATCACCACAACAGAAATCACCACAACAGAATTCACCACCATAGAAATCAACACCACAGAAATCACCACAACAGAAATCACCACAACAGAAATCACCACAACAGAAATCACCACAACAGGAAACACCATCACAGAAATCACCACAACAGAAATCACCACAACAGAAATCACCACAACAGAATTCACCACCATAGAAATCAACACCACAGAAATCACCACAACAGGAAACACCATCACAGAAATCACCACAACAGAAATCACCACAACAGAAATCACCACAACAGAAAACACCATCACAGAAATCACCACAACAGAAATCACCACAACAGAATTCACCACCATAGAAATCAACACCACAGAAATCACCACAACAGGAAACACCATCACAGAAATCACCACAACAGAAATCACCACAACAGAAATCACCACAACAGAAAACACCATCACAGAAAATACCAGAACAGAAAACACCATCAAAAAAGGACCACCACAGAAAACACCACCATAGAAACCACCACCACAGAAATCACCACAACAGAAATCACCACAACAGAATTCACCACCATAGAAATCAACACCACAGAAATCACCACAACAGGAAACACCATCACAGAAATCACCACAACAGAAATCACCACAACAGAAATCACCACAACAGAAATCACCACAACAGAAAACACCATCACAGAAATCACCATAACAGAAAACACCATCAAAAAAGGACCACCACAGAAAACACCATCACAGAAATCAGCACAACAGAAAACACCATCACAGAAATCACCACAATAAAAAACACCATCACAGAAATCACCACAACAGAATTCACCACCATAGAAATCACCACCACAGAAATCACCACAACAGAAAACATCATCACAGAAATCACCACAACAGAAAACACCATCAAAAAAGGACCACCACAGAAAACACCATCACAGAAATCACCACAACAGAAATCACCACAACAGAAAACACCATCAAAAAAGGACCACCACAGAAAACACCATCACAGAAATCACCACAATAAAAAACACCATCACAGAAATCACCACAACAGAATTCACCACCATAGAAATCAACACCACAGAAATCACCACAACAGGAAACACCACAACAGAAATCAGCACAACAGAAATCACCACAACAGAAATCACCATCACAGAAATCACCATAACAGAAAACACCATCAAAAAAGGACCACCACAGAAAACACCATCACAGAAATCATCACAACAGAATTCACCACCATAGAAATCAACACCACAGAAATCACCACAACAGAAAACACCATCACAGAAATCACCACAACAGAAAACACCATCACAGAAAACACCATCACAGAAATCATCACAACAGAAAACACCATCACAGAAAACACCATCACAGAAATCATCACAACAGAATTCACCACCATAGAAATCAGCACCACAGAAATCACCACAACAGAAAACACCATCACAGAAATCACCACAACAGAAAACACCATCACAGAAAACACCATCACAGAAATCATCACAACAGAATTCACCACCATAGAAATCAGCACCACAGAAATCACCACAACAGAAAACACCATCACAGAAATCACCACAACAGAAAACACCATCACAGAAATCATCACAACAGAAATCACCACAACAGAAAACACCACCACAGAAATCACCACAACAGAAAACACCATCACAGAAATCACCACAACAGAAATCACCACAACAGAAAACACCACCACAGAAATCACCACAACAGAAAACACCACCACAGAAATCACCACAACAGAAATCACCACAACAGAAAACACCATCACAGAAATCACCATAACAGAATTCACCACCATAGAAATCAACACCACAGAAATCACCACAAAAGGAAACACCATCACAGAAATCACCACAACAGAAAACACCATCACAGAAATCACCACAACAGTAATCACGACCACAAAAAACAACACCACCATAGAAATCACTACAACAGAAATCATCTTCACAGAAAACACCTTCACAGTAATTAAGACCACAAAAAATCACCACAGAAATCACCAGAACAGAAAACATCACAGATAATACCATCACAGAAATCACCACCACAAAAAACACCAACAGTTTGAGAGAGAAGATTTCTCTCTCAATTTTTTTTTTTTTTTAATTTTATTTCTGGTTCCAAATGCAATGTATTCACAAAATAATTTGCTCTATTATCTTGTTATCTTGTTACTCCACCAGGTAGCAGTCTAGCAGTCAACTGTCGGTATGTTGTGACAAATGACTCCCTTTGTAGCTATCCATAAGATGGATATTAGATGGACTCTTGAGATAAAACAGGCTGGAAAACATTGATGTAAATGCTTTTCTTCTTTCAGACACACACTGACTCAATTACTGTGCTCCTCTACTGTATATCTTATGAGATATCGTTATTCTTACTGCTGTTAATTAATAGCTCATTGTTTTGCACTTACATTACTGAAGAGAGATAAATCAGGAATAGTACTTGAATCTGTATTCATTTTTGATAACTGACGCAGGCCTGGTTAATGCACTCAGACGGCTGGATCAGACTGTATAACTGTTCCCTCTATTATAATCCAGATCAAGGTGGAATTAACAGCATGAATGTTTGTATATAAGTATGAATATAACCACACAATATCCTCTGATGTCATTGTGCTTTCTAATGTTCTGCCAAGACATGCTCTAGGTCATAGAAAAAAAAAAACAATTTCAGTATGTCTCTCACACAAGAGAGCAGAAATGCTTTAATTACACATGTTGGAGTCTGCAAGTGGAACAAAAAACCTTACAGGAGGTAAAATAGTCTGGAGATAACTAATTAATTCAAGACATTTTTCTACCTTTGAAGAAGATATAGTAACCCGGCTACCCATCTGTACTTGTAAGTTCCACACAATTATATATATATATATATATCTCTCTATAGATTCCTTGAATATTGTTGCAAATACAAATCCATCTATTTATTCATCTATTGATCTGTGATGTGTGTTTGTATGTGTGTGTATGTGTGAGTGTGTGTGCGTAGCATCCTTCATAAACATTATCATATTGGCACCACTCCAGGTACTCCGGTTTCCTCCCACAGTCCAAAAACATGTACATTAGGTTGACTGGTTATTCTAAATTGCCCATAGGAGTGAGTGTGGTTGTCTGTCTATATGTGGCCCTGTGATGGACTCGCGACCTGTCCAGGGTGTACCCCTGCCTTTCGCCCTATGTACGCTGGGATAGGCTCCAGCAGACCCCTGTGACCCTAATTAGGAATAAAGCCCGTATAGACAATGGATGGCTGGATGGATGGATGGATGGGTATTGGCACCATTGGTAAAAATGAACAATGGAGGCTGTGAAAATTAAAATGATCTTTTTTTTTAATAAATTTTTGATCATTTGTTTAAAGAATTCACAAAAAAATGATCTGCTCTCATGGATATTAAACAATTGCAAACACAACACAGTTTTATTAAATTATATAAATGTATGTATTTACACACACACACACAGAGAAAGAGAGAGAGAGAGAGAATAGGGTGCATCCAAAAGTTATGGTCTTTAAATAAATAGCTTTAATTCCATATTACTTTCTAATCTAATGAAGAATTTTTCATCACAAATTAAATGATCAGCATCAGCTTGATTTAAAAGTAGAAACTTGGAGACATTATAATAAGTTCACATTCTCTTTGCCTTTGCTAGAATATGGTTGTGTTCCCTTGAAGAGTCTGGTTGTGTGTCTATGTAGGACAAAAGCTTCTATGTAGACAACACATGAAGCCATCCACAAGGGAACAGTTGTCACTGCTAACTGGTGTGCAGTGAAGTGGAATGGCACTTTACACATACAACACTTGTACAAAAAAGAAAGTCCAGAGCTGAAAGTGTGTGTTTTGAGTCAGAATGTGTTTAGAGGTGGGTTTTAAGCCTGTAATTCAACCCCAGAAACTGTTTAAATCAGTGACATAGAAGCTCAGGGAGTACAGCTGATGTAGACCTGATTCTTCGTTACGAATACTGAGTGGATTGCAAGTAAAGGAAACACCATGAAACCCCAGCTGTTGAATTTCTTATATTTGAATGGACATAAGTAATGAGTGTTGATCAATTTCCTATACCTCCAATTATTTATCTATATATTTTGGGAACCTTTTGCAATTTTGCAGAACAGTTCTTATTTGCACATATTCGCAGTCTGTCCATCAAACTAAAGGGGTGGGAAAGTCATGAAGAAGTAGTATTATGTAAAAATGCCTTCTTTTGTATGTCCCCAGCGTTGCATTAGGTGGGACATTTCATCAGACTTTTATGAACTACCTTCTCCCATGAAACCCTCTTCAGCATTCATTGTACTGTAGATGCACTAATCTCACCCTGAGTATGTCGGATGGCTATCACACCCATAATGGAAACAATTGGATACACACTGATGTATGGAATGTCTCTGCATGTTATAGCATTGCAATTTACCTTCTGTGGAAGAAAGAGGCCCAAACATGTTGACAATGCCCCTGTGTACATTAGTGAGCTCCATGAAGTCATGGTTCGTCAAGGTTAGAGCAGAACTTCCTGTACAGATCCTTTACCCTACATCACAAGATAGTTTTATTTCTTATGAGTTGGATGATTTCACCATACAATTGTTGAAACTATAAACTTTCAGTAGCCAGGTACAATGGCCTCATACTAAATACTGTATGTTATATAAACCTTGATGTTGGTTGATCATCTAGGTTTTGCTATTTACATTCAGAACATTTTATTTTAGGCCAAATTGTTCCTTAAAAAAATAAGGACACATCCCTTGGTTTAACACATTCAGACATTCAGCTCTCACAGGAAAGAATAAATTAGATAAATTGACCTTTGAAGGGAAATCTAATGACCAATAATATGCTTAGAGTCTGAAAATATGCAGCACACACACAAACACACACATACACAGACATATTTAATCTATAATTTCTTTGCTGGTGGTCTCCCTTTGTTCTCTGAAGTGCTCATTAAGAAATCCGGTGTTGTCCGAAGTCTACCCTTTTACATAATTAGCACCCTAGAGTTTTTTTTTTTTTATCCCTCACTAATTTCTTAGTTTGTTTTATCTGGCATAAGAAGAGAGCAATTTGTGTAATTTCCCAAGGGTTTAGCCTTGATGACTACAACATGCACAGCTAAAACAAAACAATCCTACGTGAAAGAGTAATTGAAATAATGCTCAGCAGTCATTGGCGGCTGTCACGTTGTCCGAGTCGTGTGATTTAGACTTACTCTCCGGAGGCCGGGTGAAATGGGGAACATTATTAGAAAGCGAGTTTACAGCGACTCTCGCCATGCGCCGCACATAACCGTGCATTAGTCTCTGCAATATTTTATGAGGTTTTAAAATATTTATTGTGCATGGGTTTGGAATACCAAAGCATTTTTTCTTGAGGACTACAAATATGAAACAGCCTTACTGTGACATATCTATAATACTAAAAATGCAATCGTACTCCCCTTTTTTGGCTTGCTGTACACACACTGGCAATTTATATAGACAAAGGAGACGTTGAAATCAGCTGAAGTCCAGCTCCAGATCTTTTCATTTTCCCTGTAGGCTTTTTTGGAAATGTTTTACATGGCAGCCAAGATCTATGATGTCAAATCAAGGCTTTAGGATGAACAACCACATTTCTGTGATCTTTTCCAACATGGTCTTGTGAAGTGAAATCCATAATGATTATTTATTCTACAAGTGGTGTGTAAAATTCTGGGTGGATAGGGTCAGGGTAAGGGGCAGAATGTTCGCTTATAGCTTTAGTTTAATCTTTTTAGTAGTCCCTTGGTGAGATTTTAAAATTTATAAATAGTTGTGAAGAAATTAACAAAACAATTGATTGTAGTTTGCATAAGAACACTATATGGATTTTCTGACTTATTAGTAATCTGCTTATACACCAGTTTGCTGCAAGGGCAAGGTTTCCAAAAACCATCCAAAGTTTACTTTTTATCTTAAGAGAATTATTGTTAAAATATTAAATATTGTCTATACAACAAACTGTGCTTCAGTGTTTTTTGGGAAGGCTTGTTCTCAATCTATCAATTATTTATATATATATTTTTTTTCTACACAGGCGAGGAACCTGGAGACTATCTTAGGTGAGTCAAGGGACACAAGAGAGGGTACACTTGTATAGGGTGACAACCTATCACAGGGCTCAAACACACACACTCATACAATAAACCAGTTGGCTGGCAATGCATGGACTAGGGGAGGAAACTATCCAGAGGAAACAGCACAGTACTCTGGTTTCCTCCCCAGTCTAAATCATGGAAGGAACATACAAACTTCACACATACATGGCAAAGACTGGAATCAGACCCTCAACGCTGGCGGTGTGAGGCCAATGTGCTAACTACTAATTCATCATGGCCCTTGTATCCTTGTTTTCACATGTCTTTTTTAAATTGCTTATTAAAGAAAACATGGACAAAGCATCTGGTCCCTACCTGTGTTAAATCTATTAAATTATACTTATATTATTATACAATATCACTCTATATTATATAGATTATACAATCTATATACACTCTAGTTATTTTTTTTTTTTTGAAGAAACCATTGATAATGAAATATTTCTCTGTCAGAAAGTGCTCCAATGTACAATATCCTTTTAATAAGCTAATTCTTCACTATGCAAAGAACCCATAACAACTCGATACATAACATCATACAAAGAACCCATTTTTGTGACAGCCAGAAAAACACATACAAGTCAACCACATTGTTAGTGAGCCAAAAAGTGAAAAGGTGTTTGTTTCCTGTCTGACTGTACTCAGGGCCAGATATAAGTACATCAGCAGGAGCAGCACAAAAACGCAAGCTACAAATTGTATTCACAATGTCACAATGACATTAACCTTCAAATCAAACACTCCAGTAGCTCCTCAGAAAGACTGTGCTTGGGTAGCACCTACTAAATGTGCTCTGTGTGAGGCTTCTGATGGAAATAGTCAGAAATAGAGCTATAAAGCTTACGAATATAATGAAAATGGAAGTTCAGAAAAGAAGAAAGCTACGGGATATTACATATTGGAAGTACTCTTTTGTTCCCCGTGATTGTATGATACAGTACTGTAGTATGTTACCCCAAATCAGAAGAAACCTCAGCACATGAATTTAATTCACTCTGAAGGCAAGTTCTTAAGATGAAAATTTGTATTAAGAAAACAAAGTTTCCCATTAGAAATAATGTAAATGCAGATAATCCGTTCCAGCCTCCCAAAAATATTACCAATATGAAGCGTATGTAAACTGTATGGCTGCTTACAAAGAACGGACCCAAGCCAAGCATTCCATGTCAAGGGTCCTCACAGGAAGTCATGCCACCAAGCTTGGGCTAAAAATAAAACAGACCACCCACAACACCAATCTGTCCACAAACAAATCACGTTGCTTTGAATGCATGTCGGAGGCAACTTTGGTATCGTGGGTTGACTCTTTCGCAACAGATTTCGCTGACTGAAAAAGAATTTGTAAACTCACTTCGGTTGGCTTTGCTTGGCTTTCCGCTGATGCAAATAAAGTTTTGAACGGCTCCCTGATCTACACGCAACATAACCGCCGTTCGGGTTTGTACTTATGCCGAAAATGTTTGAAAAATTTCTTACAAAACTCGTAAGGCGAAAATTCATAAGGGAAGGCATTCGTATGCCGAGGGTCCACTATATATGAGAATATAAGAAGTTATATCAGGAGAATAAGTTTCTTGTATATCTTTTTTAACAAGAGTCAAAATTTTAGCTACAGTATAAAGGGCCACCCAGTGCCTCATATGCTTGTTCAGCAAACACTGCACAAAGTTTACTGTAGCAAGTGAACCAGTTAACTGTAGATCTCACAAATGTAATCCATCAGTGTGAATGAGTTTGCAAGCTGTCTGTGGGGAACTGTGTGTGTGTGTGTGTGTGTGTGTGTGTGTTTGAGATATGTTATGACTCCTAATTTCTGATACACAGAGGGTTAAAGGTGGAGAAGCTTCTTTGTTATGTCTGAAGCTCTGTGTTAAGTCAGAACAGAAATTTTGTGTCGGTTCTTACTTACCATTAAATAAAGTAGTATTCTTTCTAAAGATATATATATATTTTTCTTGCATTTCACACTCTACACCATTTTTATGGGTTAATCATATGTGTGTGAGAGAAATGCAGTTTCTTTTCCAACCTATTCAGACTTAGTAACATTTTACCAGAGGCAAAAAGTTTCTCTTCCACCAAAGAAACAGTAAAAAGGGTTAAATCCAAAAGTTACATCAATATCTACATTGGGACACAAGTTACTTGTATTCAGAGTTACCTTAGTTAGTTGATTTTCTGGGGCAGCACCTTTGAGGTTTCCAGATCTTTCTTCAGCAGTGATCTCAAGTGTTTTGCCGTATATAATTCAGTCTATATGCCACTTTCGCACAAGTACGCAAGCTTTTTAATGGAGAATGCAGATTAATTGTGACTGAAAATGGGTTCTAACTGCTTAATACATTAGGCCCTCAGTCACTATCCCCAGCAATATTGCAGCAATTCCACTGCTCATACACTTAAGTATATCACTGGCACAGACACACACTGCCATGTAAGTGTCACAATTGTGCTGAGACTGGATTTTCACCTAAATAAACCACCCAAATATGGTCAGTTGACAAATTGTGCCAGGCGCAGGGAACAGATTGGTTACATTCAGTAATTGTATACATGAATGGAGACTATTGAATATTTAGTGAACTCAAGGCTGTGGCGCTCTAAATATTGCCAGAGTTGACACTGATCTGCTGCTCTAAAGTGGTAAATGCTCCCTTAAATATATCTGGAGCTCTTCAGAAATATTAACTACACATATTTTCTTTTGTAGTATGAAAATTACACTAAAGCTCCATGCGCTAGCCATGAACCTCACCCCAACCTTAACCATTCAGAACATGAGTAAACGTTTGCGATATTTCTATTCATGAGACCTTGGTTTTGGTTTAATTACAATTCTTAGATAGTAATGGCCAGAAGTCTGAGTAAACTACTAAGTCTGAGTAAACTATCACTGAGTGTTTGTGTGATCAGTTATGAGAATTTCTCAAACAAAAAATTTCCAATTAAAAAAAAAAAACCGTGTTGACCGATTTCCCTTCTCCAACTTCATCTCCCGATCCCGCCATCTTCCATCACATCACATCGCTCTGCCAGGATACTAGCAGGAATTCAAGGCAGAGGAGACACAGTGAACAATAAAGCACAAACGACAGGAGCAGATGGTCTTCTTTATTGTCCCCAGAAATGCAAACAGTGAATGTCTCTACTGGGGGGGCTTCGTCATTCGGCCTCCGCTGGTTATGGCATGATAACTGCAGCCACCTGGCATCGCAAATTAAATCCTGAAAAACTGAGGGAGAATACAAAGATAACGAAAAAGTTGTTGAGGACCACTGTTCCCTGAATACTGTAATGTGTGTTCACATTAATTAACACATAATGTAATGGTTATTGTTTGTGTTAAAATGGCAACAGAAATAGGGATTGTTTTACATGGCTTAAGTTCAAATCAGAGCACTCTTTATGGGGAAAAAAGCAGAAGAGTTCTTATGATTATAATTCATTCGAACAATTTGTTGTCATTGAGAAAATAGGAGCTTTGGGATATCGTAGCTCACTAGACTGTGGTTTCCGTGTTTTAGAAACGTAGATAAATGACTGACATCCACTTGTAACTGTAATCATGTCGCATTATTATTATTATTATTATTATTATTATTATTATTATTATTAATATGTGGCAATATTATTATATGGCAATATAATAATTATTATTAGTAGTAGTAGTAGTAGTAGTAGTAGTAGTGGTAGTGGTGGTTGTTATTTATTTATTTATTTATTTATTGATTGATTGATTGATTGATTTTAAAAATGACAATCTTGTCCACATCTTTATTGCAAAAATCCCAATAGCCTGAACTACAGGCTACAGGGTACATTGTGCTAGGCTCAGCAGAGCTCTTTTTCATGTCAGAGCTTAAATGACAAAGTATTTGGCAGCATGTGCAAAGGATATGGGGCTTAAACCCCTAAAGCCAGATCTAAACCAAAAGATTGACGGATCATTTGTGACCTGTCCACCACTTTTTTTTTTTACAGAAGCATCTTCTCTCTTTTTTTTTTTAACTTCTTTTTCAGCCTTCTTTTCTGAGCAGATATCTGATTGTGAAATTAATTAGGTTCAAAAGTTCACACACCAATTATTCTTCTAATGAAGAGATTAAGCATATTATCTACATCTTTCAGATAGAAACTGAATACCGATTAACCCTAAATGGTCTGCTTTATTCTGATTTAGGTGTTCACATGAAGGGCGTTCACGTTCCTATTATTGTGATCGGCAGTGTGTCAAAAAAAAATACTGCTTTTGTTTTGTTGTATTCGCTTTAAAAGTATGCAAATGACCGACTGTTAATAACTGTTATAATATAAGACATAACAGGAACTAGCTTGTATTGTGGATACAACATTAAATATAACTATAAAATGGATAAAAACTCACACTGTGTCAAATTGCATGACATTCTTTTTTCATTTACATAAAAGAATAAATAAATTGGCAAACTGTGGAGGTATATAAGGGATATCCTGCAATGATGTTATGAGAAATTAATCAACTGTAAGCATCACATCACCCCATTACTGATTATTTTTTTTAATAACAGCATGCTCAATTCCTTACATATGTATTCAGTCTCCATCCTTTTATCGTCACACCAGAATTTATCCTATATATATATATATATTGGTGATTTTTACCTTCCCTCGAAGAGCAAAGAAATCTTGCTGAGATGCAGGCAATCTCTCAGGTTATCCACTCACCCTACTATTTGTCACAGTCCTCCTTCTCTTTAGCAACCTACAGACTCTTCTCTCACTCTAAACCCCTCCATTCCCTTTTTTTTCGCCTTTGCTGCTCCACTTTGGGCTAATTCTGTGGTATTAACTGGCTGGAGTTATTACCCTTTATATGAGACGTCTATGTTGAGAGCGCTTTATGAGATTCCGCTCCCGGCGGACGAGATGATGGAGTTGAGGCAGGCTGTCATCCCGAGCTTTATAATAGTATCAGTTGGGAAATACACAATGCCATGGATTATTGATATACCCATATCTGCTCTTCTGCTGACAAATCTGAAGGCTGCACAGAAGGGGCACGTAATCTTGAAAAATATCTCGGCTAATATGCTCCTCCCGTGCACCCCACACATTATTATGATAAACGATTTTGCATCTAACGACAGCAGTGATGGCATGTTAAAAAAGACAAAATGGTCTCGACTGTCGTGCATTCTTTAGTGTGAGAACTCAAAAAAGTGTTTAAAGGCTTTTTATCTCTAAAATTGCATGCATATATTTTGTATCCATAATATATCAGACAACAGAAATCATTTTGTTTAGGAAGTTTGACACTCAACACAAACACATGTAGCACTCAGATAAAACATTTGATCGTATGATATTCTTCTTATTGAAAAAGACAAGTATAGATATGAAGCTGTAGGGGTTTATACAATATCTTTGTATAATATGCAGATTAATAATTCTAAGACTATACATCAGATTGGCAGTGAAAATGGCCAAAGTTGGTTTGGATTTAATTCATTTTTGAAAATATTAATGGTTTATTTATAATTAGAGCATCACTGCATCACTGGTTGATCCAAATCCTATAAATATACTGTAGAAATGGTGTGTGTTAGGGATGAAACCAAATACAAACACATTATTCAGAATGAACAGGCAAACCGAAACAGCGTTCTTAACAGATACAAAACAAGATACAAATAAAATCTTGCCAGAAAGGTTAACAGAGCATTTAGATGAGACTAGTGAGACAAGTGTGTACTGTTATTGCCAGGGTTGTGTATCATTTCATGTGGGCGTGAGCTAGAACTCGCTGGACAAACAAATACAATGATCACATTTACTACAATTTCTTTGCTGTAATGTATTGTAGTTTGCCGTGACCTTCAATACAGCCATCTTTTTTCCCCCTCTCCTCTGCTTTAAGACTACATCTAGCACCTTTCTCTAAAAAATCCTCAGTTATTAATATAAGAAATGTCCTCACGCAGCAGGACAGCCAGCAGTCCTCCCAATTTGCCGTATTTCAGCCATAATATTCCGTCAGACTTTCTGAAAATGTCCACTGACTCGAGGTTTGTGTTATGTATTTGGTGTTTTGTGTAACCTGGGTCTGTTTTTATCCTCTAACATATTCCAAAATCGGTGCCTCCTGGTGGTCAAGTTGCAGGATCCTGCACTCTCATCGCCGTGGCCTGAGTTCTGTATTTCGACGGTAATATTCCGTCAAACTTCCAGAATATGTCCACTGACTCGAGGTATATGGTTGTTTGTGGATATTTGGTGTTTTGTGTAACCTGGGTCTGTTTTTATCCTCTAACATATTCCAAAGTTGGTGCCTGCTTGTGGTCAAGTGGCAGGATCTTGCACTCTCATCGCCACGGCCTGGGTGGCAGGGTACAAACCCAGCCACTGAAGAGTTACCTCTCAGTGTCGGTCCCAAGCCTGGATTAAATAGGAGGGTTGTGTCAGGAAGGGCATCCTACATACTTCCAGATTTGACTCTTTTCATGCAGTCCAGATCGTACATGTTCATTTATTCATCCTTAGTGACCGGCTGCTGAGGATCACAATGGATTAAACTAGGATAGGTGTATTTTAGGATTTTACAGATAAATACAAATAATTAGTGCAGTAGCTACAAAAAAAAAAAAAAAACAACTCCACACATTTAAATCTTAGTTTTATGTTAAGGTTATTTTTCCGAATACAGATACAGATACCCATATATAAGTACAGTTAATGTCATTGCTTTACACCTTTAGAATTAACATAATGTCCATGAATGAATGTTATTTATGCATGACATTTTTCACGTTCATATTTTCAGGAAAACGGTCCAAAACATTTCTTGACTTATTCATTTGCATGTGTATCAGTTCAAAATGTAGCTTTCCATCAT
Source organism: Hemibagrus wyckioides (assembly GCF_019097595.1). NCBI lineage: Eukaryota > Metazoa > Chordata > Actinopteri > Siluriformes > Bagridae > Hemibagrus > Hemibagrus wyckioides. Next base: position 6,784,655 of record NC_080732.1, on the reverse strand, counting down.
GTGACCGAAAAGAGTGCTACTGTATCTATAACCAAAAATCCTAATCATGTGACACATTGCTGGAATTTTATTGGTTGATATAATGAGCAGGTGGCGAATCTTGTCATTACAGCATATTAACATGGTTAATGGTACCATTTTTTTCACTACACATTTTACACACTGATGTTCAATGTTCACTCGAAGTCGCGGTTTAAACCCCAGCTGGTTTGTGTGTGTGTGTGTGTGTGTGTCAGATTAGTTCAATGTTGTGCACCTTCCCTCATCTCTGTACAAAGAATACAGAGAAAATACTACATATTTATGAGGTTTATTTATCCACTTAAATTATATATTTTTTTTATTTCCTTTTAAAAACATTGTCAACTAAGCATGTTCGCCTCACACCTCCAGTGTCCTGGGTTTGAGTCTCACTCCTGCTCACTGTGTGCTCCCCGTGCTTGGTGGGTTTCCTCCGGGTGCTCCGGTTTCCTCCCACAGTCCAAAGACATGCTTCTAGGCAGATTGGAGTCTCTAAATTGCCTGTAGTGTGTGATTACATGAGTGAATGAGTGTGTGTGTGTGTGTGCCCTGTGATGGGTTGGCACTCTGTCCAGGGTGTATCCTGCCTTGATGCCCGATGACTCCTGAGATAGGCACAGGCTCCCCGTGACCCGAGTATAGATCGGATAAGCGGTACAGACAATGAAATGAAATGAAAACATTAACTACACCGTACCAGAGATATAAAAACATATTTCAAAGCCATCTTCAAAGTTAAGTATTTGCTGAAAAATTGCTAGCTGTCTGGCTGCGTCACAATTAATGGTGAATAAAAATCTTCTCAAAATTCAGTCTGCCTCCATTTATGGTTGTCAACTAAGCATGCACTTTGGCAAGCCTCCAGCGGAGAGGGGACACAACGTCACCTATAATTTGCTTCCTTTCAGCCGGGAATACGCAAATGGCAGCCGAAGCTTTGGTGATTCATCGATCAGACACACACATCTCCATCGCAAATGCTTATTAATCATGGAGAGTTCCAGTCAAGTTGTTTCCTCATCACGTCTCTGAGTAAAAACACTCAGCATCTGTTAAGCTTCATTTCTTAATCTAGCAATTTATGGCTGTTTGTGTGTGTGTGTGTGTGTGTGCATGTTGGAGAGGGGATTGGTGGTGGTGGGGGGTTATGTTCCTCGTAATCTGATTTTGCATCATTGCAATACTGTGATGGTTTCCCACTCTCTCCTGTGGGCTATGAAATGCAGAGTGTGTAAATGTATGGAGTGTGTATGTTGAAGATTTAAATGGTTGCACCTCAGTAGCTGCAGTACATATAACAGTTTTCTGCTTTTGTATTTACATGTAAGTACGTGTAAGTGTGGGATGTAAATATAAAGTACAATAAAAGAAGTTGGGAAGTATAGTATGAATTTGGGTATAAAATATCAGACCGGAAAAAAACCATAGCCTAGATCAGCATGTATGAGGAAATATTTTATTTACAAGCTGAAAATTCATGAAGACTCATGATTATCTGAAATTAGCGTCTCAGTCAGGTATATAAATGCAGTATGAATGGAAAACCCCTTCGCTAAAATAATGCTAATAATAATATTAAAAACGGTTTGTTTTTATTTTACCATTTAAATACGTCACCATTCCTGTACGTTCTCATGACAGACACGACAGACTTTTGGGTTGTTCTGTTTAGATTCTCGATTTTGTTTTGCAGCTTTCAAATGATTAACGATATAGTTTCGCTTGCACTCGATTGGTTTTGATGTTAGGGTTAACGTTATTGCAGTGAGCACTCGATAATTCCTTTCTGATGAATGTGTGCACTCAGTAGAATGGATTTCAGTTTGTCTGATTGAATGTTAAAAACATGTATACTTGAGTAGGTATTGAGTACCGTAATGGAATGTGTCTGAGAATGTGTCTGAGAAATATATATATATATATATATATATATATATATGTATATATATATATATATATATATATACATATATATATATATATTTATGGCAATTGAATTATGGTATCTTATATAAATTAGGCTAACGCATTGCAAATACAATAAATAAATAAATAAATAAGTAAATATTGTAACTGCCTAGTATTGATACTGAGGAAAAGCATCAATAGTAGAATGAACTATTGTCTCCATTGTTGGGAATTAAAGAGCTCATAACAAAATGCACCATCCACCCATTTTCTGCACGGATTATCTACACAGGGTGGCTGGGAGCCTGGATCTCAGAGGTCACAGGGTACAAGGCGGGGGCCACCCATGATGGAATGCCAACTCATCACAGGGCAAAAGTGCTCACACAAACACTGTGGGCACTTTAGAGCTGCCATGCATTTGACAAACCTGGAGGAAATCCCCAAAGCACAGGAAGATATGAGGTCTAAGCATGTAAGGAAGGGCAGAGATGGTAATTGAGCCCCCAGCTCCAGAGGTGCAAGGCACCCCTCCAACACTATCCCACCCCCACACACACACAGTCCATAGTGTGTCTAAATATAGCATTAGGTATAAAGTATTAAGAGTTGAGCATTCTGGGGTGCTTTTCTGCTTACCACTTTTGTACAGAGTAATTATTTGAGTTATTGTAACCTTCTTGTCAGCCTGAATTAATCTGACCGTTCTTCTCTGACCTCTCTCATCAACAACATACCTGCAGAACTGGTTGCTCTGCTGCTTCTCACTGCATGCCACCCCTGTCAACCCCCCCCATCCCCCCCCCCGGCTGTTTTTCACGCCATTTTATCTAGAGTGTGAAAATCTCAAGAGATCAGCAGTTTCTAAAATACTCCAGGAAACCAGCCAGTCTGGCACCAGCAACCATGCCACGGTCAAATTCACTGAAATGACTTTTTTTTCTATTCTGAGATATGATGGGAACGTTCACTGAAGTCCTGTGTCTGTATGATTGTATGCATTGTGCTGCTACCACATGTTTGTCTGGTTGAATAATTGCATGAATGATCAGGATTGAGCAGGATTCAATTTTTCAATGTGTGTGTAAACCTAAAATATATTTGTGTTATGTATGTAAGTTGTAGTAGGTGTATCATGGTGCCTGGTCTCCCATGATGATAAAGACAATCAGGTAGTAGCACCTCACACAGTCAAACATAACACATGCACATAGAACGGATCTGGACAGAGGTAGTCGTCGTGGGATTTGAAATGGCCTGAAACCAGATTTGGAGACAGCAAAGGAGGCACTTCCAAATCCCATCTGATAAAACACATCTTCCATTATAAAGATATAGGGGAGTAGCTGCTAGCTGCTAAAACACAAACAAAACATAATCACCTGTCATGAATTTGGCATTTTAATCCATCCATCCACCCATCCGTCCATCCATCCAACCTCCCCATCCATCCATCCATCCATCCATCCAAACACCCACCGCCCCACCCCTCCATCCATCCATCCATCCATCCATCCAACCACCCACACAACCATCCCACCCATCCCTCCCTCCGTCAATCCCTCCCTCCATCGATCCCTCCATCCATCCATCCATCCATCCATCCATCCATCCAACCACCCACCCAATCATCCATCCATCCATCCAAACAACCACCGCCCCACCCCTCCATCCATCCATCCATCCAACCACCCACACAACCATCCCACCCATCCCTCCCTCCGTCAATCCCTCCCTCCATCGATCCCTTCATCCATCCATCCATCCATCCCTCCAACCGCCGGTGCAACCCTCCCACCAATCCCTCCCTCTGTCGATCCCTTCCTCCATCGATCCCTCCATCCATTCATCCACCCATCCATCCATCCATCCATCCATCCATCACTCCATCCAGGGGTGCTGTTTCATGGCTGACCCTGTGCTCTGACCCCAAAACCGCTAAGGATGGGATATGTGAAGAAAGAATTTCACTGTGCAGTAATGTATATGTGACAAACACACACACACACACACACTCCCATTCACATGCTAAATACAATTTAGAGATGACAATAAGCTTACAACATATGTTTTTAGAATGGGGGAGAGAAAGATGGAATACCAGGAAGAAACCCCTAACCCTGAAGATGGGAGCCAAATGTGCTAACCACTAAGCCGAAGTGTATATAATAACATTATACATGTACACATATATCAAATCTAAGACCAGGAGAGTCATGCTCATATCTGGTGATGTTGTTTCATTGTTGTTCCTCTTGTACTTCTGAGCTTGGCCATGCTTTGGGATATTGCTACAGCATCACAGTGCACACAGAACGCAATTAACATCGGTAAAGCAGCACCATGGGGGCAATTAAAAACAACAGCTACAGCAGCCTGTCATTGCAAATTGAATAAGGAAGTGAGTGGGAGGAGGTGTTAATTACAGAGAAAATGTGTGCTAAACAAGCATTAAAGCAGTGCTTAGAAATTAAGGAATGACGAGTTGAGCAAATCTTGTATAACAAATTCAACATACAGGACCTGAACACAGCCTTAGTGATGACATTGCATAGAGCGGCTTGTTAAAGTAATCAAATGTACTGTACAGTAAATATGATATACTGTAGGTAGGTAGGTGTAAATAAACTGTGTAAATGTGGTACTTCAGCAAAGTAGACACTGAGTGCTGTAGTTATTTGACTAATTCTTATATTTGTATATTTTTAATAAGCACACTATAATTATAGATCTTTTTTTATTTATTTATATTGTTCTTCACTATAAAGAACACTCTGTAACGTGCCGCTTCCTTGTATAAAGTGTGCCTTTAATTATTATTGTAACTGATCGAAATGTATTATGAAGACATTAATTAACCATGATTTTAGACAAGTAATAATGATTTGAAGAAGTATTTATTGTAAATAAAGTTTATTTGTTTGTTTGCTAGTTTATCTGTTTATTATTATTATTATTATTATTATTATTATTGTTATATTGTTTCTGTTACTATTTATTTATTTGTTTTTTGTTTTTGTTTTTTTATTCATAAATATATTTATTTATAGACCATGGATTATGATGTTCTAATAGAAAAATGTATTTCTATGAAATTTATTTCTATATATATTTATCTATTTTGTTCACTTCAATCTAATTTTCAGCAGGGTTTGACCAAATCTGTTTAATTCTAATTAATTTAATTCAGTTTATTGGTAAATACTAACCCCCCCTTTTTATTTTGTTATTATTATTATTATTATCATTATTATTATTATTATTAGTTTGTTTTTAATTATTATTATTATTATTAGTAGTAGTAGTAGTAGTAGTAGTAGTATTTATTCATATTTTTTATTTTTTACTTATTTATTTTTACTTCTTGCAGCTTCTATAAGATAATATTATGGGAAGTATAAGTATCTGGATATTTTGGGAATCTGGATATTTTATCATTCATCAAAAAATGTTCATTTGGGTGGAAAAAATAGTGTGAGCAGGTTCCTGAAGTGAAAGCTCCAGAGTTGACCAAATCTTGCCTTTTCACAGACATAATACAATTTGACAGAATGATGTGTTTGGCAATAGACGATGGCCTGTCTTTCAAAACAAAATGGAGGAGAAATTGTGACCCGATAAGTTCACGATAAGTAGGTAAAGAGACAATATGCAGATTGTGTGAGAAGCCATCAAAATAACTCCTAATAACTGTGATAACCCACAGTAAACTCAGATAACTCAATAGAACAACTCTCAGTAAAACTGAAGCACTGTAGCATGGTAAAAGTTGCCAAAATATATATTACTATATCCTTTGCAATATGCTGCAATTTTGCATTTGCGCATTTTTTTTCCTTTTCGCTGATGCTGTGAGTCAGGAGGACAGAAGGAGCTGACACACACACACACACACACACACACACACAACACAATCGCCTCAAACTTCAACTTAAAATCAAAAACCTGTGAGATTTTAGTAGCTGTATAACATATGCAAGCAACCAGAGGAAAATAAAATAAAAGCAGCATGCAGCAGTGTCAAAAGACAGCTGTCTCCCAAATACTCAGGACTGAAAAGGGAAATAGTGAATCTAATTTCCTGTCAAATGTAAAAAAAAAAAAGAAAAAAGAAAAAAAGCAAGAGACAATTTAAAAAGGAAACTTTCTCTGATGATTAATGATGATATATGAATAAGAAGTTGCCAAGAATGGATCTAAAAGGAATATTATTGCCAAAATACAGTATAATATAGTCCTAATTATCACATCAGTCATTGCACATTTTGCTTAATTTAACAATAGGACTTCCAGACTCATTATTCAGCAGCTTATGTAATAGCACTTGATCCAACACATATTATTCTTTCGCATTATATAGTTTTATATTGTTCAAGGACAATTACTTTGTGCATATAAACCAAATCAGTTAATAAATAAATTAATAAAGTGTACATAAGCAATTTTCAATTCAATTCATTTATAACAGTGGACACTGTCTCAAAGCAGCTTTACAGGAGCGTAGAAACATAGAATAAAAAATTATAAAGTTTAAAGTTAACTTTTACGATTTTTATATATAATAAGCAGCATCATATATTTTGTCAAACAGCAACGTTTTTCTTAATTCAACGTTTTTGTTCATTTTTTAATGCAGTTTTGTTCATTCACTCTGCTGTAAAGAATGTGTTGATAGCTTGAAGGATAAACTGACTGAGCACTCATGCAGCTCTACAGCTCACTAAAAGTTTATTTACACTGATCGGGAATAACATTATGACCACCTGCCTAATATTGTGTTGGTCCCACTTTTGCTGCCAAAACAGCCCTGACCCCTCGAGGCATGGACTCCATTAGATCCCTGAAATGTGTGCTGTGTATCTTGCGCCAAGATGTTAGCAGCAGATCCTTTAAGTCCTGTAAGTTGCGAGGTGGGGCCTCCATGGATTGTTGGTCCAGCACATCCCGCAGATGCTTGATTGGGTTGAGATCTGGGGAATTTGGAGGCCAAGTCAACACCACAAACTCGTTCATGTGCTCATCAAACCATTCCTGAACTATTTTTGCTTTGTGGCACGGCACTTTATCGTGCTGAAAGAGGCCAAAGCCATCAGGGAATACCGTTTCCATGAAAGGGTGTACATGGTCTGCAATAATGCTTAGGTAGGTGGTACGTGTCCAAGTAACATTCACATGGATGGCAAGACCCAAGTATTCCCTGTAGAACATTGAGCAAAGCATGATACTGCCTCCACTACCTTCTTCCCATAGTGCATCCTGGTGCCATTTGTTCCCCAGGTAAGCGATGCACACGCACCCGGCCATCCATGTGATGTAAAAGAAAACATGATTCATCAGACCAGGCCACCTTTTTCTATTGCTCCATGGTCCAGTTCTGATACTCACATGCCCAATGTGCACAAGGGTCAGTATGGGCACCCTGACTGGTCAGGGGCTATGCAGCCCCATACACAATAAACTGTGATGCACTGTAAATTCTGGCACCTTTCTATCAGAACCAGCCTTAACTTCATCAACAATTTGATCAACAGTAGCTCGTCCTTTGGATCGGATCACACGGGGCAGCCTTCACTCCCCACATGCATCATGAGACTTGGCCGCCCATGACCCTGTCGCTGGTTCACCACCTTCCTTGGAAAACTTTTGACAAATACTGACCACTGCAGACCGGGAACACCCCACAAGAGCTGCAGTTTTGGAGACGCTCTGATCCAGTTGTCTAGCCATCACAATTTGGCCCTTCGTCAAACTCGCTCAAATCCTTACACTTGTCCATTTTTCCTGCTTCTAACACATCAACTTTGAGGACAAAATGTTCACTTGCTGCCTAATATATCCCACCCACTAACAGGTATCATGATGAGGAGATCATCAGTCTTATTCACTTCACCTGCCAGTGGTTATAATGTTATGGCTGATCAGTGTATGTACGCTATATAGGTATTAATATCTTAACAGTACATTATGGTCACCTCAAATTGTCACATAGTGCTGTACTAAATACTGCTCCTGGTTCAAGTTGATATTACACAAGATAAAAGTCCAAGGTCAGATTCATACATGACTGAGACAGTCCTCTGTTTCAGGAAGCTCCACCCTAATTGTTCCACTTTTGCAAAATGTCTGAATTGCAATTATATGCGCATTTATATCTGAGGGCTGAACACCGAGTGAACGCCAAAAAATGTTTTGTTTGTTGCTTTTTGCTTGAAGTCTCTTCTGAACAACCCTCCAAAAACAGCAGGCTACAGAGATTAAGCACAGGAGAAATGTTGCAGCTCAGGAAGTGATAAATTACCCTAAGATCACTAGGTAGAGATTTATTTACTGTCATAAAGTTTTTAATTGTTTGTCTACCTGTTTTGTTTGTTTATTCCTACCTGCTAATTACTGTCACAAGCTTTTATTTATTTATTTATTTATTTATTTACTTATTTATTTATTTATTTATTTATTTATTTATTTATTTATTTATTTATTTATTTATTTATTTATTTATTTCTCTCAAATTAATATTATTTCATATTTCTATTTAATCTTGCAGATGCCTTTAACTACACTCAAGTTAACTGCCGGTTAACCCTGATTTAGAAGTTTCAGGTTTGTATAGCATTTCGCATGCCCTTGTTTATATTCTGAAAACAGCCTGTTACCACTACACATGTTCCTAAACACACACACACACATACACACACACACACACACACACATATATATATATTCAAGTAGTTTCCTGGATCTTTACTGGAGGCAGTATTCAGGCCTCGGGATAGTCACGCTCACCAACATGGGAAATCACACACACACACACACACACACACACACACACAATGCTCATTCTTCCTTAAATAAATCCAGAGAATTTCCTGTGTATGTGTATGTGTGTGTACGTGCATGTGCATGGTACTAAAGGCGTGCCGATGGCTAAGATCTGTCCATTTCATTTCGTAAGCCTGCTTTTCTTGACCTTTATTTTGAGGAAAACCTCTTGAGAAGGAAAAACTTGACACAACAAGACATGTAGCAAGCACACTAAAAATGCTGCAGGTTGGGAGAGGGGATAAGTGCCTTGCAAAATCTTTTTGACACACATGCGCATGCACGTACGCACACACACTCACACTTACTTATATGTGAGTATTTAATACAGAATTAAAAGCTAGAGAGAGATGTGTTTGTAAAGGTGTAGAGAGCATGTGAAGCCTGTAAGTGTGGCAGCGAGGGCGTGGTCAGGAGTCGTCTGTGAACGGAGAGCAGGGTTGAACCCGGGTGATGGTTCTCACCTGCGTGTGATTAATGCCAACCTATTTGTGTGGGGTTTTGCTTTAAGTGATGCTGTGAGTCAGGAAGAGTGAAGGAGCTTCACAACACTAACACAACACCCTCACCTTGAACTTGAACGCCGTGAACCCGTGAGTTTTTGCTAGTTGTGTAATATACACAAGCGGCAAGAGAAGGAAAACAAAAGAAGCAGGAAGCACTGTCAAAAGTCAGAAGTACTCCTTCCCACACACACACACACACACACACAATAAGGTTGTATAATAAGTAAAGAATAAAAAATGGCAGAGGATGCTGTTACAGAAAGATCATCAAAGGCAAGACAGTCTGATCTGGTGATGTCTAACACAAAGCCGTGTCACAGGAAGTTGATTATTTTCAAATAACATAGTCTTTTATTCAAAATTTCTATACCACAGAAATTTGCTAATGATACACCATGCTTTTGTGCCATTTATAATCACATTTTAATCCTGTAAAACATCTGCAATTTACTTTCTGTTATTACTTCTGCTAATAAATAGTTATATTTATTTCTATAGTCATAAAAAAATCAGTATATTATATTATGAAGGAAGTTTTGGGGAAAAAAATGACTGTCTTTTATAACATAAAAAATAATAATTATTTATTATTTATTTATTTATTGTATTTTTTATCGGTGGTTCTTTTAAATCATTTTTTCAAAATTACCCTTTTTTTCCATTTTGTTTTATTCAGTCCTTTTTTCCTCTGTATTTAAGACTAACACACTTACCTTTCATTCTAATATAAATTAATTAAAAAGAACAACAACAACAAAAAAATAGGTGTATAGGTGTAGAATACAGTATGACTGACTGCAGCTCTAATTTCTCATTTTAATGATTTGTTTTGATTTCTTTGTCTCGGTTGTTTCTCACATCACCGTGCGGACAAGCTCAAACACACAAAGAGCGAAGCCACTTCAGAATTGCTCATTTGCATGAGAAGGGGAACAAAAAACAAAAAAACGTAACAAAAAAAGAGCCTTATTAGAAACATGCCATTTTCTTCCCTGTTGTGATGAAGCGTGTGTGAACTCTCACCAAGTTTCCCCGACTGCGAACGAGTCACTGACACCCAAAGAGTGTGAACACAGTATTAAACACCTCGGCTAAGACTAAAAAAAGGTATAGTGTAAAATTAAGTTATGAATATTATCTAAACTAGAGTAATCAGTGAGTCTTAAACTCTGGAGAATACGTACACTACCGCTCAAAAGTTTGGGATCACTCAAAAATGTTCAGAGAAACACACACGAAATAGAAAATATAGAAAAAGAACAGGACATGCTTTGCAGCGATTACAGCCTGGGCATTCTAGCTGTCAATTTTTCAAGATAATCTGATGAGATTTCACCCCATGCTTCCTGGAGCATCTCCCACAAGATGGATTGGCTGATAGGAGTCTTCCTCCGTAGCTGAAATCAAGCTGAAATATTCAAGCGATCCCAAACTTTTCAGCGGTAGTGTACATATAATTTAATTAATGAATACATTCAATAATTGTATAGATTGTGCTTCACTGTCCACTTTTGGACACGTTTAATCTTATTCTATCAGCCAGTCATGTTGCAGCAGCACAATCCATAAAACTATGCAGATACAGGCTTTTATTTGTCACATATACATTAAAGCACATTGAAATTCCTTCTTCGCATAACCCAGCTTTGGAAGCTGGTGTCAGAGTGCAAGGTTAGCCGTGATGCAGAGCCCCTGGAGCAGTGAGGGTTAAATGCCTTGCTCAGAGGTCCAACTGCGGCAGTTTTTAGCAGTACTGGGGCTTGAACCCCGATCCTCAACTCAGAGCCTTAACCACTATTCAGCGTCAAGTCAACAGAGCTTAAAGAGCTTGAGTTAACCTTCACATCGAACATGAGAATGAAGGAAAAGTGTGACTTTAATCACGGCATGGTTGTTGAGCTTTGTTTGAGTATTTCAGAAACTGTTGGTCTCCTGTGATTTAACACACAACATACTCAGAGGATGGTGTGGAAAGCAGAAAACACTGAGTGAGTGGAAGTGCTTAGTGATAAGAAATTTGGAGGGACAAAATGGCCAGATTGCTTCAAGCTTCCAGGATGGATATGGTTACTCATATAATCACACTTTACAACTGAAAAGCATCTCAGAATGCACAAAACATTAAACCCTGAGGTGGAACATACATCAGATTCCATTCCTGTCAGTCCAAAACAGGAATCTGGAGCTATCATGGGCACAGACTCACACAAACTAGACAGTTTAAGATCAGGAAAAAAAAATCATCTGGTTTTTTTTTCCAGTCTCAGTGAGTCTAGACTAGTCACCTAAAGGTATCAAGGATATTGTCCTGAGACTGAAAATCTGAGCCTTACACAAAAGTGACCTTGTTCACCGCAGAAAAAAAGATGAAAAATGTGCATCCCTTTTCCAGTGTCTGAATTTTCTAGGTGTGCATCAGTTCTTTTGTCTGTTTTTTTTTTTTTGCAGAATTGTGATGAAAACTGACAACCTGGGTTAATGATATTAGCTCTTCTGTGTGCACAGGAAACACACCAGCTGTTTCAAACACAGTTGAACAAAGGAACATCTAAAACATCCCATATAATAATAAGCTGCTAGACTGCATGCAGGAAGACTTTATGCTGTCTCTAAACTGCCTATAACAGCGTTATTAAAAAAAAAAATCCATTAGATAGTAACCTATAGCATAAGTAATGTATATTAAACTCTTGATATAATTTTATTTAAAGCTATGGCAATTATTCATGTCATCCTGGCACACCAGAATCTAGGTTCATACTTGAATTGCTCCTGGTAGGGTGTTGGCGCGCACACAGTGCTCACTGTCCACTTTAATAGGAACACCCGTGCACATGCCCATGTATGTAATCAGCGAATCATGTGGCAGTTCATGACCTCTGGAGATCAGACTTTTCTGAGATTCTTAAACCTGCCAATCTGATTCCAACAACATGCCCGGCCTTTCTGGCGTTTGATAATCAGACAACTGTATAAATGAGCAGTTCCTAATAAATCAATATATTCCTAATAAACTGGATGGTAAGAATATATAACAAGCACAGCATTTCACTGTGTTATATATGTTTATTGTGGAAAGTAAAAGATAAAGTGATGTAAAGAAAAGTACTGTGTTGGTGTAAGTGTACACTAAAAAAATATAATTAAATTCAAATGTATTAACTGATAAAATATAGACAGTTCTTGGTATTAGACCCAGGCTGCAAGTTAAAATAGCTTGGCAGCGTGCTCGGAAAATGGCTTTATTTGCCAAGTTCAGGGTGGGTGTAGTCACAGATGCCACTTATTAGTGCCAAGACTTTAGTGCCCACCTGAAACATTTGCTCTGAACGCCGCCACGGTTTTTTATTCTCATACTGTAGCGATCGAGTTCATGTCCTATTTAGTTCAACACCACTCATATTAAACTTTCCCAAAGTGGAACAAAACCCAAGCATGATTTTCAAATACTCAGGACATTTTAATGATCGTAAACAGTTAGATTTGATCAACTACATTTACATCACAATTATTCTGTTCAGGTCATTTTCTCCATCGAATTTTCACACACATCTGGATGAATGCGTATGGAAAAGGACTTCTGTTTCTATTAATCATCTATTAATGAGAAGTATAAGAAGTGTTAGCAAGTGTTTTGTAGCTTATAGTGCTGTCAAAAGGCAAATAAACACCTTTTAGCACTGTGGAATAAATATGACTGTTATATGCTGCTGTACGATCCAAAGCTTTTATGTAGAGAGTTCGGAATAACGAACACGACGATACAGTTAAAGCGCTGAGGTCTCACGTAACATCCAGTGAGGTTACGACATCTTCTCATGAGATAAAGTGATATAAAAATAGTCACCCTGATCTCAATTTTCAACACTAATGGTGAAGTTCATTTTGCAGCTGTAATGTTTCTAGACTTGGCTTTCTACTTTATTTTTCATGATGGCTGTCAATTCCCAGCATATAATGGGAGGGAAATGAGAATGAAGCCATACTTTGAGCCAAAAAAAAAAAAAAAGAAAAAAAGATGCTCTTAACCCAGATTTTGCTGCTAAATATTTGATGCTGTTGTAGTTTTTGCTCTGGAGCTGTGTTACTGATATAAAGAAGTTTATTGCCACCAGTTATTTGGCACTGTTCAACCTGCAAGCCTAAATCATTAAAAACACAGCTGAAAAGGTACTGTCGAGTTGTTCTGTATCTCAAACAGACTCGCTTATGTGGTTTCTGACACTGAATAGACACGCTGCTGTGTGTAAAAATGAAATATTGTTCCTCCATTAGGGCTGAAAAACAATGTCAGAGCAACCTTAGAGATACAATTATATAACCTAAGATGTTCCTCTAGGTTCCCAGGTTAACACTTTTTATTTTTAAATAAAGGGCGGCTGAAGCTGAAGGTTTTATAAGCAGTATATACAGTATGCCATATATAAATATATGTCTTTACTTAAACTGACAGCCATTACACCTGCTCTCTCTATATATATATTCCACACCATGAACAGGTCATGGTCATGTTTGACATACTGTATATACTTGTATTTAATTGACTTTCCTGTTAATTAGATTTCTGATTTGCGCATGGGAAAGGCAGAGAGGTTTTGTTCACTTAAATTCAGGGTAAGGAAGTGAGCCATGAACTGTTCAGGAAGCATTTAATGGCTTCTGACCTCATTGAGGGTTTAAAAAAAGAACAAGGAGTAACAGCAATGTGGGCACTTTTACAGCACAGTCATATTTAGTATCTGGCAGACGCTCCTATACAGAGTGACTTGGAAAAATGTACAAACAGCCAAAAGGTGCAACAATACAAAGTACATGGAAAATCTGTAACTTGGGGGAAAAAAAAGATGGCAGAATGTCAGTGAACAGAGACAGAATGAGACGCAGCTCAAGAGCCAGACTGTGACAATACTCTTTTTTGGGGGGGTTTCAGCTGATATACACTATAAAATAAGCATAGAATAACATGCGGCATCTAAAAATTTTATACGAACTATAAGATAATTACAAATTACTACAATACATAAAGCAAGCATGAACGGGTTAAAAATACATTTCTTGGCAAAATGCCTTATCTGATGCACAAAAGCTTATAATATCTGGTTAAAGGAGAAGAAGTAGAAGTAGAATGAAAGAAAGTTTGCTAGTGATGTTACAATTAAAAAAAACAACAACCTTGTTTTAATAGTAGAAGGAAAGAAGAAGAGTTAGAACATACACAATCTGTCCCAAAATTCAGACCTTACATTATATTCTTACAGAACTCTTCAGGAATATGTCGACCATATGGTAGTTTACATCTTTAACCAGTACCATTTAAAAACACAAAATGGCCGCCCTGCCTGTAATTTGTGACACAGTCGGTGTCTCGACCAAATTTTAGTAACAGCTGATAATTCTACTGGTCTTAAAACTAATATCATATTCACCTTAACAACCTGAGACCAATTTATTTCACTGCTGCATATCAAGCAATAGAAATAGTTAGTAAGGATTTGTTGCAATCAGCTAATGAGATTGAGAAAGCGAACCCGAAAGCAAATATTTTTGCAAAGTGAAACGGTAAATTGGGGAGTTTCCAGACCTAGCCTAGAAGAATTTTCATACCGAAATGCTAATTTATAGGTGTACCTAATAAACCTGGTGTAGACTAGTGTTTAATACATCTGTGTAAAAGATTAACGTTACACTGTACCCTCAATATTTCACAATTATGGAATATTATAAAGTCTAACTTAAACTATATGTAACAATCAGCACACCTTCACGATGACATTTATTATACGCTTTCTCGTATATAATATAGTCTGGACATCATGTGCTCCTCTTTCTTTGTTGAAGGAGTTGTTCAGATGCTTTCTAATTACAGGAAGAGATGTTCTTTCAAATAACGACCCCATGCCTCCCCCTGAAGCCTGTATCATTATAGAGCAATTTAATTTAAATCACATCTGATAGCTAAATAATTACAGTTCCATTATGGTTTTAATAATGCAGCCATTAACTTGGATCTCTGATCATAATAAAGGGCAACAGAAATTTACCTTTATATTATATCTATTTGTCATCAGCGACATAGCTGATGTCTGTTGTTTACACAGTATATTGAACATCCTAATAGCTCTCTTTAAAAAAGAGTCATCTCGGATGCGGCTCTCTGAATATTTTTATTGCCGTTGTCGAGGATATGAAAGCCACCGCTTTTTTAATAGCCCGTCTGCTGCAGTCGCATCAATCACACACAAAGTCGTCTGGTTTCGCGCTCAAGCCTCAAAGCTAACCGAGTTACTGCACTCGGAAGAGTAAGTTGAAGTTTGAAAATGTGATAGAAAGTAATTGAATTCTCCGAGTCAGAACCCGCATGGATATGAATCGATGGCATTAATTACTGCGTTTTTATTTATAGTTGGGTCAGACTGAGCAGGATGATTGGCATGTGCTGCATTATTTTCACTTCATAACTGAAATAACGAAGTATTATGCATGCTATTTACTTTTATTGGGAATTTTTACCTTGAAAATTGAATTGGGAATATGCGTATATGTGTGAGATTTAGAGTGTGTTCTGAGCATTGTGAATTGTGAATATATAATCTTGCCCTAAAGGAAATACAATTGCAGTATTACCGCTACAGAACTACAGTGTTAAAGTACAGAGAAAGAGAGAGAGCGAGAGAGAGAGAGAGAGAGGGTGAGAGAGAGAGAGAGAGAGAGAGAGAGAGAATCCGAAATCATCAAATCGGTTTTAATTTAAAACTTAACTAAATTTCTCGGCCTGAAAATAAGTTACTTCAACCAATTACAGTAATGGGTCCAAAAAGGTTCCTGCATGCTTTGCAATCAGGTGACTGTGATACATCCTGGAGTGATGTGATTTGATGAACTGCTCAGTTTAGCCAGCTATGTAAGGATAAAGTACCTTTAAAGATACTGTCCAATATATAGGGCATGAGCTAGCAAACTATTGTATGTGATGGAGGAAATAGAGTGGAACCTCGGCTTACGAATTTAATCGATTCTGGAGGCGAGTTCTTAGGACGAAAAATCATATTACAGTGCAAATTTTCCCATAAGAAATAATGTTAATGCAGATAATCCGTTCCAGTCACCCAAAAGTATTACCAATATTACCAATTTCCATGGTTCAATAGTCCTCACAGGAAGTCGTGCTACCAAGCTTGGGCCGTTCCGTTCGGTTTGTTCATATGCCAAAAATGCATTGTATGCCGATGCAAATTTCTTGGGAGGGCATTCCTATGCCAAGGTTCCGCTGTATCCGGAAATATCTCGGTGATGGCCATTCTGTAAAGCAAAGATACCAGGATAGAACACATACTGTACATACACATGATGTGCATATTTTATGCTTCAAAAATGTCTGGTTAATTACGTATTTGTTAGCTCAAAGTCATTTTTGATCATCCACTTCTATCAGTGACATTAATCAGTTCATTAATACATTCAGCTTCATAAAGTGATTTATCCTGTTCTGTTTGGAGGTGGATTCAGAGGAACACTGGGAGAGTGCTGAGAATACATCTTGGATGGGATCTCTGTCCATTGTAGTGCAGCAAACACACACACACAAACACACACACACACACCTAGAAGCAATTCATTACAGCCAATCCACCCACCGGTATTTTTAGTGGGCTGGGCGAAAACCGGAGCACCTGGAGGAAGCCCATGCAGGCACAGGAAGAACATAACACAGACAGGAACCTAAGCTCAGGACTGAACCGGAGACCCTTGAGCTGTGAGTTGGCAGCATAACCTGCTGCACTAATGTGACACTGCCTTGAGTATAATGCCTTCTTTATGCAAATTCATCAGTATTCTAAGACAGCGCCCCCTCTTGGTGATTATTTATCATATGTCTACATACTAAATATTTGACAAAATTCAGATCAGTGTCTAAATGTGATTCTTAGCTGCATCATGTGGCTAAATTCAATCAGCAAAAAACAAGAAACTAAAATAAAAAAATCGTTCATGAAGTCTTTCCAATTAGCAAACAAGCTGCATGTGGCATTGTTGAGACAGTGTTGCTGTCTGGGTAACTACTGAGTTAGCTAATTTTTATTTATTTTCAGCTAATCTGATACTATTTAACTAGCTATTCATATGCTTCAGAAACAGCCCTCCTTTTATCGTTTTCATTATTTAAGTAATTTATATGTAACTGGTAATGCAACTGTATGTAGCTAGCAACAAGATTGTTCATGTAGAATAATAATCATTAATAACTAGTCAGCTAAACAGCTAACTGCGTGCACACACAAACACACACACACACATTAAATAAGATAAGAAATCTTGTGTTTTCTAAAGCTACCTAGCATAAATATCTAGTCATAACTGTTGATTGGCTAGCTCTTTATTGTTAGCTAATATGCTCCAGTTACACCATGTTGATGCTAGCATATCGATAGTTTCTGTAGTTATTTCAATCTTGCCAGGTTTCAAAAATTTCACAATTTAAATTTGAAGCCGATTTTAGAAGTTAGCTTAAAAAATAAATAAACTAGCCACATGGGGATGACAGTGGAGCACATTAGCTAAGGATAGATAGATAGATTGGGATAATTATAGATGTACAATAATTATATTTTATTATGTTATGGTGTTGTTAGCTGGCTAGTTGTTTATGTTTAAATAATATATTCTAGTATTGGCCCCTTGTTGCTAGCTTACTTAATAACAAGCTTGCTTTAGAGAATGGTTTAAAGTATATAACTATTTTTAATTTATCTCAATCTGGCATTTAATCGTGAAAAGGAACAGATGCATTGTCTACAGCGATCTGACCGCTACTTAATAATTAACAGCTCGTTTTTTTCCTCTTTTCTCTCCTTTAGTAGAGGATTAAAACAATGTAAATACAAATTTATTAATACATCATCATATACAAGTCATCCCCTCTCACTGGATGTGCTCAGAAGCCCTTCCATATGGAGCGGAAGTGTGTAATGAAATATAGAATTTTTTGCCTCAGAGTTCTCCTCATTAGGGAATTAAAAAGGAGATGAGGCTGCAGTATGCATGGTAATTCAAAGGAAGCGCCCCAAAAGTCTTTATTCAAAACTGTTGGTTGTAATAAAATTTCAGCACACGCCACACTCCATCTCTTCATCCATCATTCTGTTTTAACTCAGGCTTGACAAATTGAAACACTCACAAGCCATTTGTGTGGCTCCTCTCTCTCCGTTTCCAAAATTTACAAACACCCGTCACTTTGCATGCTCATCATTTTTAGACAGACTCAAGATACAAAATATCCTTAATCAGCTCGTTGCATCATATCCAGAGGCCATATTATAATCCAATCTGCAGATTTCTGTTTCTCGGTACACATTATTAATGTCAGAATCTCTGTTACACATAGTGTGAAGCTCTTAGAAGTTTTGCCTTGAGGGGAAACAGTGTTTTAGTATTCGATTAGCTTGGCAAGGGCATTAAAGATTCAAGATTTCTTTCAAAGATTCAAGGTCAAGTCCACAGGAGCATTTGCATATGAGGGACAGCGTGTAAAACACACCAGGATTTACAGGCAATATGGTATCTTTAGAGATTTTCAGACACACCTATAGAATTCAATGGCATTAAAATATAAAAAAATGTGATTTAAATAGAACTCTTTTGACCCATGGGTCAAAAGAGGAAGTCTGTCTCACCCAAATGCTTCATATGTTCATAAATACATTAAATACACATTCCACATCATTAACCAATCTTAATTTTAAGTCAAATGTGAAGAGTGTGAATTTACAATTTTAATCTAATTTCAGTATAGTTAATGGTAGTTCCTAACGCTTATTCTTGGTTGATTAGCATACACATATAACGTAAATGATTGTACACAGTGTGTGTCAATTAAGATGCTTTGTTCAGTAATTGCACAATAATGATGTTCATTAAAGGTTAATACCATCATCATTATGATTTCTCTGCATTTAAGTACCACAGATTTTAAATAAACGTGTCCGTTAGTTACTGTCTGAGAATATTGATATCGACGTGCAGTTTATGAAGCACTGGAAGTTAAAGAAATGGAGATAATTTCATAGGTCATTTTTCTCCAATTATTTTTATTTTTTAAATACCTAAATATTGCAAGATTGGCTGATGGTATTTTGTGCCTTAGGTAAAAAAAAATCTCCTACTATTTCTAAATACGTCACACTTCTTACAGTTTATCTCATGGCTTTTATTTTGTATATTTCTTCTCATTATTTTTTATATTTCCTCATTAATTACTGGAATTTCTGTTTACGTGACTGCTGCAGTTCTGAGCACCCAGTAAGCTTCCATATTAATCAATATGCCCTTGAAAAGCTTTACAGTATCTGACTGCCCAATCTGATGCAAAAACCACTTGCTCATGTGACGTATCTTTCGGGTCCTACAGGATCCCTGTCCTGATGCGTACATCTACTCTGGTATTTTTTGCTTGGTTTAGTCATGCCCAGTTTGTAGATTTATTTCCTGATGATGGTTTTCTGAGTAATGCCAAGTCCTCCAGGCTGCTGGTCATGACAGCTGAACAAACACATTAGGTAAGGGACGGTGTTAGTATTCATAGCTCCATTTACATTTTCATTCATATCTAATCCAAAGTCATTATTTGAAAGGAATTGCTATAAATTGTACATCGGTTTGAGTTAACTATCTACACAGCAACCGCTAATTAAAGATTATATTAGTGCTATGACTATGACTTCCTACAATCTGAAGAGAATTCCTTGCTGGGAAAAAAGAGTGATGGGATTCTGAAGACCAGTGTTAATCCAAAGTGCTGAGATGAGCTTTGGGAAACAGGTGACTCGCAATGTGCTGAACGGGGCCATCCAAATTAAATTAATGGCAGAGGGAAATCAAGTGAGCGAGTCCCCCAAATCAAATTGGCAATCCAGCACAAATGAGTTAGTTTAAAGTCAAAGTTGTAATTGATAGCGAAACACAGGACGAGACGGCGGATCTGACAATATGATCTAGCATGCATGCTCGCTAATTTCATTTGAGACTCTGTTGTCTTGATTAAATATTAAAGGAGTGCGAATAGGAAATTTCCCATTGGTGGCCGTGTATTTATGGGGGCATGGAGGGGTGATGGGCAGTGAAGATATGAACTGAATTTAAATGGCCTCAGGGTAGTTGAAATAAATTGTGTTCGAGGCTGTGGTTTTATGTTTAAAGGAAAGAGAAGACGCAATGTTGGGAATGAAATGATGTTCAGAAGCAATATTTTAAATATCACGTCCAGAAGGACGTGAAGGAAGGAAATCTCTGAAGTGCAACATCAATGCAGAAATAAATGTTAAACAATCTATGGTAACCTCCAATAGGGAGTTGAATAGCTCTAAAGATTCAATTACATGACATGTTTTAGCTATAGGAAGTCCTTGGCATAGCCTTTTGGGTTAAAGTCCATATGAATGGCTTTATAGAATATTCTACAGATATCAATAAAATATTATAATAGGTAGAAATTGTATTTTAATTACATGGCTCAGCGGGAATGAAATTTCTCAAAGTTTCCTTGCTGACTGCAAAAGAGATTTGTTCACCTTCATCAAATTCTCAGAGCTCAAAGCGCAAGGGTTTGTGTTTCTGTTTCTCATATACAGTCTATAAATATGTAACATGTTGAGATATTGATTATAATTAAAATGACTCCATAGACAATAAGCCATTCATAGGATTTGTATAGTGTATAAATCCCTCGTTATTGATAGATGATTATATTTAAGCAATAACGCACAATCGAGGCATTTCAGTATAATATTCAATCAGTATGGTAATCAAATTAGTGGACGGAAATTAAATGTAAAATTCCGCCATGTTATACAACATATTCAGCATCCAGTTTGATGTTCAGTGTAAGCACATTATTGCGAATGCAATATTGCTTTTAGACAACAGACAAGAAATTAACATGAAGTGACATTTCAGACATAACATGGCCAAATGTTTTTGTTTATTTTAGCTTCACTAGCCGGGATAGAGCCAGGCTATTCTCACTTTATAGTCTGTTTTTTAGCAGGCTAGCTACTTGAATTTGCTAGCACTGATTTGTAAATTGTAAATAGATTTGTAAATTCAATTTAAAGTGTTTCCTGGCACCGGCATCCCTTCTTACTTTCATAGTTTACGCCAAAAGTTATATTCCTGGAAAAGTGTCCTTTTGTCATGTCTGCTGATGATGATTTTGCTAACACTACTGTAGTAACTGTTCTGAATTAGAAAGGGGAATTTGACATGAGCAAAGCACACACGATTGGACAGTGAAACATTCCAGTGTTGTTATCTAAATGTATAAGCATTCTGGGAATGCTGCTTTAGCAATTAAATTAGTGGAATGATCCTAGCTGGAGCTGCAAGATACACAGTGAAGTTTCTCAATTTGTCGATTTATTTTACAGCATTTAGAGATCCTTATCCAGCATGACATACATTTATCTCATTTTATACATTGAGCAGTTGAAGTTTAAGGGTCTTGCTCAAGAGTCCAGCAGAGGCAGCTTGGTGATCCTGGGATTTGGGACTATAACAACAGTATGCTGTGCAATGACTTCTGGGTAAGGTTGGATTTAAAGCCAGATGTAGTTCCTGTTTTCAGATCATCTGCCGCGAGATTCTCACTCATTTTCATTTAATGGATTTTTTCCGTTTCTTTTTTTGCCTCCTCTTCATTTTTTTTTTTTGAAGAACACTTGAGAAAGCTCTGAGTAGGGTACGACTATATAATGCATTCAACATGCTTATGAGCTTCTCCGTAGTGTCAGGTGCAGGATGTTTAGTCGTTCTTCTTCTGTCGTTGGTAATGGCTTTATGGGCGATAAGTATGCATTACTGTATATCAGGAGTGTAGTAAAGACTGCAGCTCAGAAAACAATGCAGCATCGAACTACAGCAACAGGGACTAACAGTGACAAACACTACACTAGCCTGAAGTGTAATGGTGTTGCATGGTGTTTGTAGAGGCAATGCAGAGATTGTGGACTATGTAAATGATGCGTTAATGCAATGAGGCAATGAGTAACTGAAGTTACTGAAGATCAATGAAAGAACAAATGAATGAATGAATGATTATTATTATATTATATTATATTATATTATATTATATTATATTATATTATATTATATTATATTATATTATATTATATTATATTATATTATATTATTATTAATAATAAGAATTATTTCACTGTTATTACCTTTAATTAATGGTATGTAAATATATAATAATAACAGTCAATTGTAATATTAATAGTATTATTGTTGCTATGTAAAATATTCTTATAGTGTGTATTCTTTATATGTTACAAAAATCTAAATTGTTCTAAGATTAACAGTGAGCGAGTGAAAGACACCAAGAGAGAGAGAGAGAGAGCGAGAGAGCGAGAGAGAGAGAGAGAGAGAGAGAGAGAGAGCGAAAGAGAGATGACATTGTTCTTTTTTTTTGAAGGTGGTAATTTCCCCAGCGTTGTCCAGCTGTGCACAGTGTGCGAGTGTGTGCGCTCAGTGTGAGTGTCTGCACTACACACACTTCAACTGACTCTTTGAAGTCTGTTTACCGCAGAGGAAGCGTGCAGCGCACACAAGAATGCCAACCACAGACACCTGGCATGTAAGGATCTATAATAATTCCGTCTGCAAATGTCATCGAGATTTGTCCTTTCTTGTCTTTGTGAGCTGTGACAGTTCATTTTTAATAAAAATAACCCAGTGGAGTCACCACATTCTGTTGTGATGTGAATTTGTACAGTCAAGGCAAAAAAAAAAAGAAAAGTAGCACAGACTAGAACCGATTTCTTGGTAGTTTACAAAATCCTCAAACTGATGTGACTTGTTAGCGTCGGAACACTGTCAACATTCCAAATGCTTGAATCCATTCAGACAAAACTTAGTCATTATATTATTTCCAAGTTTTCACACAGAGCTATTCTCTGTGGTCAGGGAACTCCCGTGATGCATTATGAGTGTGTAACAGATGGCTTGTTTATGCAGTAGTAGCATTCAAACTACTGTATTATAAATATGTACACTTCCATAACGTATAGCTAAAACTCAAATTTGATTAGCATCGCTGTCAGTTCTCAAGCTTTACCTGAGTCTGTTGAATTTCTGAATCGAATCATTTCAGAAGGTTTATTTTCCATAACAACAGTCCTGGCAAAGATATTGACAGTAAATGTGCTTGTTAAGCTGTTGTATCATTTCTACAGCAACACGTCATTCACAGATACTTGTATGTGGATAATCTACATAGTCTAATACTAGGAAAAAAAGCTCAGTGAATTAATTTAATTGCAATACATACAATGGTTTCACGTGACTTAACTGAGTTACATGAACACAATTTGGTTTTGTATATCCAATCTGATTTGAGTCAGATTGGTATTTTCAAAACCCTTAACCCTCAACATTCATACTTAAATTAAAGATTAAACTAAAGCCACTGGCATTGTGTAATAGATGTGTATTATATAATATAATGATAAAATGTACATTAATAATACAATCATATTAATACTATGTGAACTGATCATACTCTATATAACTGAATCTAGTGTATATATATATATATATATATATATATATATATATATATATATATATATATATATATATATATATATATATATATATATATCTGAACTATGTGTAATGTTTTTCTGAGTATCAAGGATTAGGGTTAATTTTATTTTTTACATAGATTTTTTTTAAATTATTATTTATTGTTTTTTATTTCTTTTTTTATTTTGCTGTTATTTATTGAAAAATAATAATAATAATAATAATTATTATTGTTATTATTATTATTATTTTTAATATATATTACATTTATTAAATATATGTTATAAATAATATTAATAATATATGAAATAATAATGTATTAATATTAAATATATAAATATTAAAATATATTAAATTTTATCAATAATAATAATAATAATAATTATTATTATTATTATTATTATTATTATTATTATTATTATTATGGAAGAAGTCTCCAGTGTCAGTAAGATTTCCACCACAGGAACGTCTTCAGGATATAGAACTTTGGAATATAACTTAATTTTTATTGTCTTATTAACTCAAAAAAAAAAAGGAAAAAAAGAATGATTTTTTTCCAAACTGTATGAAATTAAATTGATTGTTAACACATGGTATTAATTGTCATCGCTTCTTTTTAACTACCATCTGATATTCACTCATGGTGTACATTTTTCTGTTTTGTCTTTGTACTACATGTGAAAAATACAGTTGAAGATTTTGCGAACTTTTGAGATGTGAATTAAGAGTGCTTGGTATTTCACTCAGGTATTTCATTTTCAACGATCATTTCTGAAAACCAACTGTTTTCGGAAGAGACTCCACATGCCAGGTGTAAATCTGTAGGGATATGCTGTGAAATTTCTGAAAAATGATGACCAGGCTAAAGCTGAACAAAACATCAGTGCATCATTATCCTGCTGGATCCAGGTTTAGCATCGTGTCTTCCTCCAAACGAGCTGTATCTCCCCCAAACATTCGCCGATTTAACTTTGATTTGTAGTTAGTCGGCTGTGCCTCATTAACATATTATTTAGCTAACATTCTGCTTGCTTGAAATATCGCTTTCATAAGTCACTGATAAAACAGTGTACACAGACATTTTGAGGTTTACAGTCACCAAGCATCCATCTGTTCTGTTCGGCGCTGGGTTTATGTTCCACCATCACTCCGCTCCTTCGGGTAATAAAAGCTTTCGTCATCTGGCAAATGAGCTTTATTCTCATGATTCTAACATCATGCAGCGTCTGCTTGCTTAGACATCATATCTACAGCAACTGGGAGGCAGGCAGGTGTAGTCTCTTATTCAGGGTCTTCGAAAAACCACAGCCATAGGACATAGCTGAGGTTAAAACATTGTAAGTAGGTTTATTTATTTTATTACATAATATATATATGATCACAAGCATACCTTTGTCTTTTTATGATGAGCTATACATCCCACTCCTGAGCTCCCTGTGTTCTGAGTTTCCAGTGTGACCGCTTCTTCTTTCCGGACCTGCCTGATCCATCCAGACGCCCCACCTCTGCTTGGAGTCTCGTTACTTGGTGGTGCTCACTGCTGCTGGAGATAGAGCTGCGTGAAAAGCCAGTGACCCAGAGGACTGCTGTTTATAGAACCACTTGGAGACTATCACACCATCTTTGAACTGCCGTTGCCTCAGTCAGCTTTCGGCAGGAAGGAATTAGTGCTGAGTCTATAATGAACTCAGAAACTTCACTGACCAATTAGTTCCTTGTGAGCTCCTGGTTGCTGTTGTAGAAAGGAGGTTAAAACACAGTCACAGGCCTTATCTAAGGTCAAAACTGTCAGCAGAGGTGAAATTATAACTCAGTCAAACAGGCTTGGGTTAAAACTGGAAAACTGGCAACATACATAAGACTTAGAACTAGAACAGTAGTAGAAAAAAATGGAGGTAGGGAAAAGAGAGTCTGACTTAAATTGTATCTTTATTTATTTACTATATAGACTGAACTTTACATGAATAATGTTCAAATTATGCACTGGTTTCTATATGGACTGAACTTTATACTTTATAGGCAATAGACTTTACTATATATATTGAACTATACATACTGTGCATGCACACACACACACACACACACACACACACACTAAGGGGTTTATTAAGTTGGAACAAATCATGCAAGGGAGGGTTTTACTGTATTCCCAGTTAGAGAGGTGAAAAATGAATAAGCTTGTATGTGTGTATATGCAATGTAACAGAATGAACTCTGAAAAAGACTCCTGCAGCAATGTTAGTGCATGCATCAATTGATGTGGAGTAGTAAGGAGTAGCCCCCTTTCAAAAATGGAGAAGAAAAGTGGTGTGTGGTCTGAGGCAATATAGAGCTACACAGAAGCATTGTCTACTGACCAACAGACTGACTCACTCAATTAACAGCTGCTGTAGTTGGACAGGCCGAACAAGGGTCTGTATTGACTGGTAAACTTGCACAGGGATAATGAGACTGGGGTCTCCAGACCCTTTTTCACCCACAACAGAAACTTATTAAATATACACTGTTTACTATATAGACCGAACAATACATATACACTATTTATGACAAATCTAAATGTGCTTGTTACGCTGTGTTATCTTTTTTAACAATTAATTCACAGCTACTCATATGTGTAGTCTAATACTAGAAAAAAGCTCACAGAATGAACTAACAATGCAATACAATACAATACAAAATGTCACAAAGAAGCTTTTTTAGCAGTGTAAAAAAATAAATTTATATTTATCCTAAATTAATAAGCCAGAAGCCATGGTGGCAAGGAAAAAACTCCCTGAAACAATATGGGGAGGAATCATTGAGAGGAACCAGAAACAAAAGTATATACACTATACACAGTTTACCATTTAGACTAAACTAAACATACTATATATAATATAAAGAGATAAATATATAAGTATAATATAGGGCATATATATATTTTTTTGTTTCAACAATACACTTAGCCGTTCACACTGTCATTAGACAACCATTAAATTACACACTACATCCACTGCCTCAATCCACACGATTGCCATTTCCCTGCATTTCAAAGAACATACACAGTAACACATTTTTCTTCCATTTCTAAGAGTTAGCACTGTTCAGCTCATTTCTACTTTTATCAATCATCTGACTTTAATTTGCCTGTGCGCATTCACAGACCTATTTTGATAACCTGCCATTACTTACTTTTGAAACCGACCCGCTCAGGCCTGTCGGCCGAACACGCCGGGGAAATGAATCAAACTTACAGGCTGTATTTTTAAGTAATACATCAGTCACTTGCCACAAAATGTAGCACTCATGCTAACTCAAAGTGAAAATAAGCCCTTGTCCTACATCAATAGACCTTTTTGACAAAAAAAATCCTGATCAGCTATATAATTTTTTAAGACAGATATTAGGCCTGTACTTGTACTGTCTATGATTATAGAGAATCGGTGTTCTGAAGCCGATTTAGTTGAGCTCTTTAGTGCTTGTCCGTGTTATTTCTGTCGTATATTTTTATGCTGTGCACAAAAAAAAATGTGAAAATGTCTTATTTTTTAAAAAAAAACTTTGATGGCTTTATAGAGGTGTTCAAACTAACACAGTTTAAAACTTGGAGAAACAGAAAGCAAGTTCTTATCTTCTAATTATTATTTCACATCAGAGACTGAAATCTGCTTTTTTGTTTTTCTTTTGTAGAGCAAGGTAACTATGAAAAATAATTAAAAAAAAAAGTGCACCATGATAAGGAAATCATTTGACTTTACTGCTGCATGGGTTTATAAACACTATAATTATGCTGTAAAAAGAGAGCACACCTGTCTTTAAACAGTTGCACTGGTTACTAGTATCTTCCAGGATAGCTTTTAAATGATTTGACGTTCATTTAAAGCTGTGAATGCCTCAGCACCTGCGTACAGCACTGAATGTCTTTCTAGCTACAGTATACCTTAACATGTGACCTGAGATCTGTGAATTTCTTACTGCAAAATACAAAGAAACTGAGATGGAGAGGCTTCCATTTTTCCATCCTTCCTTCCTTCCTTCCTTCCTTCCTTCCTTCCTTCCTTCCTTCCTACGCATACCACTTTACAATAAGCAGTCAAGCTTAGTAACTGTTTTATTAGTTTCACATTTTTTTATTTTTTAGAATTCATCTGATTGAATTATTACAACATTTATTTCATTCAGAGAGTCTCTAAAATTTACATAGAAGTAGTGTGAAAATCACATCAGAGGGACGGCTCATGTTGGACGTTTGGGGGACAAAGTTAGGGAGGACAGATTAAGATGGTTTGGACATGTTCAGAGGAGGGAGAGTGAGTATATTGGTAGGAGAATGTTGGACATGGAGCTGCCAAAGAAAGGCCAAAGAGGAGGTATATGGATGTAATAAATGAGGATATGAAGCTAGTGGGTGTAAGTGTTGAAGATGCAGAAGATAAGGATAGGTGGAGAGAGATGATTCGCTGTGGTGACCCCTGAAGGGAAAAGCCAAAAGTAGAAGAAGAAGTGTGAAAATCATAAAACATCCAGTGAGCACAATTTTTGGAAAGACGAGAGCGGTCAGATGAGAATGGCCAGACTGGTTCGAGCTGACAAAAAGACTATGGTCTCAAATTTACTCAAAGTATTAGTGTTGAGCAGAAAATCATCTCAGAATGCACATCATACCAATCTTAAAGATAAATTGGCTACAACAGCAGAAGTCCACATTGAGCTCCACACCTGTCTGCCAGGAACAGAAATCTTAGATGATTTTTCCATCTTCCTTTGCCCAGTTTTGATGGGACTTTGCCCAGTATGTCCTTAGATACATGTTCTTTGCTTGATCAGAGTGAAACCCTTCTGCTGTTGTAGCTTCAAGGTTAGAAGTGCTGTGTGTTCTGAGACACTTTTCTACTTACTATGCTTATAAAAAAGACAGAATTTAAGGTACTTTAGACGTCCTGTCTATAGTAAGTCTATTTTCCTCTAAATGGATAATTGCATGAATAAGCAAGTAGGTGTATGAGTGTCCCTAATAAAGTGGCCGGTAAGTATATGTTTATCTTGACCCATACGACCATTAAAAATCAACAATTTTACAAATAACTATTCCTGATGATTTAGTAAGCTAGTACAGTTCTTAGCACAGGCAATGTAAAGGCACACTGACAAAATGCAAACGTTTTAATAAATTATTGCGTAAAGAAACGACAACTGAATGAACACTATAATAACAAATAAACTGTATAAACTACTAATTTTTATCTTATTAAAACGCTTGTAAAAAATTTGAATAAGAATCGTGTACAAGATTCTGCAAGATCATTTTTTGGAACTACACTATATTGCCAAAAGTATTCGCTCACCTGCCTTGACTCGCATATGAACTTAAGTGACATCCCATTCCTAATCCATAGGGTTCAATATGACGTCGGTCCACCCTTTGCAGCTATAACAGCTTCAACTCTTCTGGGAAGGCTGTCCACAAGGTTTAGGAGTGTGTTTATGGGAATTTTTGACCATTCTTCCAGAAGCGCATTTGTGAGGTCACACACTGATGTTGGACGAGAAGGTCTGGCTCTCAGTCTCCGCTCTAATTCATCCCAAAGGTGTTCTATCGGGTTGAGGTCAGGACTCTGTGCAGGCCAGTCAAGTTCATCCACACCAGACTCTGTCATCCATGTCTTTATGGACCTTGCTTTGTGCACTGGTGCACAGTCATGTTGGAAGAGGAAGGGGCCAGCTCCAAACTGTTCCCACAAAGTTGGGAGCATGGAATTGTCCAAAATGTCTTGGTATGCTGAAGCATTCAGAGTTCCTTTCACTGGAACTAAGGGGCCAAGCCCAGCTCCTGAAAAACAACCCCACACCATAATCCCCCCTCCACCAAACTTTACACTTGGCACAATGCAGTCAGACAAGTACCGTTCTCCTGGCAACCGCCAAACCCAGACTCGTCCATCAGATTGCCAGATGGAGAAGCGCGATTCGTCACTCCAGAGAACGCGTCTCCACTGCTCTAGAGTCCAGTGGCGGCGTGCTTTACACCACTGCATCCGACGCTTTGCATTGCACTTGGTGATGTATGGCTTGGATGCAGCTGCTCGGCCATGGAAACCCATTCCATGAAGCTCTCTGCGCACTGTTCTTGAGCTAATCTGAAGGCCACATGAAGTTTGGAGGTCTGTAGCGATTGACTCTGCAGAAAGTTGGCGACCTCTTCGCACTATGCGCCTCAGCATCCGCTGACCCCGCTCCGTCAGTTTACGTGGCCTACCACTTCGTGGCTGAGTTGCTGTCGTTCCCAAACACTTCCACGTTCTTATAATACAGCTGACAGTTGACTGTGGAATATTTAGGAGCGAGGAAATTTCACGACTGGATTTGTTGCACAGGTGGCATCCTATCACAGTTCCACGCTGGAATTCACTGAGCTCCTGAGAGCGACCCATTCTTTCACAAATGTTTGTAAAAACAGTCTGCAGGCCTAGGTGCTTGATTTTATACACCTGTGGCCATGGAAGTGATTGGAACACCTGATTCTGTTTATTTGGATGGGTGAGCAAATACTTTTGGCAATATAGTGTATATGGGATAAATAATAAGTTTTTTTATTCTGAATTTTTAAATTGCTAATAAAGCTGCTTTGAAACAATGACCATTGTTAAAAGGTCTATACAAATAAAATTGAATTTAATTGAACTTTATGGGAATTCTATATAATATTTTTAGAAGCCTAAAGATGCTTTTCCATGGGATTTAAAAATATATATATATATATATATATATATATATATATATATATATATATATTTATTTATTTATTTATTTAGCACTTTTTTGAGCATGGCTTAGAGTCTGATCCAGTACAGATAAAATAAAATATTAGGATAAAATCTTTGACCTAAAAAAAGAATATACTCTAACACTCTTATATAAGACTTTTTTCTTTTTTTTTTAATATTTAGGGTCGCTTTTGTGACTTTAATTTCCACTGACTTTCCAATAATAAGGCATTTTTTCTAATAAAATACAATCAGAGTTCCAATAAGATTTTCAAAATCAAATATGATCCTACTGGATGAATTGAAATTCCAATATGGATTGGATGACTATGAATTCTGCCATACTGAGAAATCAGAATTGTAAATACCACAAGAATGAGGCATTCATTTGAAATCCTCTCATATACAGTATATAGTAAATCCTTGATAAAAGAGATCATGCAGGCTGGAATTGAAATCTGTTTCTGTCCATATGCTACAAACCTCTCAGCTTATTCAATTCAATTCAATTCAAATTATTTGTATAGCAGTCATTGTGGACATTGTCTCAAAGCAGCTTTACAGAGATATAGAAACATAGAATAGAAATTATAAAGTTTAACATTAAGTTACTAGTTATCCCTAATGAGCAAGCCTGCGGTGACGGTGGCGAGGAAAAACTCCCTGATATGATATGAGGAGGCAGAGAGAGGGACCGGGCTCAGAAGGGAACCCATCCTCATTTGGGTGACGCTGAACATTAAATTATGTAAATGTAATTTATGTCCTTTCTTCAACATTTTATATTTACATACATTTGTGCAACCAAGAGGTCCTGAGGAATAGGTCAGCTTATGTTCTTTTTGGAATTACAGAAACACATTACTAAGAAACCCCATTACTCTGTAAATATATATTTGATCGTATGGCCTGATTTTCTTTCTCCCAAAAATCACCTACACAAAACTCTGCACAGCTAATGTCTTTAGTCTTTAACCTAAGAAACTAAAACTGCTAGCTTTGCTAATAACCCATGCTATTTGTCCACAGCAGATATAACAGCAATATAGTCTGCTGTTTTTTGTTGTCTACGGTAGTTTTTTCTCCACTGCTAACGCAGACCCTGTACACACATTACCCGGAGCAGCTGTTTCTTTCTGCTGCTGACTCGGCTAATTATCGTAATTAGCTAAATATGCCTCAGTTCAAATTTACCCTGCAATGGGAGTTGGCATCTTATGAAAACCACCTCACTGCCCTGGATATTAGTCTGTGAAGTTATAAGCTAAGGAAAGTAAATGTTTCAAGGTATGTGTGTGTGTGTGTGTGATGGAAACTTGCGAGTAACTTGGAGAAAATCTAATTAATTTAGCAGAAGAAAAAAGCAGATCTTTATTTCTGTCTTAATGTGTCTACCCAATTAGCTAATGGCTAATACACTTTAAAGCATATTAGAGATGCCCTGAGGAAACAATGACACTCTTTGGTATCTTTTAGTGCCCTTACCTACAGACACTTTGCTCTAAAAAGTATACAAATGTGAAGGAAATGTATTTATTGCCCAATTTCCCATGTGAGGAGACAGGTGCTAGCTACTCATTGAGCACCTGCAAGACATGAATCCGCTGAAAGGTCACACCATCATAAACAAGAACAAATTCATCTCTCGGCAGTCTAGACTGAAGTCTGAAAACTCCTTATGAAGAAAAACACATCAGATTAGCAATTCTAACTGAACTCCGAGCTAACCCGCTTCAATGAATCACTTCATTTTTAATAGCTGACGATGTTCCAGATGCTGTATAAATCACTTTATTTCAACGAAAACAGACATCTGATTGAATTATTAAAACTTATGTCTGCCATGTAAGACGTTACGGAATGCAGAGCAATAAAAAGTCAAATCTCCAAGCTTTCATCAGTGCTTACAGAGATTATTGGTTTACCAATCACAGCGTATAAAGCGATTCTGCAGAATGTGCATCTATATAAATGCAATGAAGAGCCAACCGGCCTTGTTTAATTTTCAGACTTTAACAAACTTCAGAACTTTGCCGTGCGGGAGAAGCGTCGATTTATTCTGCTGCATTTCAATGTTAGCACCGTGGCTGGGGTTTGATTCCCAGGCAGGGAACTAACCCATCCACTAAGGGGTTAACTCTTAATGCCTGTCCCAAGCCCAAATAAAATAGGAAGGTTGTTGTTATCAGGAAGAATATCGGGTGTAAAACCTGTTCCAAATCACAATATGTGGATGGGATGATCCGCTGTGGTGAACCCTGGACTCCCAAATTTCAAAGCAGGAATTCCAAGTTTGGTGGTTGGAAATTCTGAGTTGTGAGATTTAAAGGTGTGATTTTCAATATTTAACTATTATAATAATAAAAAGGCTTTTATTATTATTATTAGTAGTAGTAGTAGTAGCAGTAGTAGACGTAGTTGTGCAGTGGTGCCTGAAGTGGTTAAGGCTCTACATTATTGATTGGAAGATTGCGGTTCATTATGCACAACACTTGCAGTGCTGTATGTAAGAAAAACAAATTATTATTATTATTATTATTACTAAATTCAAAAGTTACCACTATCAGTGCATTCATGAAATCCCACAATGCAATGCAGTGGGTAATATGCAAATGAGATACCCTAGTGTGCACATAATACCCATAAAAACTGATTCCATGATGTGTGATGATATATGCTGAGAACATTTAGCTAACTACACTGTCAGAAAAAAGGTACCACGGAGGTACAAATTTGTTCCTATGGGAACAAAAAATATAATGGTACCTTTAAAGGTACACAATAGGCCCTTAGGGTACAATTATGTTCCCAAAAACAAGTTATAAAGGTATGACTGGAGGTACAAAATTGTACCCTTCAGGGTACCACCCCAGCGACGGCCACTTGTACATTAAAAGGTAAGGTTTTGTACCCTTCTTTCTGAGAGTGTAATAGTTATTTAGTCAGTGAGTGGCACAGATCTGAGTGTGAAGTTTTGAGAGTCTGTTGTTTCTGTTTCTCTTCACCAAGTTTTATCCTGCCTGTATTATTAAGTCTCATCCTTGTTCTCTACTTCAATATATCCAGGTTGTGCCCCTTCTCCTGTTTTCTGTTTTCATATTATGCGTTGCAAATCCATATCAAATAACAAATTACACAGATGACCTGATGTATAACTTTGCATAATGTAATATAAGGTTTTTTTTTTTTTTTTCCAAAACACTCATTTAAACCCTCACAACTAACGAGCACCGTGACATCTTTTACAAAGACGCTTGATCAAGTTCCCTTCTACTGTTTATGTTTTCATAATCAGTGGTGTTAAGTCTCCCAATTAACAGTCCGTGTTAAAAGCCTTGCTTGAGATTTAATGAGGCTGTGCTTTTATCCTTGCCTTCAAGTGAGAATTTTAAACACCTGCGAAAGTGCAAACATGTCTCGCGGCAGATCAACATGCCATATGATTTTCTCAAGCACACGTATGTATGCATTTCTTCGCATACTGCATATATTCACTTTTTGACATGTTTACATAAAAACATATCTAGATTTAAAACAACAATGCGATAGATAGATAGATAGATAGATAGATAGATAGATAGATAGATAGATAGATAGATAGATAGATAGATAGATAGATAAACATTTAAAACGTTTAAATTAATTAAAAAACATTTAAATTAATATATATATTAATATATGTATATATATTAATACTACTATATTAATACTAATATACTAATGACACAAATATTTGATAATAGCTCAGGTGTACATCTTAAGTTATCCCTAAAAACAGCATTATTTAATAAATGTCATAAAATATAGATAAGGACAATTATTAAGTGATGACCTTTGACTTCACCCATGTACTCTACTGTATGCTGCTTCCTTTTTAATCTAGTTCAGCCATGTAGCTTTCCAGTTTTCCCTAATTAGCTGTAATTTGGCTCAGCCCCTAACCAACCAATGATGTCTATCATCATGTGGGGCGTACTGGTCCTTTATCTCCTCTACTTTTTCCTAATTTGACTTGCATTAGCCCCTATTTTTCCTTTATCATTCATTCGTCAAAAAGCCAGGTGTCTTAAAAGATCCTCTGCATTTGTCCGACTAACCTGTCTTGAAGTAAAAAGTGAAGAAATAATGATGAGGAGGAGGTTTTATTCTTAGTCTACACGAATACCAGATGGTCCTGCTGTCGTGTCCTTCCACAACGCCCTCTGCTAAAGGATAGTCATCTGTGTGTGTGTGTGTGTGTGTGTGTATTGGTGTCAGTCGTGACGTTTGTAAAGAGACAATATGCATCTCATTAAATGAGGTCCTAGTAAACCATTATTAACCCTCCTGTAGTAACCACTTGGCCATGCTCTCTCCCAATGTACCTCATTTGATTTCAAAGCAATGATGCTGAAACCTTCGGTTTAAAATCCCTGAACAATCCCACTGAGGATAAACATTAACATTTCTGATGTTTTTTTAACCTGAAGGTCTGTTCCATGCTCTGAGATCCTCCTGATGGAGGATGTGTGTGTACATGTTGAAATAAGAGATGAAGGATGGCATGTGATTACGAGGATACAAAAACGAGCTGCTGTTGCAGAAGTAAAATTGATCTAATCTATCAAAGTAGTAAAATTGATGTAATGCATCAAATGATATTCACTCTCAAGCTCTCCTCATGTTCTTAGTAAATAGCCCAAAATCACACAAAGGTGATCACTCTTCCTTGTCCTGAAATGAATGCATTCCAGATCTTCTTCTTCTTTTTTTTTCCTTCACTTTAAATCAGCATTTTCTTTTATTTCACACCTCACAAATAGATCAGGATTGACAGACAACCCAAGCTGCAGTATCTCAATCCAAGGAGACACTGGCTCAAATTCATTGCAGAGATGTTCCAATTAGGACACATCAGTACATCACAAGCTGAACGCCTAAAGCAGGTTACATAACTGATGATCAGAGCAGATGATATGCAATATAAACAGGAATGTTTAATATGTTGGAAATCTTTGTCCAGTTACTGTACAGATAAGCAGACCTTACATTAGAGATGTAATCGAATACAAATTCAATATTCGGAATAAACAGATAAAGTTCTAAACAAATATATATAAATAGTCAGGTGCACTATATCGATAACTATTATAGATAGAAGTTTGCAGGACAAACAAAAGTTCACATTCATTAACACCAATCTGCAGCATTCGTTCACTCATCCTTAGTATCTGCCTGGTTAGGGTCACAGTGGTTTAAAATAGTTTATTAGCTTGATTATACATTTTTAAAATAGATCCAAGAAAATTAATTATAAAAATATAGATATGAAATACACTATATTGCCAAAAGTTTTGGAACACCCCTGCAAATCATTAAATTCAAGTGTTGTTTTTCAGGGGTTGGGCTTGGCCCCTTAGTTCCAGTGAAAGGAACTCTTAATGCTTCAGCATACCAAGACATGTTCCTGCTCCCAACTTTGTGGGAACAGTTTGGGGATGACCCCTTCCTGTTCCAACATGACTGCACACCAGTGCACAAAGCAAGGTCCATAAAGTCATGGATGAGTGAGTTTGGTGTGGAGGAACTTCACAGGAAGGAAGGGGTCATCCTCAAAATGTTCCCACAAACTTGGAAGCATGAAATTGTCCAAAATGTCTTGATATGCTGAAGCATGAAAAGAGTTCCTTTCACTGGAATTAAGGGGCCGAGCCCAAACCCTGAATTCAATGATTTGGAGGGTTGTCCCAAAACTTTTGGCAATATAGTGTATCACGTGCAAAATAAAGCTGCATGAACAGGATTGAAAACAGTTTCACTTTCAAAAAGGTGTAAGTACAGGTAAGGCAGTTTTAATAAACTTTTTAATAAACTGTCTTAGCAAACAGTTCAAAATGTAAGGCAAACTCCATGGCTGAGAAACAGGCCCAGGTCAGATGATAGGCAAACAGGATAAATTGGGCTGGGTGAGAACACCGGGAACTAGTGGCAAAAACTATGTGAAACTGGGAAGGTATACATAATAAACAAATGGCTTAAACAATTAAGCCTTTGAGTTGTTAACTGGAAGGTTGCAGGTTGGAAGATGTCACTGTTAGGTCTTTGAGCAAGGCCTTTAAATGTCGCTGCTCCAGGGGTGCTGTATTATGGCTGATCATGAGCTCTGAGCCCAAATTTCTAACTGGGATATGTGAAGACATGTATTTCATAGTGTAATGTACATGACAAATAAAAGCTCCTTCTTCTTCTTCATCTTTTTCAGAAACAAATGGTGAACATATATTTTGCAACCTGTGTGTGTGTGCGCATGTGTGTGAAAGTCTCTTAAAAATGGTGACTTTGAGTGTGTGTGTGCATGTGTGTGTGTGTGTGTGTGTGTGTGCATGCATGCATGCGCGTATATGAAAGTCTCTTAAAAATTGTGACTTTGTGTGTGTGTGTGCGTGTGTGAAAGTCTCTTAAAAATGGTGACTTTGAGTGTGTGTGTGCATGTGTGTGTGTGTGTGTGTGTGCATGCATGCATGCGCGTATATGAAAGTCTCTTAAAAATTGTGACTTTGTGTGTGTGTGTGCATGTGTGTGAAAGTCTCTTAAAAATGGTGACTTTGAGTGTGTGTGTGTGTGTGCGTGCGTGTGTGTGTGTGTGTGTGTGTGTGCGTGTGCGTGTGCGTGTGTGTGCATGTGAAATGCAAATCTTATCAGAAGTCTGGTGACTGTGAAGGACGCAGTGAGTGTAAGTCCGGTGCGGCCATTTTTGTAGGCCGTGGTGCATGCTGGGAGTTGGAGTTTGTGGTATCGGTTAACCCAACATCCCGACACATCTCAAGTAGAGATTATTTATTCTTATAATTATTATTAATTAAATTAAGTACAGTAGCTGAGGCTGCGAAACAGTCAGAGCTAGAAATCACAGATTCTAATGACTGGTGATGTTTACACTTTTTGTGCAGTGTTTCTAGGGGGTACTGTGGTATGGTTCATATAATAATAATAATAATAAAAACAATAATAATAACAACAACAATAATAATAATAATAATAATAATTATAATAATAATATGTGTTAAAATTAATTCATGCATTTAATAAATAAAAAAAATAAATAAATAAATAAATAAATAAATATGTCTCTTCATAAATATGTAATTTATTTGTAAAAAGGTAATTATTTTTTTTCTAGAGCTATTATCATTACGCTCCAATATAAGAACACATATGGACCTTGTGATATTTGAATAATTGTGTAATAATCCAGTAAGGGTTGAATCTGATGCTACGATTACATTAGAAATAGCAGTTAGGTGGGTCTGTTTTTTCCCCTAACCTTTATATATTACACCATCATCCCCATGTGCAAATAAGAATGAGACAACCCGTGTGCAATAGGAGGAACATCTGAGGCAGCGACTAATATTAAACTGTGGTTTTAAATTTCAACAGGGATTTTTCAACAGAAGCTGGTGAAAAAGTATAACAGTTTGAGCTATGTGCTGTAAACTGTTATAATGCAGCAACACAGAGGCTACAAAATGTAAACGAAAAACAGCCAGCGGCTAGGACTAAATTACAGACACTTGAGGAGCAGCAGTTGAATAGTGGTGAGTCATGGGTGGCTGGGTGAGTAGCTGCTAAAACAAAAGGAGATGAACAAAAAACAAAATGAAATGAAACAGCAATGCTGTGGAGAGCTCTGGATTCGTTAAAAATAGCAACCATTGGGCCTGGAAAACTGGGCCGCCTGCAAAACACAGTCTTTAATCAATTGTTTGCTAAATCCTTAATTGCTAATTGCTAAGTTGTCACCTACGTTTTGGGTTGAGAGATGTTCCACAAAGGACACAAAGACGTATGAGAGGCATGTTGAGGATGAGAGATGATGAACAAGACATCAATCTTAGTTTGGGCCACAGTAAGACTTTAGGAGCTGGATCAAGAAGCTGATTTGGAATGAATAGACTGATTACATCACTTTTATAGGCCAATTTAAATCAGATTTCACATTGCTGGATGCTGGATGTCTCGGATCAGCACTGATGGGTGGTTGTGATATCGGATGAGAGGCCTGAAATTTAATCTATTAACAATTTGACAATGAAATGATGCGGGTTGAGCAATGTATTATATCATGAGGTCTCTTTGATGGCGTAATAAGAAGGATGTAGGGCAAATCAACACACACACACACGCACACTTATAGGTTAATGTTCCTTCAAAGCCAAACATACAACAAACACCTCATTGTTCTGTTGTCCGTCCTTTCGTGTCATTTGTACATTTTAACTTTTATTTTCTTGTCTGAATGTACGTATTTCAGGAGTTACTGGGACAGCCCTAACATCATTGTTGAGTTTGATTCCACACTAAATAACCCAACAATAGTCCAGGACATTTCCTAAAAACAAAGAATTTCCCTTTTCTAGTCCACTTATGTCTCAGCAGGCTGGAGCAACATGGAGGAAACCTAAAGCTTTTGGAGCTAACTGACCTGAATTTAGTTTTATTTCTCCATTACCAGTAAAACCTGAATTGTTGTGATAATTCACTTATGATCATTCCAGTTTAGTTTTCGTGAAGCAGATTTCACAAATTTTGCATTATTTTTGGTGTAACCTCATATAGACCATCCCTAAAGTCCACCACTTTGGTACTTGCATTGCTTTTTTATTTTACAGTTACATTTCAGGGTGGTTTCGAGGTTAGCACATTTGCCGCACATCTCCAGGTTTGGGGGTTTGATTCCCACCTCTGCCCTATGTACAGCGTTTGCATGTTCTTTCTATGCTTCAGCAGTTCCCTCCTAGTACTCCAGTTTCTTCTCTTACCCCACAGATAGGCTGATTGATGTCTCTAAACTCTCTGAACTGTGTAATTGTGGCCTTAATGTGTTGGCACCTTGTCCAGGTTGTTCCCCCGCTTTGTGCCCTGAGTCCTCTGGGATAAGTTCTATGCTTTCTGTAGCCGTGTGTAGGATAAGCAGTACAGAAAATGGATGGCTGAATGGGTTACGTTTTAATTTCTAAGTATCCAAAATATCAATACAACATAATCACATTTCTACACTGTAAATTAATTTCAGACAGACTATAAAAAACATTATTAGAGTCTATAAAAATGCTAACGTTTAGTTCAAGTACACGATGATTCAAAGGCAGATAAATTAAGCATAGTTATAATTATTTGTGATAACAGACCATAAAATAACAAGCCATTAGTAGACCTAAATATCAATGCCATAAATATCCTGTAATGTATATGCATGTATGTGATGAGGCACTAGAGCATAGACTCTATTTCCTTCTGTAATCGTAATTGAGATGTCTAGCACCAAATTCGAAAAGAGAGGAAAATAAATTGGTGGAAACTCTTCAGATTTCTAGCATCCAGTCATTGTCAGCGTCTGCCCACTGGCATCTACATCACAATTCATTATCAGAGAGTAAATCTAATGCTTTTTTTAGAGTCCCAAAGCATTGACTAGAACAAAAATTAATCAGGTAGGGTGGAAAAAAAAGCCATGATGTGGTGAGAGTTGTTAAAATAAACAGAGCTCTTAACACTGACATGAATCATTCTTTGGTCATCACACTTGAAGCATTTCATTTTACGTGTCGAGTTTTGTAAGTGAATATGATTACTTGTATCAGTTTGTACTCGACTGTAATAAGTGCACTTGAGGGAAGTGCATGAAATATTCAGTGCTTTTCTTCAGTGAGATATTCTTGAATCATTGCATTAAATAGTCAGCATTTGATCTCTTTGCCTTTGGGGCATATATATTGTAAGGCATAGGACATTAAGGGAGGTTTTTTAGCATTTGCTTTTGAAAAAATATAACCTTGAAATGCAAATTCAATAGCAAAGCATATTTCCAACAAATACTGTATACATGGCTATAACAGAGTATTTGGTCCTTCAAAACTTATTTATTAGCCAACTGGTCAACTGGAAGTTCAAATCCCAGGTCCACCAAGCTGCCCCTGCTGGGCCTCTGAGCAAGGCCCTTAACCCTCAATCGCTCAGATATTTTTAAAAATGTAGATAAATTCTAAGTGTCTCTGGATACGAGTGTCTGCCAAAAACACTTTTAATAATCATACATGGTCAACGTATTACTTATCAGAAAACTTGTTTACCAGAGACTATAGCGCAGAGAGATTAAGTAGCTTTGGGTGGACATGGTGGCTTGGTGTCTAGCATGTTTGCCTCACACTTCCAGGTGTCAGGGGTTCGATTCCCACATCTGCTGTGTGTACTGTATGTGGAGTTTGTATATTCTCCCTGTGCCTCAGTTTCCTAGTCAAAATACATGCCTTGAAGGCTGATTAGCATCTTCGGTCATCAGTTGTGCGATTGTGCATGCGATAAGATTGGCATTCTGTCCAGGTTTACCCTCCCTCTGTGCCCCGAGGACCCAGGAAAAGATTCTAGGTTTGCCGTGACCCAATAGGATAAGTGGTGGATAGACGGATTACTATAATTCTGGTTCCGATGCAAAAGAGGAAGGTTTTTCTTCCAAATTACATAGTACAGAATTTGTAATATTTCATCATATACAGGCTCATTTACTGTTACAGTGAAAATCACACCGACTCATTTGTATAACATCAGTTAACTTCAAATGGGTTTGTTTAGGAACTTAAATACTTCTGATTAAATAAATCCCCAGCGTTCACACTGAGATAATGTCGCTCTTAACTCAAAAGAAGAAAACAGAGGACTGTTTGTGATACTTAGTGATGATGCTTTTGTGACTCTTGATCTGTATGAGGTGCATCACATCTCTTTCACTCTTGTGTTTCGCTTTCTTTCTTTCTTTTTTTCTTTACAAAGTTAAAAGAAATCATTCTATCAAAGGATCTGCT
The DNA here is from genome assembly GCF_019097595.1 of Hemibagrus wyckioides. Taxonomy (NCBI): domain Eukaryota; kingdom Metazoa; phylum Chordata; class Actinopteri; order Siluriformes; family Bagridae; genus Hemibagrus; species Hemibagrus wyckioides. Next base: position 6,743,240 of record NC_080732.1, on the reverse strand, counting down.
GGAGTTAACATGATCATTCCACATTATACCAGTGTTGTTGAGATGAGGACTTCACCAGCATCTGATCTGTAGAGCATACAAGAATGTGACAGTGATACTTGTAGAAAAGAAAAGAAAAGAAAAGAAAAGAAAAGAAAAGCTATTCATTCTGGTTTATAGATTATGATCATGGTTTTGTTTTTGCCAATATTCACCTTCTCCAGAACAGACTTTGATCATGGCTTATGTTTAAATACCAGTTAAACATCTTGATTAATATTTAAAGTACAAATTGCATAATAGTGTTGATAGAAAGCTAAGAACATTCTAAATGAGGTTCTGGGTCCACAACGATGTCCTGTTCTAACATTACAGAAAAAAATGAGATGCAATTTAATAGCTATGTGGTAAAGGTTTCTACTAATATAACTATTCTCTAAATATATAGTGGTGAATGAAGTGAATACTTTGAATTCCTGGCCAAAGTGCATTCAAAGGCAGAAAAAGAGCTCTCCATTGGGACCTTCATTTTTTCCCCCAAAGTGTTTAATGGCTTTGTCCTGTCCGAAAGCAGCAATTGTTTTATGATGCAATCTTTCGTAAGAAGCCATACTGGGCGGAGACACCATTTGAATTCTGATTCAAGGACAATTCTAGATATCCATCTCTCTTTGTGTTATGTGTGTTTTAATATCGTGTCATCCACTTTACCAGCTACATGATCCTCAAAGAGAATACATCATTGTGTCATTCTGGAGTTGGTTCTCATGTTTGCCTTTCTGTATGTACTAGTACTAGTTTTGTAATCTGGAGATGAAAGATGCTGTTCAGAGGCTGTGCTATTCTTTTTGCAGTTAGTTATATACACAATCTCTGAGTTCGGTCAGAGATCAGCCATTTTGAGATCTGGGGCATAAATGTTTTGACATTCAGGCAGACAAAACTATAAAGAGTTTTGTCAGCTTGATAATAAGCTGGGATATGCGAAAACCTGGAGGTGATGATAGCTCAAGTAGTTACGGCTCTGGGTCGTCGACCGGAAGATTGGGGTTGAAGCCCCAGCACTGCCAAGCTGCCACCGTTGGGTCCTTGTGCAAGGGTCCCAACCCACCCTGCTCCAGGGGTGCTGCATCATGGCTTAACACTGTGCTCTGACCCCAACCCCCAGTAAGGAATATGCAAAGAAAGAATTTCACTCTGCAGTAATGTTTATGTGACAAATAAAGGCTACTTTTTTACTTCTACAAATTTTTGTGCAGCTACCAAATATAGACAGAACATCATTATTTCTAATAATATATTTATTTCTAATAATATATTTTAATGCATTTCAAGCATATTAAGAACAAGTTTTATTTTTTTCTGAAAGTATTCCACCTTTTCATGCCAAAAAGACCCTACCTGAGGAGGAAAGTGTCAGCTGACTAGCCAAACCAATAATAATAATAAAATAATCAATTAGAACTTTATACTTGCTATTTATTTCATACAAATATAACAATGCAAATATTTACATAAAGCTATATATTTAGATATGTTAATGTGTAAATCTTTTTCTGGATACTGCAAGTTCCAAGCAATTCCCACTATCGCCCATATAGTTTGAGATATCAATCATGTTAGCTATTTAATAAACCTTATATTATTATTATTTTCATTGTCTGTACCACTTATCCGATCTATCCTCGGGTCACGGGGAGCCTGTGCCTATCTCAGGCATCATCAGGCATCAAGGTAGGATACACCCTGGATGGAGTGCCAACCCATTGCAGGGCACACACACACACTCATTCACTCACTACGGGCAATTTAGAGACTCCATCAGCCTAGAAGCATGTCTTTGGACTGTGGGAGGAAACCAGGGCACCCGGAGGAAGCCTACCACGCACAAGTCAAAGAAGCTTTATTGTCACTTCAACCACATATAGCTGATGCAGTACACAGTGAAATGAAACAACGTTCCTCCTAGACCAAAGGTGCTACACATAAGACAAAGTACAGGTGACGCAGACATACATAGAAATAAACCCACACACACACACACACACACACACACACACAGACTTGAACCTAGGACGCTGGAGGTGTGAGGCGAACGTGCTAACCACTAAGCCCCATGCCACATATTATTATTATTATTATTATTATTATTATTATTATTATTATTATTATTATTATTATTATTATTATTATTATTATTATTAAATCATAAATTAAATGAAGTTCTTCATTTGATTCAGTTGCTACCACATGAACACTGTTATAATAATGTTAAGCTACAGGTTTCAGCAAACTGAAACACAATTGAAGTTTGGACTATTATTAGCAAATAATAATGTAATCTTGTTTAAGAAACAACAATTAACAGTATTTAACCAGCTCTCACTTTTCATATTGTCGAGCCTGATATCAGCATTATAATGTTTTAAAAAATGTTTAATTAACAGAAGCCCTGCTTTAAAAAGTCAGATTTAGTGTCTTATAAACATCTAGATGTAAAGTGATTAACTTTTTAGCATTAAAGCAAGAGACAGTCTAGACACTAATTAGAAATTAATGATCTATGTACAGTCAATTACAGAGTTTTTGGTTAAAGACTTGAAGGGATTGTGGAAAAAATGTCCTTTAAATGCATATTATGCTCACTAATCATTGTATTTATCGTTTTACTTCATGCAACCTTTATTAATCTTGGTATGCTGATGAGAAGCTTAATTTAAGCAGATGAATACAGGCTAAGTGAAGCATTGCACTCTGGTTACGTGGTGCTTTACCGCTTTGTAATTACAATGTGAGATGCTTTGCGCAAATTGGGGACAATTAGGCTGCAAGAAAGCTCACGTTGTTCCTTCATTCTCGATAAATCAGGAGCAAATGCCTCATGAAAGAGCACAGAGGGCCCGAGAGACGTGGATTTGGATCAGGACCAAATCACAAGCACTAACAGATGTCGATGGCAAGAGCAGCCAACGTCTCAGTGGCTCAGTGAAACACAAACGCAGAAACGAGTGACAGGAAAACGAAAATGGAAATCACGACTCTTGTAGGTGGAGAGGTGGAGAATATGGGAATACCTCATTATTCCCAGCTAAAAGGGAGACCTGCTAAGAAAAGGTATTCTCATCATGTACAATTTTACCATGTTGAGGTCATTAAATAAATTTAAATTGGTAAACAAGCAAGCCTAAACAAGGAGAAACAAAAAAGATCATTCTTAATTTATATAAAATGAGAATAATTCTCCTGTCTCATGATTTCTACCTGCACTGTTAATATGTGCTTAATCTAATCTTTTGTGTTTTAGTGAACTGACATGAAATTAACTAAGCAAAACTAATCATGATGGTATATTTAAATAACTCAGGTATGTTATTTACTACACTCCATATTTTACTATGATAGTGGTTCCAAGGAGCACTGTGCTATTTTCGGTAACTGCCTTATCCTGGTCAGGAACTAAGTGGCTCTGGACCTTATCCAGGTGCAAAGGGTGTGAGGTGGAAACACTCCCTGAACACTCACATTCACACCTACGGACAAATTAGCATAGTCATTTCGCTGACGTGCATTTGCTGAAGTTTGGAGGAAACCAAGGAAACCTGCATTGTCACAGGGAGAACATAGGAAACTCCACAAAGACAATAACTCAAATTCATGATTGAATCAAGGACCCTGGAGCATTGAGTTGGCAACACTATCCACTGTTCCAATTGTGTTGCCATTGTCTGCAATTTTTTCATTATTTTCCATAGGTTTCCTACTGCAGATACTATATTTCCAATTATTATTGATCACACACATGCTGATTTTGATGATTGGACAGCAAGTAAAGCATTATTATTTTGTTAAATTGTTAAGCTCAGTTCGCCAGACTTAAATTTAATGTCTTTTGGGGTAATTGTGCACAGTGCAAAATTAGCAGTTATAATATTTACATTATTCTTAACAGCATTTATTTCATAGCTCCGGTGCAAAGCTAAAGAAATAAACCTCACACATCTATACATTTGAACTAAAGAAAGCATTGTGTGCATGTTGACTTTAAAGGCCATAATTTAATGTTATTCTCTGGTTGTCCAGTCATGTAGATTATTATGCATTATGCATATATGTATATTAATAATAAACTACAAGTTTAAGACTAACACTGGGTTTAAACCCCACAATGTCAGGGATTAATGTATCATCGACAAACTAAATGTAGTGAAACACAAAAAGGCTAGACATTTACAGCTTAATTAGTTATTAGCACCAGAACACTTGCCAGGATGTTTGCAATGAATAATAGACGACGTTTTGAAGGTCATTAAAAGGAAAGCAGGGGGAAACGCTGTGTGTATCGCGTGCCAAACGCTCACAGATTAACAATGCCACACACTACAGGCAAGCTGAGGCTAATTTGTCAAATACTCTAGCAGGGCCATCTGTGGTACACACTGACAAATGTCCCCCTCTTTTGTCATAAGGACATGTGTCTTACCCACGTTATATTAATGCCTTTTTTTGTATTTGGCAGCACATTTATTTGTCACCCAGGTATTTGTCTCAAATCACTCATACTGTATTATGGAGGCTTGACAGGACAAGAGATGCTTTCAGGAAATGATGAGGGCAAGGAAAATGGGGTGGGGGAAAAGCAAGACATGTCAGGGTTTGAATTTGCTTCATGAATTTGACATAAAGTCCTAAATACCTGTAAAAATCCAGCTTCTTTTTTTAGTCACTTCTTATTATTAATGTTAACATTCACAATAATAATAATAATAATAAAAAAAAACTTTCTTTGATCAAAACATCTTGCACAAGAACACCTTAAAGGCAGATATTGAAAACGAAATCCTGAGGCCAAAGTATACATAGAGCAAAATCAATGAATACAAACAATACCTAAAGACGAAATACTAAGGCCAAACAAGACCGACAGACATACTGACAAAACAATAACACCAAGCAATACCTACAGACAACAAATAAGAACCTACAGTACCTACAGACAAAACAATAACACCAAGAAATACCTACAGACAAAACAATAACACCAAGAAATACCTACAGACAAAACAATAACACCAAGAAATACCTACAGACAAAACAATAACACTAAGCAATATCTACAGACAAAACAATAACACCATGCAATACCTACAGACAAAACAATAAGACCAGGCAGTATATACAGTATATATGTGTATACTGACTATTTGTAAGACATACAGTGTGCAATTTACAACCTGTTTTTGTGTTACTGTCTCTATTGCTGCTGGATATTTGGAATTTCCTTCGGGATTAATAAAGTGTCTATCTATCTATCTATCTATCTATCTATCTATCTATCTATCTATCTATCTATCTATCTATCTATCTATCTATCTATCTATCTATCTATCTATCTATCTATCTATCTATCTATCTATCTATCTGTACTATTGTTTTCTAGTACAAAACAATAACATCAAGTTGCATGTTCTTGCTTGTGTGGGTTTACTTCGGGTACTCTGGTTTCCTCCCAAAAACATGTACATTAGGTTGATTGGTAATTCAGAGGAGTGAGTGTGTGTGGTTGTCTATATGTGGCAGACTGTGATGGACTGGCGACCTGTCCAGGGTGTACCCCTGCCTTTCACCCAATGGGAGCTGGGATAGGCTCCCCGTGACACCAATTAGGAATAAATACCTATAGACAAAACAAAAACACCAAGCAATTCCTACAGACAAAATAATACGACCCAACAATACCTGCAGACAAAACAATAACATCAAGCAATACCTTTAGACAAAACAATGACAGCAAGAAATACCTAAGGACAAAATAATAATTGACAAAGCAATCAGACTGAACAATTCATACAGACAAAACAAAAAGGCTAAACAATGCCAAAAGAGAAAAAAATCAGACTAAACAATATCTACAGACAAAATAATAAGACCAAACAAAACCTACAGTCAAAACAATCAGACCAAGCAATAACTACAGACAAAATAATAAGAACCAACAGTACCTACAGACAAAATAATAAGACCCGACAGCACCTACGGACAAAAAAATAACACCATGTAATAGCTGCAGACAAAACAATAACACCAAGCAATACCTATAGACAAAATAATAACACCAAGAAATACCTACTGACAAAATAATAAGACCCAACAATACCTACAGACAAAACAATAACACCAAGCAATACCTATAGACAAAATAATAACACCAAGAAATACCTACTGACAAAATAATAAGACCCAACAATACCTATAGACAAAATAATAACACCAAGAAATACCTACTGACAAAATAATAAGACCCAACAATACCTACAGACAAAACAATAACACCAAGCAATACATACAGACGAAATAGGCAATACCTAAGGACAAAATAATAAGGCTAATCAATAACAACAGACCAATCAATCAGGTGAAATAATACCTGTAGATAAAACAATCAGACCAAACAATTCATACAGACAAAACAATAAGGCTTAACAAAACCTACAGTCAAAACCATCAGACAAAACGATACCTACAGACAAAACAATCTGACCAACCAATACCTACAGACAAAATATCTGATTAAACAGTGCATACAGACAAAACAGTAAGACCAAATGATACCCACAGACAAAATAATCAGATCTAACAATACCTACAGACAAAACAATAATCCGAAGCCAAATACAGACAATACTATACATCTAAACATCTATAGACAAAATAATGAAAAATATACACAAAACACAAAAAGGCAAAAATAAACATAAACATAAAAAGTCCAAAAATGAGACAAAACATGACCTACAGACAAAATGATGACATAATAACGAGGTAAAACAATACTTATAGACAAAATACATTATCTTCAGACAAAATATTTGGGCTAAGAAGCAATTAAAGAAAAATATTGAGGATAAAACAATACATCAGTGAGAATTCTGTTTTAAAGAGATTTGAAAATAACTCTTCTCGTCAGTCTTAGCTTAAACGTAATGTTGTAGCGCTGGAGGGGGTCAGTGACGCAATTATCTCAATTTTATCTAAGCCAATATGACACTTTCACTCTATGCTCCATATCCCTGATCCCTTTTCTAGATAAAAGAAAAGGCAGTCATTTATTTGAAGAGGCCACTTCAAGACAAATGTATGTATTCACCATTATCACTGAGTTATAGACACCATGACAGAATGTGTAGCATGCCTTATGTTTTTCATGACAAGTATACCTTTAAGTGCACGTGAAATTGTGCCTGGAAATATTTATTCCCAAGTTTGTGTGTGTATGTGTGTGTGTGTGTGTTTCACCCAGAGACGTGTGATATCACTGTTTTACCTCCATGTATGTGGAACCTGTAGCACAAAATCCATACTGAATATTAATATTTGTGATCATATATATCACCAGGCTTACAGAAAAAAAAATGCTGAGTGGCTAGAGATCCAAAATCATATTTTCCAAATGATCAGAAAATAGAAATATTGTGTGCATCAACCTGAAATCAATTATAAATATCCTGGAAAGGCGAAAGAGTGGAGAGCAATCTTCATACAGCGTATGAATCTAATAAGAAATGAAATATAGATGCTGCGTTCCTGTGTCATACAGAGGTTGTTTACAGGTTTGGGCCATCGTCCAATAGCTCTTCATTTTATTAGCATTTTTTCAATTTCAGATTAATTTATGGCTGCCTCATAATAAGTGAAACAAATTGCTTTATCACTTGAGTCCACTTTTGGGACTGTTCCCATTCGAGAAGAAGAATGCCATTTTCTAAAGAACTGTCGATATTTGATATGAGTGGCAGTATAAGGACATTGTCTGAATTGAAAGTTTTAAATGCCTGCAGATTAATTAAGGATATGTTTTTTATTATCAATTTACCACAAATCTGAAAAAAGGAAAAAAAAATTGTATATAGTTGTATATATTTAAAGCCTAGCCTGCATCTGCTTCTCTTCTAGGCATCAATTCAGCTTCAGTTTCAGATCTACAATCAGCTGTTTAAATGAGCCCATGGCGCAAGGTTTGGAAAGTCAGAGAACTTATTTCTTATTTGTCTGGAATTCCTATTCCTAATGATAATTCTTGACATGCCTAATGAGCAATAATGAACCAATTTAGGCCTAATAAGTAAACTGCGAGAGTATAGGACATTTAGAACTAGACAGGTGTACAAACATTTGCACATGCCAAAATTACTGATTAATTGTTCTAAGTTTGTCTTGGTTGAATTGGTTGACCTTTTTCCAGCAGCAGTATGAGTACAGTGAATGATAAAGTATATACTGCATATATATATATATATAAAGGGGTTGGACAATGAAACTGAAACACTGGCCAATTTAGTGTTGGAGGTTTCATGACTAAATTTGACCAGCCTGGTGGCCAATCTTCATTGATTGCACATTCTACCAGTAAGAGCAGAGTGTGAAGGTTTAATTAGCAGAGTAATAGCACAGTTTTGCTTAAAATATTGCAATGCACACAACATTATGGGTGACACATCAGAGTTCAAAAGAGGACAAATTGTTGGTGCACGTCTCGCTGGCGCATCTGTGACTAAGACAGCAAGTCTTTGTGATGTATCAAGAGCCATGGTATCCAGGGTAATGTCAGCATACCACCAAGAAGGACGAACCACATCCAACAGGAGTAACTGTGGACGCAAGAGGAAGCTGTCTGAAAGGGATGTCCGGGTGCTAACCCGGATTGTATCCAAAAAACATAAAACCACAGCTGCCCAACTCACTGCAGAATTAAATGTGCACCTCAACTCTCCTGTTTCCAATGTACATGGCCGGCCTGCTATAGCCAAACCTTTGGTCACACGTGCTAATGCCAAACGTCGGTTTCAATGGTGCCAGCAGCGAAAATCTTGGGCTGTGGACAATGTGAAACATGTATTGTTCTCTGATGAGTCCACCTTCACTGTCTTTCCCACATCCGGGAGAGTTACGGTGTGGAGAAGCCCCAAAGAAGCGTACCACCCAGACTGTTGCATGCCCAGAGTGAAGCATGGGGGTGGATCAGCAAGACAGCAAGACTGGTGACAGAGTGGTTTGATGAACATGAAAGTGAAGTTGAACATCTCCCATGGCCTGCACAGTCACCAGATCTAAATATTATTGAGCCACTTTGGGGTGTTTTGGAGGAGCGAGTCAGGAAACGTTTTCCTCCACCAGCATCACTTAGTGACCTGGCCACTATTCTGCAAGAAGAATGGCTCAAAATCCCAAGACGAATTGATGCTGTATTGGCCGCAAACGGAGGCCCTACACCATACTAATGAATTATTGTGGTCTAAAACCAGGCGTTTCAGTTTCACTGTCCAACCCCTGTGTGTGTATATATATATATATATATATATATATATATATATATATATATATAAACATATAAATATATATATATATATATATATATATATATATATATATATATATACATATCACTGGTGGGCTGGGTGGGCTGTCAGGTCCAGCAAAGCCTTCTCTGCTGGCCTAAACAGCAGTGATCTAAATCACTGACTTGCATTTTAATATATTTAATATATATTTTTCCATCAATGTGTATTAAATCATTCCCAATAGTCTATTCTGTACATTTCATAAATTTTCTCTTGGTTGTGCTGCTTCCAGTAGTGTATATTTATGATGAGTATTTATCCAATCATATTTCAGCCAGTGGCTGACATCATGTGTTTCCAGGGTGAAAGAAATCTGCCTTAAGGCCTTCAGAATCAATAGTGCAGACGCCCGGAGCTTAAAATAAGTGGCAATGAAATTGTTACATTAACCAATCAGATTTCGAGTTGGCGTCACTGGGGCCATCTAGCAGGCATACGATTACGTCAGCAATTTCCCGTCTTCTGATTGGATAATTGGAGTAGTCAGAGGCAGCAAACCGCACATATACAGTGTTTCTATATTCACTGCGTCTCATTTCGGATGCTGCGTCCTCCGGAAATTACAGTTTGCTGCGTGTGTCATCAAGTATGTCGTTTCCGAGAAAAGTAACTGTAATAAAAATGACTATTCCTTGTGAGGTGTGAAATACTGTAGCCTGATTTATTTTTTACTTTGCCATTTAAGGGTTGATTAGTATCTATTGCCATGGCTTCATAATGATGGTATAGAGGTGGATTAATTCAGGAAGGACACCGGTGAAGGCATAGGTGTGAAATGCATGGCCCGCCACTGATATATATATACTACAAAATCTGTGGTTTGATAGCTAAGACTTGAGTGGTAAATCAATTATACATAAAACATATATAATACAATTAATTATAATTGTACCATGACGCACATCAATTCACTTCAGGACTACAAGAACTTTATTTTGCACAAATCTATCTGTCTCTCCATGCCAAATTATGACAAACCAAAACTATGACAATAGATAATGCACTTACTGCAGGAATTCTGTAGCACCTTTAAAAATGTCAATGAGTTTAAAAAGGCTTGATTTATATGTATAAATCATACGTATAGTATGTAGACATATGCATACATGTATAATAGCTAATAAAATAGCTTAATCAAAATATGAAAAAGCTCTCATATCTCTCTGTTGCTTCTTTTTCATCGTTTCATGTCTAAAATTTAAAGAAATCTTCAATTATCCAGAGATGTTTATCAGCAATTACTGAGTAGATTAAAGATTGCTGTTAGTATCTGATGTTCTAATATGAATCACTACCTGCTTCACATGTTCACTAGTTCGCTTTTTTATTACATATTTTATGAAAACAAAAATACAAATGAAGTGTACACATTTCAGCCAGTAAATTGTCTGTAGAACAGACTTCTAGTTCAACTCTTTTTCCATATTTTGATTCTTTAAAATATGATTTCATGTTGTGAAACAAGCAGTAATATATAAAATGAGTCAATATTTAATTGGAAAAAATGCTTCTATGGGAAAAATAGGAATAATTCCTAAGAGCAAAAAAATTAAATTAAATTAAATTAAATTAAATTAAATTAAATTAAATTAAATTAAATTAAATTAAATTAAATTAAAATAAAATAAAATAAAATAAAATAAAATAAAATAAAATAAGATAAAAGCTATTTCACAATCCAATAAACTTTCATGGACCTAACAGATCTTAATTATCATAATGTTCTTCTATGATTTTTTTTTTTTAACTCATTTGGTGTGAACTCGTGTAAAAATACACCTTTTGATGTGTTCAACGTATTTCATTCATTGTATATGGGTCCTTAAAGAATACTAAAGAAATACTAGCACTAACTACAGGAAATGTTTTACTTTGCTTCTGTTTGGAACTCATTTTCAGGTCCTGTTTTTTTTGTTCCATTTAATTGAAGTGTGATCTAGCAAGATCCAACACTGCTACACCAATCAGACATATCGTGAGCTGTTTAGAGCTGTATCATTGTAAAACTGATCGTTTTCTGCATATCAAACATTATGGAATCCCCTGAACACACTGCTTCACAGTTTCTTCACTCAGCTCTTTTACAGCCTCTCTGCACAACGTACCTAAACAAAAACGGGGGAAAAACCTGAAAAGGTAAGTTTATATTATAAGATATACTTCATCTAAATGATTTAGAGAAGCAGCTCTGGAGACATTTTTCCTCAGCAATTTTCTTGCAGTGTACATTTCTCATCTATGCAAGTGCATGATTTGACAAAGAAACAAATTTTAATCCAAGCACTTTTTATTCACTGGACAGATCTTGGCATGCGCATGTGAGGTAGCAGGGCTGAATGCAAAAGAAACGCATTTGTTTTTTATAGTGCAGTAAGAAGATCTTTGACTTGTGTGCATGTATCAGCGATAATATAACAGTAGTATTGATTTTAGTTTTCAATTACTAGTTAAAATGAGAACCCTTCTTATTTCACCAGATAAGAAACTTATTCATGGTTGAGTTTCCAAATGGTGATTAAGAGTTTAAGAGTCCCCTAGTGAGTGGACACACTACAGGGTGGTTCTGAAGTCTTCTCCAATTACCTACAACTGCTAAATACTTACATACAATACTGCTAAACACAAAAACTGCACTAAATCTATAAAAATAAAATAAGGCCTGGATGAGAAGGAGCAACCGGCTTTATTTTTTATCAAGACGAACACTAAAATGGCACTGAAATACCCAGCGCCAGGCCTGACGTGGTCAAGTGCACCCCCTCGTATAAAAATCCCCTCTATTTATCCTGGCATCCTTATCCCTCCTATCACTTATTTGTCTCATGATTGTTTGACTCATTAGAAAACTTTTCTGCAAATTAATATACCCTATAAGAAGAACCCCTTCTTCCTTTAGCTTCTGTCTATCTTTTTATTTAAACTGATGACCATGTGGATACCAATCACTGACCTGTGTATCATATTAGTTCAAGTGAACTCTGCCTTATTAATACAAGTTAGTATCAATTATTAATATTAGTTACTGTTAATGGTAAGGTAAATGGTAAATGGTCATAATTACTAAATCTTTAATATAAGTTCATCTATATTACGCTGCTCTTCAGAAGTTCTTCTTTGGAATGCTATAATCCTGTTGCTTTCCTCAATTCTGCATCTATTCAGGGCTTTTAACTTTACATATAGAAACCTGTTAGCAATTTTTCCTTCAATAAATGCATACACACTACATGTAATTATTATTATTATTAGTAGTAGTAGTAGTAGTAGATCTGTTGGTATTTATAAAAACATATATTGTCCCTTATAAAAGGTCATGTAACATCTTTAGCAGATGGTGTGTGTGTGTGTGTGTGTGTGTGTCATGAAGATCTAGACTGACAGAAACAGTATTTTCAGTGACACATCTTGCCACCGGTCTCTGTCTTTCAGATTTGATTTTCTGCAGGACAGCAGTGAGTGTGTGAGGTCACACTTCTGACATTTTCCACTCAGAACCTCCTGTAGAGTCGAAATGAACTGACTGGCCATGTGTGTGTGTGTGTGTGTGTCCTGGGGAGACATACTGGTAAGTGTGTGAGGACCTGAGTGCGTAGGAGAGGCATGATGGTGTGATGGTGTGCTTATATTTGTGTATTTGAGGCAAAGTTTGTGGCATAGTGTGAAGGGGCAGATCATAGGATTGTGTATATGTTATGTGTGGGTGGATGAGAGGTGTGTGTGTGTGTGTGTGTGTGTGTGTGTGTGTGTAAAGCCAGGTCACCAGGTTGCCGGGAGAGGAGGCACAAACACCGGAGGACAGCACAGGGTGAGCGATGACTCAATCAGCCCAGAGCACCTGTTCTCTCTCTCTCTCTCTCTCTCTCTTTCTAACTCTCTGTCTCTCTCTCTCACTCACACACACACACACACTAAAGCAGCAAGCTTCTACCACTCACTGTTGTACTCATGTACACAGCTAACTCACTCTATTCAAAACAGTATGTCATGTATAAGAATAGTGATGAAGAGGTTTGAACTCATTTAGCCGTCTTCACTAATTGGGTTAATATGAGGCAGTAAATTAACATCCAGCATCGTACAATCCCATTATTCCAGTTAGGGACATGTTGTTTGTGCTACACACACACACACACACACACACACTGCCTCACATAGGCACCCAGATGGTGATGAAGACCTGGCTGATGAAATCCAGTGTCACAAAAAGAGTGATGGAGGCCTAGGTGCTCATGAATTGATCAATTATTAAAAAATAATAATAATGTATTTAAATAGTTGATTAGGTCAAGTTAAATTGTTAATAAATGTACACTAAAATACACATACAGAGCTGCTTAAACTGCTAGACCATCACATCAAGCTTTGGCTTTACTTATTAAATTGATCAGTTATTGCTTTTCTAAATGCCTTTTCTTTTCCTCTCTCTGTTTTGGCAGCAGTTCAGACAACACTAGGCTTCAAAAGTTTGATAACATTTCAGTACTACATCATAGTAACTTCCCAGCGACACTGTGCTGTCCCTATAGACGAATAAATGCTTATGCGACTGCACATGTTTATGTGACTCAGACACATGGTCTAAAAAAAGTAATTTCACACCTGCTACTTGTGGAAAAGAGTGAGATTTGCCCATATTTCGCTTTCCTTTTTCTCTTGACGTGAACAGACGGACACAGACTTTCTTTCTTTTCTTTTTTTTCTTAAGCAAAGAGCTAGAAAATATTCAGAAATGTGACACAGACATATAGTCTGGTCAATGCAAAACTAGACAGAACTAAATCAGGAAACGTGGCACAGACTATAATCAAAATCTTTCCAATAAACACCCGAATCCTTGCCTGATATGTTGCTTAGCAACCAAAGCTTCCTGGTAACAGATTATATTACATGGAGGAAGAATTGTTTATTAGGAATATTATTAATAATAAATGAAACCCTATATTATCATGTCATTTTTCTTGCCATGATTAGAGGTCAAGTATTACTTGCTTTTATCAAAACTGTCAGATACAGGCATGGAATAATCCCAGACACAATGACTTCGCAAAAAGTAACCCTGAGAGTCCAGGGTATTTAAAGGGAGCAGTGTGATTGAAAACAGGAGAGCAATCAGGTGAGAGTGGGAATAGATGCTTGACTGGAGGTCATGAGATAAGGATCCTGCGAGTTCGGTAGTTGCCGGATATGGACATAACAGTTTTGATGATAAAGGAAAGCCAGCGGTGTGGCAACTGTACATGATTTTAGAGCATACTGAATGAGATTTTATTAGAATTATTTAGCTATTCATGATTATTTATTTATATTTATGATAAATGATATTGAGTGAATATTATATATGTACAATGTAAGGTACCATATTATAACATTACAGTAAAGATAATACTAGTGTAACATGCTAGTGTTTCATATGTAATATATTAGCTGCTATTGTACCATGTAACAGTCAGAAACATTAAATATCAGGGAGAGAGTTGAGATGAGAATGGCCAGACTGATTCAAGCTGACAGGAACTCAAATGACCACTCTTTAGAGCCATGCTGAGAAGAAAAGCATCTCAGAATGCACAACGCATTGTTAGACATAGACAGAAGCTACAGTGGAAACTTGGAACTGGGCAATTTCCTGACCTGATGAATTTTGATTTCTACTGATGTTAGGGTCAGTGTTTAGCATCAGCAACATGAATCCTTGGACCTAAACTAAGTTGTGTCAACAGTTCAAGCTGGTGGTGGTAGTGGGAAATGTTTTCTTGGGAAAAAACAGTGCCCCATGATTCCAGTCAAGCATAGATTGATGGCCAAAGTTTAAGTATTGTTGCATTGAATATATTTATCTAACAACTATGACCAAAATTTCTCATACAGCATGATAATGTCACAAAGTTGTCTCAAACCGATTCCATGAACATGAAAATGAGTTCAGTGAACTTTACTGACGTCCCCGTTCGTCAGATTTGAATCCAATAGAGCACTTTTGGGAAAACGGCAGAACAGGAAGTGGACAACATGGACCAGAATTTCAAAAGGGGTATTCAGTTTAGAGTCCATTCGACAAAGAGTCCAGGCTAGGGAGTCCAGAGTAGTTCTTTCCCATATTAGTATGGTGCTCCTAATAAACTGGCCGGAATATGCATTCTACTACACAACAGCATAGTGTTAGATAGTAGTATAATAATATAGAAAACATTTAGAATATAATAAAATAGTCAAAAGTTACATAAATTGTCACATTGTACTCGAATGGCTGTTCAAATGGTCATCGTTTTCTAAAGTTACTGTAATAATTTGAACCTTGATAAAAGGGTAGACGGTTATTGGTATGGAAGATCAGCACATGTTTAATGTTCCCGATGTTATTAGCATTTTAAAACGAGCTTCTCAATCAGAATATTGCGTTCAAAGCAGAAGCTTCGCACTCTACTGGCATTTAACGAGAGGAAAATGCCAAGGTCGTTCAAATGTTTTTTATCCCTGAAATCCTTTCCATTTCAGTGGCGTGATGATACCATTTGCAGCGTGTCGTTAATAAACAGGAAAATTAATTACTAATTCAAAGCTCACCCAAAAAGGAACACCTCCGAGCTGTATTTATATAATATACAGCATTTCGCTCTTTTTTCAGAGAGAAGATTTCAAATGAGATTCATTTTTCTAGCACTTTATGGGATGACATGATTTATTTATTTATATATTTATTAGTTTCTTTGGTTTATTGGTTTATTATTTTTAAATTACATATATTTGTAATAATATTTTAACAGACCGTGTATATTACAACTAAAAGATTCTGCTAATACTCAGCTAACTCTGCAGGAATTATTTATTTATTTATTTATTTATTAGTGTCTTTGGTTTATTGGTTTGTTTATTATTTTTAATTACATATATTTGTAATAATATTTTAACAGACCATGTTTATTACAACTCAAAGATTCTGCTAATACTCAGCTAACACTGGAGGATGTATTTATTTATTTATTTATTTATTTATTAGTGTCTTTGGTTTATTGGATTGTTTATTTTTTTAAATTACATATATTTGTAATAATATTTTAACAGACCCTGTTTATTACAACTAAAAGATTCTGCTAATACTCAGCTAACACTGGCGGAATTATGCTAGCTAGCATGGCCACGTTTTTAACAGCTAATACATAAATGCTACAGTATTTTTTTTGTTATTTTGATTTTAAGTGATTTTAAGATTTGTTTAAAGAAATGAAGACAAATGTACATCATGTCTTTATGCACTCGGTTTTGTAATAATACTCTATGTAAGAGAAACAATTGTTTGATAGAGATTAAATATTCTCAAGCTAATTTGCCCCATTTCAGGGGCCCCAGATTCTCACCCCCCTTTGTTTAGGTCTCTTACATGCTGTGAAATATATCCATCCACCCATCCATTTTCTGTACCGCTTATCCTGGTCACATAGAACCTGGAGCGTATCCCAGGGGACTCGATATACAAGATAGGGAACACTAACTAACCCATTCCACACACATTATAGATGATTTAGAGATACCAAACCGCATACAGTTCATGTCTTAGAGCCTGGGGGAGGAAACCACCAAAGCCCAGGCAGAACATGCAAGCTCCACACACAAAGGCAGGGGCAGGAATCAAACCCCTAACCCCAGAGGTGCGAGATATACTGTATGTGCTAGCCGCTAAGCCACTGAGCACCCTGCTGGGCAGCAAACATCTCACACAATATATTTGTTCTCTGATGAATTTCTCCTGTTTTTTCCTGAAGATCCAGTACATTAAACAATATACTGTATTTAGGATACCAATAATATTATTTCCAAATACCCATCACAACTATGTTCCACTTGGGATAAGGCGGCATTTCAGGACAGCTTCACACTCCCAAGAGTCCTTCAGTCCAACAGCTGTTCTATTTGAACAGTGTCTCATGTACTGGTCAATTATCCAGAGCCCCTAGACAATTATCTCACCCAGCGTCTTACACAACTGCACAACATTTTAAACATCCCTGTTGATGACAGTATCTTCCAGGCAGTTTATATCAGTTATGTAACCTGCTTTAGGCGTTCAACTTGTGATATACTGATATGTCCTAATTGGACCATCTTCATAATGATTCTGAGCCAAAGTCTCTTTGGCTCAAGATGCTGCAGATCTGCCAATCCGTCCAAATTTGTAATCATGAGGCCAAGACTGTTAGTGTAGCAGGAAAAGGGAGGGTTTTTTTTTCCACACACTTTCCCTCAGTCATATTCCTGTTTGGAATAGTGTGGAAGAAAATGTCTACATGTAGGGTGAGAGGGTGTTTAAATTTCATCTTCATATAATGATCAAGAAACGATCTACAAATGAAACTGGTCTTAAATTATAATCAATTGCTCTGTTTTTGTAGCATGCTGTCATTACCTTTCTATGGAAGCACCTTCCAATTATAAATGGTCCAGAGCTTGGAATTATGTAACTTTTGACCATTCACACTACAACATAAGGGAAAAAACAACATGAACATTTTGTTAGCAGCAAAATATCTGGCTAACTGTGATGAGTGATGTATATTTCCCTCCTTAAAGGAGCAAACTTGTACCTACAGCATTAACTATAACTCATTACAAGACAAGAAGTGTTGCTTTGTTTATATTGATGCAGTGAGCAGCCATGTTGATTTGATGTCACTTGCTGAAATCGGAAATTGGGGAGAACTTTCTGAATTCCTGAGTAGGAATTCCGAGTTGGTGTTTTTTTGTTTTGTTTTTCTAGTTGGAGTGTTTTCTCCAAGGTACTTTGAAATAATTTTGTAAATTTTGTAAAATAATAATTTTATTATGATATAGTTATGGTTAGGATTAGGGTTAGTATAGTATAGTATAGAGCAATAAACAATATGGAATTTTATTTCCCTAAAAAGACGATTCATAACGCATGTGAAATGCAGAACAAGTTTTTCCAAACTTTCACGTGTATAGATTTTATATACATTTTTGGAATATGGATATTTTTGGATAGATTTTGGTTCTGTCTCTGCGACTAGATTCTATCTTGATAAGTTCATATTAGAGTAATAAATGCAGAGGTTTGGAAAAAAAAAATGTGTTCAGGGATTGTTTTTTTTAATGCAGCATTCATCTACTAATAAGACTGAAAGGCCTTAAGAAGAAAAGTGCAGAAGGTTAACAGACGGAATTATACAAGTTCACAAATCATATTCCAACCTCACACAGAGAGTGCATTGTTCCCGTGGCATGGCTTCTACACTACCAGTTATTTTACAATTTTATTTTATTTTACTTTTGGAACTGAGAGATCTTGGTTCAGAACATGACCTACTAATCAGGTCTTTTGTTTACTAGTCAGCCATAAATAATTGCCAGATATCATGGAAGAATAAAAGCTTCAGTGCCCAGGAGCTTTATCAAGCTGTGCTAGTGATGTGGTAGCTTAGTGGTTAAGGTGATTGGAAGGTTATGAGTTTGAATCCCAAGTCCACAAAGCTACCAAAGTTACCAAATGCAAAAACTGTGCTGTTTTGCCATATCATATACAGTATATAGTATAGGTGCTGGTAGAAATCATGGTTCTTTTTCAATAGATAAGCAAGAAAATATGTTAAAACAAAGGGAGAGAAAATGTATCAGGAGAGACCTCTGTGAACTGAAAAAGAGGCTGATAATATTATTCTTTAAGCATTGATATTGTTAGATTGGCACATGAATGCAATTATGTTAATGAGTTATGTTAACACAGTATTTTTATTTAGCAATCAGAAATGAATGAAGATAATCAGAAATGAATGAAGGCAAAAATGACCAAAATGCCCCAGATGTTTAAAAGCCCCAAAATCTGATTCCAGTTTTTGTTTTTGTTTGTTGTTTTACATTTATATTATACTATATATATTAAAGACCAATCTATTTTCATTTATGCAATATTTCTGAAATCTGTGAACATATATTTTCAGGTTTTTTTTTTTTTGTTAATCTCTGCACATCTGTCTGTGTGCTGTGATTTGCAAAGAGTGTTGTTAATGCATAGCGAAGGTGGAGCAGATCTTCTGCCAGTCCTGTAGACTACTGAACGAAAAGCACCAGCTTCAATCTGAGCTTTGTCTTGGGCACAGCAATCATCCAAAAATTGGAATTTTAATTTGAAATTTGTGAAAATAATTACCACAAATAAAACCACACAGAGTTTGATGTAAATGGTTGACACTGTTTTATATGGTTAGAATAAAACAGCTTCTAAAAGATAATAAATGCCCCTGAAAATCAACAGGACAAATTATATTTTATATAATTATTTTTATATTTTATATAATTATTATTGGGGCCTGTATATAATTATATACAGGCCCCATAATAATTCATTTTTAATGAATAATAATTCATTTCTGAGCCCGGTATATGCAAAGATAGAAATAGCAGTAATGGGAGCGTACTCAACCTCAGCTACATCACCTGAGTTCATTTTTTTAATGAATTCAGTTGGTTCTAGTTGCCAGGTTGCCCAGGCAGTTACTAAGGATGTTGGATGTTAGATAAATGCCTTGCACAAGAACAACATGGTAATGAACATGGACTTTGTTTGACCCATGAGCTTCAAATCTTTGCCATAAAAATAGAAACACTCCTACATTTTTTCCCTTTGTATACCTGTAACAATAGATAGATAGATAGATAGATAGATAGATAGATAGATAGATAGATAGATAGATAGATAGATAGATAGATAGATAGATAGATAGATAGATAGATAGATAGATAAATAGTATAACTCCTGTTCATGTCAGTATTTGTATCAATTTAGAACATATTATTGTTGAACACATTACTGTTTAATGTTCTTATTTCATTTCATTTCTATAGATTTTATACCATACTGTGTTAAGCTGGAAATTTGCCCTGAATTTAAATCTAACTCTACTTTCGTACAAGACTTCTGCATGGACCCATGGGAAGAAAATTACATTTATTTGCACTCAGACCAGCATGGTGCCCTTTTCACTTTAGAGTTACACTCCTATGAACTAGGCCAGCTGAGTTTTAATTAGAAAAGGCTTCATAGTCTCGAAAGGCAGGAGATTTAAGGCATCTAAATCATAGCAAGTGGACCACACAGCCACTTAGTATAAGTTATGCTAGATTATTGTGTCCCAGCTCTGCATCTTTAGTCCCTCACTTTAGCTCATTTAAAGATGCAGGGAATATAGCGTTTTTTGTTTTTTTTTTACTTTTTCTTTCTGAAGTGTTTGTATGTGTGTTTTGTTATTTCATACATCAAGCAACAGTAAAACAGAAAAGAAAGGAAGAAAGAAATGCTATTACTCTAGCTGAACTCACAGATCAGAATGATGTGTAGTCTGCCTACATTAAATATACAAAGGTTGCACTGATAGGGGATAGAACTGACGTTGAAATGTTACCTAGTAACTATCTACCTATTATGTACTGTCTCGCACCTCATTAGAAAGCGATCATGTCAGCTTCGATACACAATGATGAGACAGACGTTAATATGTGGTTTAATATCAGATAAATCAGTTTCAGGTTCTGCTGCTTGCCGGAGTGCACTGCATATTTTAACGGTTTCAGGCTCTACGATGTGATAAAGCTCAAAAACATTACAGAACTGAAGAAGAATAACCGGGAAAAGCACATTTAATAATATTATGTTGTATTAACAAGCCTAATCAGTTGTGGTTTTTAGAACATAGGCAGAAAGGTAAAGAGATTAAAGGTACTGTAGCGTCTACATGCTAAGGCTGTGTTTTTTTGTTTTTTTTCCTCAGCTGTATCAGATCGGGAGGAGATTTGAGTTGCTGTGAGAGTTAAATCGTCCACAGGGACGCAAGAGAGTAGGAGGCGAAGCCTGGTTCATCTCTATTTTCCTTCGAGAGAGTCCAATCTTGGCTTTGACAGAACATTGGCAATCATTTCAGTACTTCAGACTGATGAACTCTGCAAGCAGAATGTGCGTCACCACGGCAAGAGACGCTGTGATTGCTGGTCAGCCCGTTCACCAAGTGCACTCTGGGTAACTCCAATTTGTAAAGGCAATTTATGGTGAAGTTAATAACAGAAGCACCGACGCTGCAATAACCAGGCATTGATGTTACAGCTTGATAAGAATAAATTGCAGCCCATATGTTTTGAAGGATGTTCAGTCATCATAAACAACGTTTATTCTTTTACAGAAACACAACACTGACCCGTATTTTAGCAGACTAGCGCCTACCTATGTGATATCAGGGGTAGCATGTAGGTATGAAGTGAGTGCAAATCCCTTATAATGTGGTGCTAAAAGCACACAGGACAAATGTCACGCCACACAACAAGTTAGCATATGAAATATGGCATAAAAATGGCCACAAATGGACCAGTTGGATGACAGCAAAGATCATAATAATAAAGGTTGTGAAATGTTTAGGGATTACAAGGATGTTTTTATCAATTCATTATTATTTTTTTTAATAAACTTATCCAGGTTGCACTAGTGCCTCTATGTCATGGTGACATGATTAGGCCAGATAGCTTGGCTGTAAGTGGTCATATTTCTGCTAACGTCAATTCGGTTAAATATAGTAGCTCACAGTCATAAAGCTGCAATTAGAGTGCCGGAGAGTTCTCAGACATGTAATGAAAAAATAATAATAATAAAAAAAAAAAAACAAAATAAGCCAGGCTGTTAAAGTAAGCCAATAAATAATCCAGTGAGCAGAGGTGGGAAATACTTTGCTCATATATTTAAGTAAAATTTAAGAGTACAGATAAGACAGATTGTTCTTTTTTTTATCCTCAGCTGTCCAGATTCGATAAGCCGGTGCTCACTGCAGCCTCAGGTTCCTGTGGTCTTCTGCTGTTCTGCTCATCCACCTCAGAGTTTGATGAGTTGTGCATTCTGATGCTTTTCTTTTTTGCCACAGTAAAGTTCTGCCCACACAACTGCTGCTCATTCTATGTTTTTCTCCCCATCCTACAGCATGTAAACTCGAGCTATGTTGTGAATGAGAATTCCAGGAGCTCAGCAGTTTCTGAAATACACAAAGCACAAAGCCTGTATCACACTGGCAACAATGCCACAGCCAATCACTGAGCTTTCCCCATGGTGATGTGAACATTCACTGAAACGTTTGACCTGTATGTCTATGATTTTATGTACTCCGACCAGGCAAAACATTATGGCCACCTGCCTAATATTTTGTTGGTCCTCCTTTTGCTGCCAAAATGTAACAAACTGCAATGCACTGTGTATTCTGACACCTTTAACCAGCATTAACTTCTTCAACAGTTTGAGCAACATTAGGATCTGTTGGATCGGATCACACGGGCCAGCCTTTGCTCCCCACATGCATCAATGGGCCTTGGCCGCCCATGACCCTGTCGCCGGTTCACCATTGTTCCTTCCTTAGACCACTTTTCATAGATACTGACCACTGCAGACCGGGAACACCCCACAAGAGCTGCAGTTTTGAAGATGCTCTGATCCGGTTGTCTAGCCATCACAATTTGTCCCTTGTCAAACTCGCTCAAATCCTTACACTTGCCCATTTTTCCTGCTTCTAACATCAACTTTGAGGACAAAATGTTCACTTGTTGCCTAATATATCCCACCCACTAACAGGTGCCATGATGAGGAGATAATCAGTGTTATTTACTTCACCTGTCAGTGTTCATAATGTTATGCCTGATCAGTGTATCTTCTGGAGCCACATGGTGATCCTAATAATGCTCCTAATCATATGGCTACTAATAAATGTTCTTAATAAAAAAGTCTACACACCTCTGTTAAATTGCAGGTTGTTTAGAGGTTCAGGTCTTGTTTAATGAAAAGCAATTTAAAAAATTAGGTGAAAAACAAATTAAGGGAGAAAAAAGACAAATAACTTAATAATGTTGCATAATGTGCACAACCCTTAAGTAATTCTTTGTTAACTTTTATACAATACAAATAAATAAATAACTAAATAAATAAATACAATGCTCCAAATCCTTTTTGGCAAGAGACTACCAGCTTAACACATCCTTATTTGGCAATTTTATTCCACGCTTCCTTGCAAAAATGCTCCAGATCTATCAAATTGTTAGGGGATCTCCTGTGCACAGCCCACTACAAATCATTCCACATATTTTCGAAAGGATTTATATCTGAGCTCTGACTGGGCCTTTCCAAGGTTGAAGCCATTCTTTTGTTAACTTGGATTTGTGCTATGGGCCATTATCATGCAAGAAGGTGAATATTTTATTAGATGTCTAACGGAGGCCCCAGATGATTTGCGCCAAAATATACTGGCAATTTGGAAATATTCATGATTCCTTCTATCTTGACTACATCCCCACTCCAGGCTGAATAGAAACAGCTCTAAAGTATGATGCGGCCACCACCATGCTTCACACCGTATGGTGTTCTTTGTGTGATAAGCCAAAAAAGTGTCAACAAAATCGTACATAAACAGATGATGCTTAAATGGATTTAATCAGAATCATGTCAGAATCATCAGAATCAAATTTTTCTGTAATGCCTCTAGAATTAAAGCTGAAAGTTTACACTTCAATCTCAATCTGTCAGGAAAAGAAATTATGAAAATTGTCACTGTCACAAAACAATATGAGCGGTGAAAGGAGAAGTGGATAACACTGAGTATCTCCTCATCATGGAACCTGTTAGTGGGTGGGATATATTAGGCAGCAAGTGAACATTTTCTCCTCAAAGTTGATGTGTTAGAAGCAGGAAAAATGGGCAGGGGTAAGGATTTGAGCGAGTTTGACGAAGGGCCAAATTGTGATGGCTAGACGACTGGATCAGAGCATCTCCAAAACTGCAGCTCTTGTGGGGTGTTCCCGGTCTGCAGTGGTCAGTATCTATCAAAAGTGGTCCAAGGAGGGAACAGTGGTGAACCGGCGACAGGGTCATGGGCGGCCAAGGCTCATTGATGCCCGTGGGGAGTGAAGGCTGGTCCGTGTGATCCGATCCAGCAGACGAGCTACTGTTGCTCAAATTGCTGAAGAGGTTAATGCTGGTTCTGGAAGGTGTCAGAATACACAGTGCATGACGGGTCAGGACTGTTTTAGCAGCAAAATTCAAATTGTGTTGCTTAAATTTTGTTGCATACGTATGGGGCTGGATAGCCACAGACCAGTGTTGACCCCATGCACCACCAAAAACACCAACAATGGGCATGATTTATTTGTAAAAAAAAAAGAAAAAATGTAAAGTGTCATTGTTAACATGGGTGACTATGTGTGTAGACTAATATGATGAAACATATACAAAATAACCAACATATATTGTGTCTGATCAAGGACATATTGCCATACAAGTCTGGGGTAATTTTTTTTAAAGCAAAATAAACTACATATCAACATCATGGATAATAATACAGAGGATGACGTGCCATACCAAATGAAAAGACTTTTTCCTCATATATTCACATATTGGTTTAGCTCCCTGTTATGCTCCCTCCTTCAAACAAAACCATGTTTTTAGATCAAATTGCAATACAATTTATGTTACATTTGGAGTAAAATGGCCTGATAAACAAAAGTGATGGAAATGGAGCTCCAAAAGCCCTCCCACTGCTTGAAGATCGTCCTGATAGCCAGAGGCATCAAAAATCATGCATGCAAGCTGTCTGGGCTTGAACATCTAAATGCTAGTGCAAGCGGGGAATTTATAAACTGATAGGCAACATATCTGACAGGTAAATAGTGACACCTTGTTTTCCTGATTGGTTGCATGTTTGTGGGTCGGTTCGTTTGTCCGTTTTTTTTTTTTTTAGAGTCCATGGAGATCCAATTTTCAACCCTATGCAGATATTTTATTGACAGATGCTAGAATATGGAAGTTACAAAAATATCACCGACCCCATCATTAGTGTTGCGGGTGAGTTTTAATATAACACCAAGTTCAGTGTGCAACATGAGTGCAACATCGTATTAAATATTAATCCTCACTGCAGCCTACATGAGCTCAGTTTAGTAAAACATTACTTGGAGAAAGGTTAGTAATAATAATCCCACCTACACAAAAGTCTTAAAGCATTAGACAAATGATTATATGCACCAAGTTCCGAGTGGCTGATTTATTTAATATAGAAGTTATAACTAGGTAGCTAGGTCTGATTTAAAGTTCTTTCCATTCCCATGTTGCATCGCAAATTGTTACGTCACGTAACCTCATGAAATCTGTTTCACCGTGGCCGACAAACATGGCCATCATAGACTACAACTCCCAGCAACCACCTGCACTCTTAAGTTCACAGCCGCCAGTCTTTTAACAGGTTTCACCTGGTCAATTATGTATGTTTGGCTTTTACACTCTATAAGTAATTTGGTTTGATATCCTCATCGTAAGGTATTCCTTAAGTTTGTGACGTGATCAGGGGTGGGCTTAGTGATTTGGGAGCCCTAAGTGATTCTAGGTATGGGAATCTCGCACATGTGCAGTACCGATAGGAACATTCCACTATTCATGAATCATGGGGGGGGGCGCATTTAAAAAGATGTAATAATAACATTAAAATCTTAATGGTTATAGACAGACCATATAATATATGATAGAAAAATTATTAATTGGTACTATATGATTTATATAGGCTTCTTGGTATTGGTCGGGGCCCCCTAATTCCCTGGGGCCTTAAGCAGCTGCTTTCCTCGCTTATTGGTTAAGTCCACCCCTGGACGTGATTAAGCCATTTGTTTATTGCTTTTCCTTTTTTTTTTCATCTTTGTTGTTTTCCTTGATTTTGATTCTGCCTAGCTCTGTCGTTCCTGTTCAACCCTTTTGACATTTGCCCGTTATGACACGGGTTTGCCAGATGTTTCAGATTTGTTCGCTGTGCCTGTTCCATTACTTTTGCCCTGTTCCCATTTGTTGTGTTCAAAGCCGTACACTTATAGCCAACCTTTTGAGTCTAATCCACGACACAAATCACAGCAAACATAGGACTGAGAATACTAGCTAATGACTCCATACCTCAATATAACTGGTTGACAAAATGACATCAAGGAGTTTCAGTATAATGGGAGAAAAAAATAAAAAGACCCTGTACAGCAGGACAAGATAATGACACTGAGAGATAAAAGATATAAACAATCCACTCTCAGAAATACTCTTGTCCAAAAAATTGCATGTACTATATCTTTACTTAGCTGTTAAAGTCATGATTTTTAATTTTATAAACAGGGGCACAGATGAAGGAGACATAAAGGTAAATAAAGGTACCACAAAACCACTTGCTGTCCCGTTCATAGTACCACCACAGAGACAAAGGAAATTAGCATTTGGAACATGTATTTCTGAGAGCTTTGAGTTTTTGAATAGAAATTTGTGTTCCTAGATCCAAAAATTTGTTGGATCTAGGCTTTCAATGTTGAAACTAGCGCTGTTGAAATGCAAAGAAACTCTCCTGGGTAAGGATAGCTCTGGATGCCCCTACAATGCTCTGGGCAAAACCATGAATGTCTTCTCATCCTAAACAGCCCTTCTGATGGCAAGTAAGTGTGTGTGTGTGTGTGTGTGTGTGTAAATGCTTGAGATGGAAGAAAAAGACATACAATAACATTACCTTCCTGCTTCAGATTTACAAATAATATTTAATTTCCCCTTTAATTTCCCCTTTCAGCTCAAAATGACCTGAAAATCATCCATTTCGTAGAAATTCAATTTGATGTGAAATTGAGGCAAGCCAGTAGAGCTTCCTGTCCGAGATGTTGATTTCAAAGCAGGTTAATTAGACTGCTGTGGCAGAAACAGATGCATTGCTGGCTGTGTTCTGAGCATCAGAATGTAGGTGGCTGATCACATGTATTTCCAATCTATAATCATCCTTTAGCATTATATCCCAGAACCGGGATGATTGTTTTATTACAAGGCAACTATCAGATGAGTATTAAACACTGCTATGAGAAAGAAGCTTGCGAGCAGTTCGTTTGGAGCTCTAGGCGTAACTCCACCTGACTGAGTGATTTGTGAGTGGTGTAAGGCGTAGCGGCTTGAGCGATATGATGAATGACTGCTTTCCACTGGCTCAGCGCTGCAATATGTTTTAATACAGCACATGCTCGAGCACTCCACTTCTGCCTGTCATAAAGATCTGCTTTTCTTTATTAGAGTCCATTGATTACAGGCGACGCCGGGAAAACGTATGGCTGCTTAGTGGAAAAGCTACAACACGGTCATCATTAATGATTACCGGCAAATGGATAAACCCAGGTGTATCGCAGAAATTCCAAATCTATTTTTCCGTGTTGCTCATTTATTAATAATTCTCTTCAGTTTGAATGTTTGTAAGCATCTGTCAGCTCTTAGTGTCCAACAATGCAAGTGCGTAACAGACATTACGGAAATGTTTGAAAAATGGGGTTAAAATGGACATGGCAACCCGGTGGTCTGGCAAAGTAAATCATTTGTCCATATATCTAGTAACGAAGCTGCTTTACTCCCCAGACTCAGGGCTTCTCATTTGCTTCTTCTTGAAGTAAATGCAGTCGGACATTTAGATCCATCTTTCAACGATCACGACAAAACAGCGCCAATATCTTACAGGGATGCATAATGAGCCAAGATTTATCACAATGAGTCCTAATAATATTAGTTTGTTTTGTTTCTTTGAATTTTCTCTCGTGTCTCTCAGGCCACTCCTGTTTTGCTCCTGTTTGTAACAGTGGATGTAGCGCTGTAGCAAGATTTGAGAGAAAGCCTCATTTGTCTCTATTGGCATGCAGACCATACGCACTTAGCCTGGTAAACACTTTGCCAAGATTCCAAAGATACGCTTTGCCAAATAGCTGGACGCCAAAGACAAGACAATTATATTGTGTGACTATTGACTAAGAGGAAGGTCTCTTCAATCTACATTGTACCCAGCTCTGGGGGCATTGCATCACGGCTGACCCTAACCCTTAAGGACGGGATATGCAAAGAAAGAATTTCACTGTGCAGTAATGTATTTGTGACGAATAAAGACAACAACAACAAAAATAAAGATTGTTGGCTAGTTGATCTTGAAAAACTCACTTTCTGCCAGACACAAAAATATCTACTGTTTATAGCACAAGATACTCTACTGTACAGTACAAATTTAATGCTTACTTTAAAATCTTCACAAATGTGAACAACTGTTTTAATTCTTGATCACAAGGGCAATGGTGTGAGAAATTACAAACCGCCTCGATCCAGGTTCCACTCCACGGTACACATCAGAAAGAGCTCATTCCCAAAAAAGGCTTACATATCATAGAGAAATATGTTTCATTCAGTTCACTTTATTTGAATAGTGCTTCTAACAATGGACATTGTCTCAAAGCAGCCTTACCAAACATTTATTATTAATATAAGAGCAGCAGTAGGACATCAAGGATCATCAGTGAACAAAGGGTATACATGACCGTGATTATCATTTAGTATCGCCTGACCATTTTACATTTAAAGTGAAACTTACAGGTAACACAGTATAAAATTGTTGAGCAGGAGGTTCTTTTTGACTCAGATGAACCCAAAGTACTTCATGTATTTTGTCACTGCTACACTGCAATAAACTTCTCTTTCATTAAGATCTTCCACGGTGTTATTCTTCTTACAATGGGCAATGCTCTGTCTGTCCATTCAACCTTGGAAAGAATGCCAGAGTCTTCCAAGCTCTTACATTTAGCATCTTCCTTTGGAAAAAACAAAAGAGTTCATCGGATCCATGTGATTGAACTGAGTCGCATTAACACTTGATTTAAGCATGGGTTTTAAAGCCATGAACAAAATCGAACACAGAGGTCACACCTGAGCTGAGAATGAAACCCCCAAAAACAGATATATTACCAGATCGATGTTTTCAAGTGTCTAAATTTAATACTATAGTTATATTTCTCATCCGTGCCAAAATCCTTGTGAGAGAACTGAATATGTTAATACTACATGAATTGATCTCTTTGAACAACTCTATAAAATTGAATCTACTAATTAGAAATTTGCTTAAATTCCGTTTGGTATAAGCAGTGAAGTTACATTTTGGTACAAAATGTAATATTTACTTCTACTTAAATCTGACTGACCACATATTCCTTTTTTTTTTTCAGTGGTCTTTAGGATAAGGCCCTGGACATGTTTTCATCCGCTTCAGTTCTGAACTTCAGGCCAGTGTGTTTACCAAAGCTCTTCTCAACCACTTTCAGTATTTTGCCACTACAACAGTCTCTGATTAGTGCTACTATTTGGGCTGCTGTTATCTGTTGATACTTTGTACGGTTTGATCACATACCAGTCGAGTTTTTTTTTTTTTTTTTTCACCATTCCAAGAACCAAGAACTGGTCTCCCTCCATCTTTCAACCCCTAAAGTTGTAATTGCTGTGTTTTGCCAAAGTTTTGAGACGTCTTGTGGGGCTTTAGTGTCGCTGATGTCGTTTCTCATGGTAGTTTAGAAAACATTCAGTCTCTGAAATTAGAGACATCACTGACCCTGTGTCCAGCTCCATCTTTAGTTTTATAAAACACACATCTAATGTGATCCATAAGCTATTGCTACATGCTTCAGTCACACCTGACTTGATAGATCACCTTTGTCCAAGTCAGTGTTTTCTAAGGCAGTTTCACACTCATCGTTTTATGTACCTGTTTAGTTTCATGTTGAGTTTTGTCCTTAGTTGAGTGTTTTGTTTTTATTTGTTGTTGGTTTTGGCACACTCTTTCTTTGTGGCCTCATCTGTGACATATTCTGCAGCCATTTTTCTTTGAACCGACAGTCATTTGCATCATGGGAGGATTTGACACATCAATAACAGTGCTGGCTTTTTGCACCATTCAAGGACATTTTGTATGTTTCCCATTCGAAACTCTTTCTCTGTAACTCTGACGCATCCTTTTCTGCTGTCTCCATTAATATTGCAGTGGTCAGTGCCAGATCCAGGGTTAAGTCTCTGTCTCACAGTAGCCTCTTTTGAGTGATTTGACTATGCCTGCCGCATACAAGGCTATCCCTTTATGCATCAAAAAAAAATCCATCTCCAAAGTCAGAGTATTGGGAAAAGTCTACAGAGTACCGCAGTGTTTTAGGAAATGCTTTCATCTTTTGACTGGTTTCTTTTGCGGAATATAAATTTCCTGTAACTATGCTTTGTGGATATTGTCATAATTGAATGAAATTAAATTGGAACTGAACTGAAAAGAAGTGAAATCTTTCTATAGCAGATTGGGACTTGTAAAATGTCAACAATTTCATTAAAGTTCATGCTTGCTCTCCGTGCAGGAGATACTACAATAAATGTATAGAACTGTGTATATTTTAGTGCTACAGTTCAACCTTCTCAACCTTTTCTAACCCTCATTTATACAAATTCACCAATTTCCCGGCATGGGATACTATATTGCATATGGCACAGATTGAATGCTCACTTTAAAATCCCCACAAATGTAAACAGCCCTTTAAATCTTTTATCCCCCTGATCTTGGTTAATGGGTATTTCTCAGTCACTCCATTCAACCTTGAGAGAGAAAACCAGATGCTTCCAAGCTTGCTGAATTTAGTTCATTCAAATACACAATTTATAACACAGTTTTTATTCTCAAAAAAAAAAAAGATTTGAGCTTGTACTGTATTTTCAAAAAGTCCTGAATAAAATCAGATATCAGGTTCACATCTGAGCTGAGAATCAAACCAACAACGATGGTGTTTTAAAAGTGACCACCATTGTGCTATTCTATCATATGTGCTTTTATTCATTTATTGAAGTGTGTAAATTTAATAATATAATGATAATTCCCATCTAAAAAAAGTGTTATTATTATTATTATTATTATTATTATTTAATTGATTAATTAATTATTAATTATCATTTTCATTTTACAACTGTTGTACGTAAACAACTAGATGAACCACTATATATATATATATATATATATATATATATATATATATATATATATATATATATATATATACATCCATGCACAAATAACCTTATTACTGGCACAGATTGATTATCAACAATCAATCACTGCAAGACACCAATAGAACTAGATCCAAATGCTACAGATTTGGCAAAAGATTGACATTTGATTTGAGGAATAATTTGGCATTGACCTGTTTTCCTATAGTTTATTTTACAGCATCGTAATGCAATTTTCAAAGCTGAAGTTGCCTAAATGGAACCCTTATGAGCAGAAAAGATGACACCACCTAGGGGAAAAAAGCATTCTTTAAATTTTTCTAAACGATCTGGACGCATTCTCGCTTCCAAATAGATTTTCGATAGGCAATAATAACAGCAAAAACTTACAGGAGTGCTGTGTGAAGAATTGATAAGGGAGAGAAGTTTGAGAGAAAAGCGAGTAAAGGAATAGAGAGAGAAGGCTTTGTGCTGAATAGTCAGAGGGGCACAGAGGACATTATGGTGAAGGCGCAGTTTTCACAGATAATGGAGCAGCAAAAAGTGCTCTGTCTCTGTGGAAAGCGGACTACGGAATTAAAGGACTGAAAGGTATTTCAGAGATGAATGCCAAGGTTTTGCCTTTCAAACAGAGAGCTCGGCCATTTAAGAAGTCAAGCGATGTGCTAGAAAATAAATCCCATCCTCTTTGTGCTAATGTCTAACTGGAAAACAAAATATCTCTATATAAGATGTAAAAGCCTGTGAAGCAACCCTTCAGGAACAGTCTGGGAAAAAATGTACATTCTGATCTCTTTCTCCCAAATGTGATCAACCAGCCAAGACATTGTTTTATTATTTTCAGTTTTATAGGATAATGTGGTTTCCATTGAATGGAAAATTATAGCCACCAGTTTATGTGGAAACAGTATGCCTAAATTTTCCCACACTCACCTTAAAGAGGTTGTTTTGCTCTGTGATATGATTAGATAGATAGATAGATAGATAGATAGATAGATAGATAGATAGATAGATAGATAGATAGATAGATAGATAGATAGATAGATAGATAGATAGATAGATAGATAGATAGATAGATAGATAGAAAAATGAGCAGAATCTAAATTTAAATATACATCCATTAATTTTCTGAACCACAGTGTCACTAGGAACCCTGGAGACTATCCCTGGGGACTTGGGGCACAAGGTGGGGGACACCCTGGACAGAGAGCCAACCCAGGATATGGCATAATACACACACACACACACACACCTATTCACACACTACAGACTATTTAGAGATCAGCCAACAGTGCATGTCTTTGTACTGGTCGAGGAAACCAAAGTATCCAGAAAAACCCCCAAAGCACACACAGGGCTGAAGCAGGAATTGAACCGCCAACCCCTAAGGTGCAAGTCAAACATACTATCCACCAATCACCACACACCTCAGCATATTTAAATAATAAATATGCAAATCTAATTGAAATTGAAATTGAAAATTATCACCTGAATCATGTTTTGTACAATTTCATCTCTAAACTTTGGGTCATGCTCCCACTCTGATCCTTCCACAGAGAATAGCTCTAATATTAGAGCCCTAGATAAGACTGTGTATTCTGAAGCCAAGTGCAAAAGTAAGTGTGCACCCCCCCCCCCCCGCCCACGGCCCCCACCCAAAACTGATGTTGATTTTTCTTCATTTTTGAAAATATTTGTATTTGTTTTGCTGAAACCTTTCATGCAATTGTTTGTCCGAGTCCTGAATAAAATTAGGTTCACGTCTGAGCTGATTATAATTCCCATCTAAAACACCCTGTAAGTGTTTTATTATTATTATTATTATTATTATTTTATTTTATTTGTTTTTTTAATTAATTAATTAATTTATTTATTTATTTTTTGGGCTCAGCCAACAACATTTACTAACATTTAAGTTTATTTGCACAAATAGATGAACCACTATTAATACAAAAACACATGTACCTGCACTTAAAGGTGAACCTCTAGCCATTGTTTTGCAATTATTTGTCTTATAAAATGTAAAAATAAATAAATAAATAAATAAATAAAAAATAAAAAAATTAAAAAAAATGAAGGACTGTGACCTTGCTAAGGCTGTATTTTTTTTTTTTTTTTTTTTTTTTTTTTTTGACTGAGCCACTATATATATACTTCACTGATACTCCAATACTCCTGATACTGCTGACTTCAGATTTGACCAACAAATTCTGTTGCCAAGAGAACTTTCTATCAACTACGAGCAGGTAAAAAAAAAAAAATCAAACCGCTCCCCTCAAATCAAGATATGGGAAAAAGTCATCTACGCTTTCATATCTTCAATCTTGAATTATTTTCAGTTCTTTATACACAGGCACCAAGAAAAGGGATCAAATCATTTTGGTCTCAGACTCTCTGACCTAGCTCCCTGTCCAAAATAGGATCCAATTTAAGGTCATTTTATTTGTTTTAAACTCTCAATGTGCTACGCTTTTCCTACATCTTGGACTCTCTCAATATTCAGCTCTCAGGTCTCTGGGGTCATCTGATCAGTCACTCTTGGCTGTTCCACTGTGCCTTTGCAGTCACTGTACCATTTCCAAATCAAAATCATATATTTTTTAGCTAGATTATAAATTTCTTCATATTTTAATTTATTATTATTATTATTAATATTATTATAGTATTTAATTGTTCAGCATTATTCCACAGTAACACTATTTCCTGCTCAGCAGAGCTTTTTCTTATATGATTTTTTGGGGAGATTTTTATTTAATATGATTGAATGACAGATCTGGCATAACATTATGAGCACTGGCAGCTGAAGTGAATAACACTGATGATCTCCTCATCATGGCACCTCTTAGTGGGTGGGATATATTAGGCAGCAAGGGAACATTTTGTCCTCGAAGTTGATGTGTTAGAAGCAGGAAAAATGGACCAGCGTAAGGATTTGAGCCAAATTGTGATGACGACTGGATCAGAGCGTCTCCAAAAATGCTGCTCTTGTGGGGTGTTCCTGGTCTGCAGTGGTCAGTACCTATCAAAAGTGGCCCATGGAAGGAACAGGAAGGCTGGCTTGTGTGTTCCGATCCAAGAGACGAGCTACTGTTGCTCAAATTGCTGAAGAAGTTAACGCTGGTTCTGGTAGAAGGGTGTCCGAATACACAGTACGTGACGGGTCAGGGCTGTTTCGGCAGCAAAAGCGGGTCCAACACAATAATAGCCAGGTGGTCATAATGTTATGCCTGGTCAGTGTATGCTGCTCTGTGCTGTGTGGGTTCTATAAAGCAGTGGCTGTTCAAATAGACATATTTCTGTTGTGAATTTAAGACCAGTCTTAGAACAATATGGAAGAAATATGGTTTTATTAAGAGTTTTTGTTTGTTTTTGCTTTTTTTCCCCCCAGTAAGGCAGTGTTCAGGTCAGGCTGCTGGAGTGAATATCACTGAGAAAAAAGAAAAGAAAAGGGAAAAAAAAAAGTAGTGTCTCCTATCCATATCTGTATTTTTTCATCCAAATAATTCGGTTACACGGGCAATGCGGTGATCAGGCAGCGTATCACAGCCGCAATAAAATAATTGAGAGAATGTTAGCAACTTTCTACGTCTCTAGCTTGTATACCAATGACACAAACAAGCTGAACTACCACTTTATTGGATGCACTTATGTAGTATCACAGTAAAAAAAAAACAAAAAAACTGTGGAATCTTAGATGTACTGATATAATAACTAAGGAACTGTGTAAACCCAGTGTAAATGGATTTGAGAAGATAAACACAAGGTTCCTTGTTCAAACCTGTCAGTGACAGTAGGCCGAAAATGAGAGATGAGCTCACCTAGGCTCTGGACGGCTTCTGGGCCTAAAAGTGGTGAGAGAATAATGATTTGGAATTGCGTTCACCATCTGTGTTTCTATTCGACTATGTCATCAATTTTAGGACCAAAAATGCCAACTGGCAGCTAAAAATTACAGAATGCTGATTTATGAATGAGCTTTTTGGTGTAGTTTACAAATCGGAAATCCTGATGTTCCCCTTGACACGATGTGAATTACATGATCAGCTGTTATTGAGACCACAGACTATTGTAGAGTGCAAAAAATTCACATTGAGAAATGATCAATTGTCTGGGCAGTGTGTTTTTGGGGGCTCGTTGTTTTGTCTATTTTTGTCTAAATTTACAGAGGAAGTCGGAAAGCCATCTGTCTGAATGTGAATCATGTGCTCTGACAGTCTGTTCCACAAAAATGACGTCAACACTCCACAATCAAATTCATTAAGCTCCTGCACGCACTGGGGGGTTTCACAATATGACATCTTGTTTTTCATCTTTCCTTTCCTGTGGTAGATCTGGAGGTATTCAAAACAACAACAAAAAACATTTTTGAATTGTAGGAGCCATTATCAGGATTATCAGGAGCCATTTTACCTAATGGCATTCATTGCAAGCTCATTTTTGGACAATATAGGTTAATTGCAGTTCACTTACAGTCTAAAGCAAATAATTACTTTAGTATGTAATAACCTGGCAACTTAGTATAGACATAATATGGCGCAGTAGAAGGTGGAAATGTGCTGCCATCACTATACATTTGTTTGATTACGGTTATTTCATTTCGTTGTCTGTACCACTTATCCGATCTATCCTCAGGTCACAGGGAGCCTGGACAGAGTGCCAACCCATCGCAGGGCACACACACACGGCAATTTAGAGACTCCAATCTGCCTAGAAGCATATCCTTTGGGCTGGGGAGGTAACCCACCAAGCACAGGGAGAACATGCAAACTCCACACACACAGTGAGACTCAAACCCAGGATGCTAGAGACGTGAGGCGAACCACTAAGCCAGAGCTGAGCAAGTTATGATGATTCAAAAGACTCTTTCGTGAAGTCCTCGTCTGATTGGCTTATTACAGCATGACAGGCGTAGTAATTTTAGTTTAGCTTCACTAAAAATGAATGGCTGGTTTTGGGCATTAATATGAAGAGCATGTATTACAGTTGCAAATGC
Organism: Hemibagrus wyckioides; assembly: GCF_019097595.1. Lineage (NCBI taxonomy): Eukaryota > Metazoa > Chordata > Actinopteri > Siluriformes > Bagridae > Hemibagrus > Hemibagrus wyckioides. The sequence continues at coordinate 6,707,011 of NC_080732.1, read as the reverse complement.
CTCCATATCCAACTATCCCTAAAGAACATAGAAGCACAGGCAATATCATTAAGCAAATAATTAATGTCTACTGCTTCATGAAAGTCTTAAATAAACCTAATTTTAAAGGCAGTGATCCATAAGTAAACAGATTACACTTTACGAATGAGCTTACAGTTTTCTACTAATTATACACTAATTAGCCTGGGTGCTAGTTCTTTTGGGATAATGCCGTTTTTAAGAAGCAGATTACATTTTTTTTTAATATGAAATCACATGGGACCGAATATCTCAGTTATTTTAACTCGCATTTACTGGAAGTGTGGACGAGTTGTTCTTTCACAAGTGTTCAAGTAACGGGTATTTGTCATAAAGACAGGAATGAAGTGAGCTCGTGTCTTACAGATCTGTAAAAGAGAAAAAAGAAAATAGGCCATATTTCCCCGGTTGAAAAATTCAGCATTCAGCTTTCACGACTCATCTTAAAGTTTGAGTCAGTTTGAGTCAGTGGTTTTTTGTCTTGTTTTTGTTACACTGATGAGTGCGAAGGTGGAGCCACAGCTACACACTGGTCATCACCATCAGGAATTCGAATAAAAACACTTCTACGCGCGTAAAAAATATTTTGTAATTTGAGAAATGATTATTAAATTGCTTCAAATTAAGATTTTAGTTTTGAGATTCACAGATGAGATCGAGTAAAGATGAAGTAATATGAGAAGAGTTTAACACATCAAATAACACCAGAGACATCATTTTAGGATTTTTTTTTTATGTTATTAGATGTGGAATGACACAAACATATTTTTTAGCAATCCAAAAATCATCAAATTTACAAGCGGGGTCAGGCATGAGTCTGAAATATCATGTAAACGAACAATAGAATCATGGTTCATAGCGTAACAGCACAAGTGCATGACGAGATTTAACACAGAACACAGTAGTGTCATCACACAACGTCAGGAGGACAGTGAAGGAAACAAACTAGGACAAAAGCAAAATGCAATAGATAAAAAAACGACATGGAGTGAATCGAGAGAGGAGGAACTCATGACACATGACATGTTGTTGTAATTAAATTAGGTAGCCTTTATTTGTCACATATACATTACTGAACATTTTCTTCACATATCCCATCCTTGGAGGGTTGGGATCAGTTATGATCTTGGAGGACTGGGGTCAGAGCACAGGGTCAGCCATGATCTTGGAGGGTTGGGGTCAGAGCGCAGGGTCAGCCATGATATTGGAGGGTTGGGGTCAGAGCACAGGGTTAGCCATGATCTTGGAGGGTTGGGGTCAGAGCTCAGGGTCAGCCATGATATTGGAGTGTTGGGATCAGAGCACAGGGTCAGCCATGATCTTGGTGTGTTGGGATCAGAGCACAGGATCAGCCATGATCTTGGAGGGTTGGGGTCAGAGCACAGGGTCAGCCATGATATTGGAGTGTTGGGATCAGAGCACAGGATCAGCCATGATATTGGAGTGTTGGGATCAGAGCACAGGATCAGCCATGATATTGGAGTGTTGGGATCAGAGCGCAGGGTCAGCCATGATCTTGGAGGGTTGGGATCAGAGCACAGGGTTAGCCATGATCTTGGAGGGTTGGGATCAGAGCGCAGGGTCAGCCATGATATTGGAGGGTTGGGATCAGAGCGCAGGGTCAGCCATGATATTGGAGTGTTGGGGTCAGAGCACAGGGTCAGCCATGATATTGGAGGGTTGGGGTCAGAGCACAGGGTCAGCCATGATATTGGAGGGTTGGGATCAGAGCACAGGGTCAGCCATGATATTGGAGGGTTGGGGTCAGAGCACAGGGTCAGCCATGATATTGGAGTGTTGGGATCAGAGCACAGGGTCAGCCATGATATTGGAGTGTTGGGATCAGAGCACAGGGTCAGCCATGATATTGGAGGGTTGGGGTCAGAGCACAGGGTCAGCCATGATATTGGAGGGTTGGGGTCAGAGCACAGGGTCAGCCATGATATTGGAGTGTTGGGATCAGAGCACAGGGTCAGCCATGATATTGGAGGGTTGGGGTCAGAGCACAGGGTCAGCCATGATATTGGAGTGTTGGGATCAGAGCACAGGGTCAGCCATGATATTGGAGTGTTGGGATCAGAGCACAGGGTCAGCCATGATATTGGAGGGTTATGGTCAGAGCACAGGGTCAGCCATGATATTGGAGTGTTGGGATCAGAGCACAGGGTCAGCCATGATATTGGAGGGTTGGGGTCAGAGCACAGGGTCAGCCATGATATTGGAGTGTTGGGATCAGAGCACAGGGTCAGCCATGATATTGGAGGGTTGGGGTCAGAGCACAGGGTCAGCCATGATATTGGAGGGTTGGGATCAGAGCACAGGGTCAGCCATGATATTGGAGGGTTGGGGTCAGAGCACAGGGTCAGCCATGATATTGGAGTGTTGGGATCAGAGCACAGGGTCAGCCATGATATTGGAGTGTTGGGATCAGAGCACAGGGTCAGCCATGATATTGGAGGGTTGGGGTCAGAGCACAGGGTCAGCCATGATATTGGAGGGTTGGGGTCAGAGCACAGGGTCAGCCATGATATTGGAGTGTTGGGATCAGAGCACAGGGTCAGCCATGATATTGGAGGGTTGGGGTCAGAGCACAGGGTCAGCCATGATATTGGAGTGTTGGGATCAGAGCACAGGGTCAGCCATGATATTGGAGTGTTGGGATCAGAGCACAGGGTCAGCCATGATATTGGAGGGTTATGGTCAGAGCACAGGGTCAGCCATGATATTGGAGTGTTGGGATCAGAGCACAGGGTCAGCCATGATATTGGAGGGTTGGGGTCAGAGCACAGGGTCAGCCATGATATTGGAGTGTTGGGATCAGAGCACAGGGTCAGCCATGATATTGGAGTGTTGGGATCAGAGCACAGGGTCAGCCATGATATTGGAGGGTTGGGGTCAGAGCACAGGGTCAGCCATGATATTGGAGGGTTGGGGTCAGAGCACAGGGTCAGCCATGATATTGGAGGGTTGGGATCAGAGCACAGGGTCAGCCATGATATTGGAGGGTTGGGATCAGAGCACAGGGTCAGCCATGATATTGGAGGGTTGGGATCAGAGCACAGGGTCAGCCATGATATTGGAGTGTTGGGATCAGAGCACAGGGTCAGCCATGATATTGGAGGGTTGGGGTCAGAGCACAGGGTCAGCCATGATATTGGAGGGTTGGGGTCAGAGCACAGGGTCAGCCATGATATTGGAGGGTTGGGATCAGAGGGTCAGCCATGATGCAGCACCTATGGAAGGGGGGTTGGGGGCTTGCTCAAGGACTAAACAGTGGCATCTTGGCCACCGCCTATTATATTGTGGCAGTTGTATACAGTGTTTTACTATCAAAGCTAGAAATCCCAAATCCACCCAGCTGCCACTGCTGGGTCCTTTAGCAAGGTCATTAACACTCAATAGGATAAAATGAGATTAAACGTAAGTCGCTCTGGATAGGAATACCAGAAATGTAAATGTAGTTGTGCATTTGATCACTGTACCAGTGTTATTGTAGAAATTGCTTCCCTAGCAAGGGTGCACATAACCCTTTCCCATCATTCGGTCTTGATACTCTAAATCCAACAGAAACCCAAAACTAACAGCGTCCTGACTGATCTTATAACAGACTCATGGTGATAAAATAATTACTCATCAGAAGAACGCAGGATATAGAGACACTCATATAGATAAAGCCATAGACAAATCAGGTCAAGTTCAGAAACAGGATCAAGAGCTAGATAAAGAAACAGTCAATGGTCAAAAATGTGCCAAAACAGTGTTACAAGGACAAGGCAAAGGAACAGGCTTATTGTCACATTCACAGGACAAACAGCTCGGTAAGGTTGCAGACTGAAGTGAACGGAGCTTATACTTTGTGACCAAGACAACACACACAAGGGTTTAACTAGATGCATGAATCAAGAAAGAAAACAGGTGAGTTTAATCGTGACGCAAGAAGGAAAAGGCGAAGACAATAAAGAGGCGGAGACAGGACGTGAATCAAAACAAAAGGTACATAAACAAAAAAAGAACAATGCAGAACAGAAGCGAAGGTGAGTGTTGTAGCACTGGACAGCTCGGCTCACAGTGTTGAGCACGAGGGGGATATTTTTGACAATACTGTTTAAAAATGTCCAATAAATCCATTTCAATTCCACTGGCTGTATGGAATGTCAGTGTACTTACAAAAAAAGGGTTAATCTAACCTTTCTGGGTTTGTGTGCATTTCTGTGCTCAAAAGATGCACATTGATTTAGTGCTTTTCCATCCACTTAATAAATAAAAAAAACCCATGGTATAAATTATATTTGAGATGTGCATATAGTCCTACCTCATCCTACCCTTTAATTAGCCTGTAAAAAAAAAATAAAAAATCATAACGTGATTGACAGCTCCCCGAATGTATTTGATTTCTGAACAAATGTGGTTGGTTTTATTCTGCTCAGGCTTTATTGGAGCGCTGAATGTCGGGTGAAAGCTGACTGCCCTGAGAAGAACAGATCAATGTTGGAGATTTGTAAATCTTAAGCCGGAAGAAGGGTGATGACCTCAGTTTACATAGTGCAAAGTTACCTGTCTGTATAGTGCTGCACATATATTAACTTTAGCAGTGTTCAAGGTCTTTACTGAGAGACACTGAAGGATAGGTGTATTTCAGACTCCTGCTTTTAGGCAAAACTAGATAGTTAAATACCTAAACTATCACCATGTACTGTACGTGCATTCGAGAAAATGCATTTGTGTCCATAAAGTGCAAAAAAAAAAAATAGTGACAATGTTCTTTAATTAACTTTTCAATTAAAGCCTTCCTGTACATGAGTGGTCCACTAGATACATACTCACTGTACTGTAAGATGTCCAGTGGCAAAAAACATACAGTTTAGTAACTTTAGTAGCTTTAGATGTCTGTCTTTGGCTGACATGAGTGAAATTCTATGTGGTCATCTGCTGTTGTAACCCATCTGCCTCAAGGCTTGAGCTGTCTTGCTTTCTGAAATGCTTTTTTTGCTCACCCTGTTTGTAAGGAGTGGTTATTTTAGTTACCCTAGCCTCCCCTACCGGCCTGGTCATTAATTCTTTCTGTTTTCTTTTGTTTTTCAAACTTCTGTATACAGGTATTTCCAATAAAGTGCTAGTCTGACTGGCTACTGAATTCCTTGGAGCGATTCTATAGTGGCCGGTAATCTGTTTTCTGTGGGAAATTCTGCTCTGGCAACTTACCCACAATCCCCATTCAGCTGCATTTAGCACTAGAAAATGAAAGGAAGCCAGTTGTAAAAGATATCAGTGACCTGTTAGTTGCCAGTGTGAAATTAGGGTTAGTGGGCAATCCCAGACACAATAAAAGCCTTGAGCTATAGCCTTAATAAAGTGAAGGTTAATGTCAGATACAGTGAAGAGGGCATATTGCAGGAGCATCATCAAAAACAGAACTCTGTGAGTGACATGCACAACACATTAAAACGTATAACTGCCTTCAGGGAAATCCATTAATATGAAAATGTAACTAGTAACTAGTTAGTAAGTGATTAATACTGATGATTAATGAAAGAGCTCCACGATCATTCTTCCCTATAAAGTTCCTCCCAGTCTTCAATGAAAATGAATTAGGTGTTTAATTAATTTTGCCATTTTTTGCAAGTTATGTGCTAAATACACACTTTCACTTGTTAAAACATTTTTTTCTGCAGCTACTAAGCTCAAAAGAAGGTGAGATTTTCTCTGTCATCTGTGTCAGGCAAGTCACTGTCCTCTCTTGAACTCCTCCAGCCTACACACACACACACACACACACACACACACATTTCTGAGACTGGCAGCCCTGGAGAGCTGTGCTTATTTGAACAGATTACTGTAACCACACTCAGATCACACACTGCCGTTAAACACTCTCGGAAAATAAATCTCTGTCGGTGCTACAGCAGCTACCTGCAGGATTTAGACTGCTTGGGAAGAAACTGTATCAAAATCGGAATCACTTTATTCACCAGATGTACAAGCACAAGAACGGGTGTGCCAAATCGCAAAAAGTTCACCACTAGCATTTTCCAGATAACATAAACAACCTGATGGTAGCTGTGGAAAAGCTTCTTTCCACAATGTTCATGGTTGGCATAGTTCAAGTACAGGTCTGAATGTTTAATTAGAGTTTAATTTAATTCCGTAATTTATTCCATAATCCATAACCAGCCACTTTATTAGGAACATTTGTACACCTGGTCATTTATCCAAATAGTTCATTTCAGTTAATGTTCACACCAAAGATCAGAATGGGGAAGATTTGTGATGTCAGTGACTCAGACCATGGCAGGGTCTTTGGTGCCAGATGGGGTGGTTTATCTATTTCTGAAACCTACTGATCTCCGGGGATTTTCACACACAACAGTCTTTTGAGTTTATACAAAATGGTGTGAAAAACAGAAAACATTCAGAGCAGCATTTCTGCACGCGGAAACCTTCAAGTTGCTATGGTAACAATAATAATTTTACAAGCGTGGTGACAGGAGAAGTATCTCAGAATGCACAGCATGTCAAACCTGGAGGAACGTTGTTTCATTTCACTATGTAATGCATCAGCTATATGTGGTTGAAATGACAGTAAAAGCTTCTTGACTTGACTTGACCTTGACGATGAGATGACCAGAATCAGATCCCATTGTGTTCCATGAACAGAAGGCTACAGAGACTGGAAGACTGGAAGCAGACCAGACAATGTTTTCCTAATTTAAAAGCTCTCTGCATGATATTATGAATTGCGCTGCTGCCACATGATTGGCTGATTGCATGAACGTGCAGAGATACATGTGTTCCTATTAAAGTGGCTGGTAAGAAAATGACTACTAACTGCATAAAGTATATAGCTATACTAAAGCTGGTTATTGTTTTTTTTATTGTTATTAGTCACACTGTAAGTGATGATCCTTAAAATATCTTGGCAGCATGTGCCATAACATGTTGTCTACGTCAGGTTAGGTGTGATCTGGACCCATCCATGGTGACATAAACAGAACCATTCTTTAGGTAATAAGAGCATTTTCTGTGTTCTGTTCACTAACCTATTTTGCCATTAGCAATCTGTAGAGTTTGGCTTAATCCTGTTCTGTTCTCCTATTTGTGTCTTGTACACAAGTGGCATAGCAGTGTCAACACTGAGAGTTTAGTCTAATGTCAATCAGTTGTCATTATCATGGCTTGTGATGGCACAGTCAGATGGAAAACTGCACAGTTCAATCTGTGTAACTTGCAGTGTAATGCATCTAAGTGGTTCTTGTGAATGTGTGGAACAAAACAGTGCAGATATCCCAAAATTTTGAAGGCATAGAAAGCACAGGGTGTCCTGAAATTCCAAACGTGGGTGTTTATTGAAAACATCTCTCAGGCATGCTCACTGTGGCCCAGATACAGAAATGGGTGCAGTCGAAATAGGTGATCCGTGTTGAAAGTGTGTTTTTGACGTTTCACAACAGAAAAACCTCCACATAGGAAATCTGAAAGAGTTCCAAACTTGACAGTTTTGTCACCATCTCCTTGGCAACCGTGCAATGGGATCTCATTAGACATGCATGCTTGTGTGTGTGTGTGTGTGTGTTGTGCGTGTGTGGGTAAGGGTGTGTGTGTGTGTGTGGGTGGGGGTGTGTGTGTGCGTGCACGTGCATGCATGTGGGGGGGGTGTGTGTGTGTGTGTGTGCACCTGTTTATAAGTGCATACTTTGTTGCATGTAAACCAATTTCCTCCATCACTTTTAACTCAATTTTATCTTCAGTATAAAATTGTAGCTCTGTTGATGTTGATAACACGTTATGGCAAAAACCCATCTATGTATTACATTATAATCAGCAATATATTTACATCATTTGGCAGACACCCTTACATTTTATACAACTGAGGGTTAAGGGCCTTGCTCAAGGACCCAGCAGTGGCAGCTTGGTGGACATGGGAATCAAACTCACAACCTTCCAACCAGTAATCCAACACCACCTTAACCACTAAGCTACCACAGTGCATCATAACCAACATATTAACCAAAAACCATCAGTGCATTATGTCTTACATTTAAATTATCTGGCACACACCCTTATCCAGACTGACTTACATTTAGCTCATTTATGCAACTGAGCACTTGTGAGTTAAGAACCTTGGTCCCAATAGAAGCAGCTTGGCAGTGCTGGGATTTGAACTCACAAGCTTCCAGTCATTAGTCCAACATCATAACCCCTGACTTACTACATCATAACTAATACTTATCAGTAAATTCCATCAGTGTATTAGATCATGACTAAAATCCTTCAATATGTCAAAACCAAAGCCCATCATTGTATAACATCATAACCGAACTCTATCACTTTATCATAACCGAAGACCATAACTGTATTACATCATGATCCATTCATTATATTTTAACTGGAATCACAGTCTAACCAAAATCCACCATTTCATCTTAACAAAAAATTCATCAGTGCATTCCATAGTAACCAAAAGCCCATAATACATCATAATCAAAATTCACTACTGTATTACATCATGTCCAAAATCCATCAATGCAACATAACCAGCGCCCATCACTGTACTACATCATGACGAAAACCCATCAGTGCATTACATCATAACCCGAAATCCATCAATAAATTCCATCATGACCAAGATCCATCATAACTGAAATCCACCAATACATTATATCCGGGGTCTTCAACTGTATCCAAAAAGGCAGACTTTCACTCCAACTCTCATTCATTATACAGTGAATAACTTCACCTGGATCCTACAGACTTAAAGCTAAAACTCCACTGATTCTACTTGTCACTGTCACCACTGGCTTGCTCATTAGGGATAAGTCTGTCTATATCTATATCCTGGTATCTTTAAAGCTGCTTTGTGATCATTTCTGTTGTTATTAGGGCTATATAAATCAAATAGACTAGCAGAGACACATGTTGGGTAAATGCTAATTTATTTATAAGTGGAATATTGTCTAAATATTATTAAGATACATCTAGACACAAGTCATGAAGTAACCAGAGTCAGTGTAAAGAATGTTGCATTGTATCAAATGTACCATTTTTGGTAAAGACAATTCCATAATCTTCTTCCCCTGACAGAACTGTCAGCCTTATTTCCTTTAATAATGTTTCAAGTTTTCCAATGCAGCATTATAATATTGTAATGTAAACCAAATAAAATGATCACTGATGCTGGACCATCATGCAGAAGAAACAATTCATGCTTCAGTTTTAGCTTTCCTGTTTTATCTGCCCCCGGCTTATTGCCTTCTTCAACATTTCTACTTCCTTTTGTAAGCTAATAAAAATGAATCTAATAGACATGTTCTTCAGATCCTGGGCAGAAATAAACGGATATTTTCACAGAGAGGAAATCGAGTTTCCATGTGTTACGGTGTTACACGAGATGTGGGCAATAACTGAACGCCATCAGACAACAAAGTGGAGTGACAAGCAATAAATACGCATTGAGCAACAGATTTACTGAGAAACATTGCAATAACTGGGAATAAATCGGATCTACCTTTTTTTCTTTGTTTTCCATACTGGTTAATGAAAAGGTTTTTGAATAGAATAATGTAAGAACCTTTCAAATGATAGTGATATTAATAGTATGTGTATTTTGATTCTTTTCAGTGACTCGAATGGTTTCGGTTTTTGGTTTTTTTTTTTTTTTTAGTTGAATGATTGTTTCATCATTTGCATTTAATTCAGATAATTAACCAATAACAAACTGCAAATATCACTGCAACCTCAACCAGGACAGAGCAGTTACTGAAGGTGAATGAATTCTAATTATATGATAGAAAAAGTTTCATTATTTCCACACACTACTGTAATGCTTTGCTAATTTAATCGCTTTAACAGTACGATTTACATATAATAGAGTCTGATAAAAAAAAAAACTAATTGCCTGTTGATAATAATAATAATAATAATAATAATAGCAACTTGTCAATAATAGTAACTTAGATGGAGATAATGGAGAACCAGTGAAAGAGTTTAATTTAATTTAGGCTTTAAATGGTTAGTTTCCAAGCTTAATTTAAATTGTTTTAACAAACCTTCCCAGCTCTTATAAAATCTCCGGGAGTAACCTAGATAGATACGTTATGATCGTACTTAGAAGTTGGCTATAATGGACATAATTTGTGAGCTTTAATGTTTGCTTTTCAGTATACAAATGAGTTTATGGTGTGTGTGTGTGAGACCTCTGAAGGTGTGCTGTGGTATCTGGCACCAAGACATTAGCAACAGATCCTTTAATTCCTGTAAGTTGCCAGTTGGGGCCTCCATGGATCTGATTTGTTTGTCTAGAACATTCCACAGATACTCAATCGGCTTAAGACCTGTCTTACACTGTATATCAGCACAACGTGATTTTCTAGCAAGCAGCTGCATTTTCTGCTCTGTGGCGACTCATGGTGTTGGTTTACAAGGGTTTATACTGTCACTGTGTCGTTAAAATGATACTATCGGTCAAATATATATATATATATATATATATATATATATATATATATATATATATATATATATACAGCTCTGGAAAAAAATGAGCACTGCCCAATCTCCAGATTTGAACCCTACTGAAAACCTCTGGAATGTCATCAGGAGGAAGATGGATGGTCACAGTGACTGTTTGCTTTTTTGCAAAAAAGAGTGGTATAAAGTTCCCCAACAGCAATGTGAAAGACTGGTGGAGAGCATGGAGCCAAAACGCATGCAAATCGGGGTTATTCCACAAAATACTGATTTCTTAATATTATTTAGCCAAAGCATTAACACAATTTGATCTTGGGTTATTTTTATGTTTTGTCATTTCCTTTAAATATACACTCTAAATAACAAAAGTTATATTCTGAATTTAGGAGAAATATTGTCAGCAGTTCACAAAAAATGAATAAGAGACTGTTCATCTCACCAATAAAAAAAACAAACATAATAAACTGATTATTTTGCAGTGGTCTCTTATTTTTTCCAGAGCTGTATACATACATATATATATATATATATATATATATATATATATATATATATATATATATAGAATATATTTAGTATATATATATATATATATATATATATATATATATATATATATATATATATATATATATATATATATATACACAGGATGTCATATATCATTTATTCCCCAAATCACTGGCTATTTTAGATGAATGTTGCTGCATCATGCAGCTAAGAAGTTAAGAAGCCACACGTGTGTTCTCCTTTAAAAGAACACACGCTGTTGTTAAACTCTAATGTGCCATTCAGCTGAAATCAAAATGACTAAATTATGAAATATCCCAAGTTTAAAACACATTCTGGGAACAATTCATGTTATCTGAATGTGAACCCTGCAGGACCGATCATTATGTTAAATAATGAAAGAATGCAGGCTGGAGGAGTATTAAAGTAAGTGGCTTGGGTAAGTGAAGGAAATTCACTCTGAAATGAGGGGAACTTTTTTCTCTGTTTATGACTTCTCCGAGTTCGGAGCAGATGGCAGCATTAAATCCTAATGAAGACAAAAAAGGCTGATATTAAAACGGCAGTGGCTGTTCATGTGTCAACGTGCCTCAATAAGATTCCCAGCAAGAGCTTAGAAGCATCAGACACAGCGGGGTAAATATTAATATGTAATATTTAAAAAGCCGAACATTGGGACATAGGATTCTTACAGCACAGGTGAGTGATAGAGACAGCCAAGCGACAGAAATTAGACCCATTTATCGGGCAGATCTATGCAAATTTCATTTTCCATGCCAGCATCACTTTGTCACCATCGCACACCACCCACTACTGTAACAATGCCTACATTCATTATCATTCATTTGCTTATTCCTGATGCTTATTTTTTGTTCTTTTTTTTTCTCCAGACGTTTGTTACACAACTGTCTCTCACCTTCAGAGTGTAAAACACTGGACCGAGTATTTCGCTGGAACAATTTACATAACTTGGAAATCACTTGAAATCCATCAATGAGCCAGAGAAGGTCACACTTTACATGCAACGGCGCTATAAAGGACTGATCTCTGTGATCAAATCACAAGGCACTGATTAACCTTTACTAATGATACGGCAATGGCTGATTATATAGGTAAAACATTTTCATGTGTGCTGAGGCATCATGTGAAAGTATGCATTTACATATTTTTTTTAGGTTTTATTAGACCAATGAGTGCTAACAAGAAAGAATTGTTCCTGTGTGTGTGTGTGTGTGTGTGTGTGAGAAGGAGGTTTTACTATTACTATAGACCTGCTACAGACTCAGTGTAGACACAGAACTGCATTATTAAGCAAATTAATTTATTCAATGTATATACTTACATGTTTTTAATTTATATATTTACAGTCTAAGCGTACGCTAAAACTTTAACTGTATAACTTTTTACTGTAAATTTATAGTAAATAACTGATTGCTGATTTTCATACTGTACTTATAGACTGAATTACCAAATTAGTCATTAAATGATTAAAAAGATCACTTTCCTAATTTTTTGTTCTGTTTCCGGCCAGGGTGCCACCCCAGCTACTGAAGAGTTAACTCTCAGTGCTGGTCCCAAACCTGGATAGAAAAATGGGAGGGTTGTGACAGGAAGGGCATCCAGTGTAAAACCTGTGCCAAGTCGTGTGATCTGCTACAAACAGCGGACCCTGCCATTGTGCGGGACTAACGCCAGGATTACAGGATATATATATATATATATATATATATATATATAAGAAATCAAACTACAGATGTACATAAATTAAGTTATGTGTAATAATGTGAAATAATGCAAAACATCTCATGATGGGTAAAAGCAAAGAGCTCTCTCAAGACCTTCACAACATTATTGTTGCAAAACATACTGATGGCATTGGTTACAGAAGGATTTTAAAACTTCTGAATGTTCCAGTGGGCACTGTTTCGGCCATAATCTGAACATCATTTCACCATCATCATCATTCCTCGCAAGATTTCTGACAGAGGAGTGAAAAGAATTATCAGAAGAGTTGTCCAAGAGCTGAGGACCACTTGGTGAAGAGCTTCAGAAACACCTGGAATTAGCAGGTACAATTGTTTCAAATAAAACAATAAGTAATACATTCAACCACCATGGCCTGTATGCAACACTCACCACACAAGACTCCACTGCTGAAGAAAAAGCTTAAAGCTAGTTTAATGTTTGCTGCACAACTTTTGGACAAGCCTGTGAAATACTGGAAGAATATAGTCTGGTCAGATGAGACCAAAAACCCAGTTCATTGGATGCCATAATACACACCATGTTTGGAGGACAAATGGCACTGCACATCACCCCAAAAACACCATACTAGCAGTGATGTTTGAAGGTGGTGTGGGGCTGTTTTTCAGCATACACTACTGGCAAACTTCAGATAATTGAAGGAAGGATGAATGGAAAAATGTACTGAGACATTCTTGATAAAAGTCTGCTGCCGTCTACCAGGAAGATGAAGATGAAACGATGGTGGACATTTCAGCAAGACAATGATCCCAAACACACAGCCAAAGAAACTCTCAATTTGTTTCAGAGAAGGAAAGTAAAGCCGCTAGAATGACCCAGCCAATCACCTGACTTGAATCCAATTGAAAATCTATTGAACAACTAAAGATCAGAGTTCATAGAAGAGGCCCACGAAACCTTCAAGATGTGAAGACTGTTTGTGTGGAAGAATGGGCCAAAATCACACCTGAGCAATGCATGCAACTAGTTTCTTCATACAGGAGGTGACTTGAAGCTACCAACAAAGGCTTTCGTACAAAGTATTAATTCAGTAAGCGTGTTCAATACTTTTCCCGTGTCATTTAACATTATTACACATAACTTAATTTATGGGCATCTATGGTTTGATTTCTATGCATGTGTGAATTGCATGGGTTGTTACCAACGTCTGGTGAAAATTTCATGTCAGTGACAATAGTGATGTGTTCAATACTTATTTTACCTGCTGTATATACATTATAAATGACCCAGAAACTGAAAAAAATTTGCCTGAGACAAATGCCTGAAGGATATAAAGGATAAAAGGTACAAAGCTAACTTTTGCTGTTAAGCATAAACATTTCAGTGTCACTGGGTGAACAGATGAGAACAAAGTTTTTGCACTGAACTAAGGAAAAGTGTGGAAATTTTACCTCTCTATGGTCAAACCATTTAAGGAAACAAAAATATGGCTACCATATTAATAACCAGACAAAGAATTATTTACCCATCGTCACTGTCACACTCCAAAGTCTATTTAAAAATAATGTTATCAATTACCTGTAAATTTACAGTAAAGGTAACAGTGTATAAATAGACGAAAGCTACAAAACTAATATTGTTAATACTTATAGCGCACTACATATCTAAATATCACACTCTTTAAATGGTGCTGTTTGTTATCACTATGATAAAAGGTGTTGGGTAAAGTTGGATTGTGTAAAAGAGGTAATTGAGGTGATGATCATAGCTCCAGATTTTCTGCAGTGTAACTAAAAAAAGGTAAGTGTGTGATGTGCAGATAAGAACTTAGTAGCTATGAGCTTCCCTTTCGTGTTAGCAACATTAGCCTTGTAGCTTCAGTGCAGTAGCTAACAGGTTTATCTTCAGGAAGTGTGGCTATGCACCAGGACTGGAATCCCACATGATCTAATAACAAAGTTGCAGACGAGGAACATTTTTTACTTTCGTGTAGGTGGTTAGAGATGAAGATTGCAGCCACACAGAGAGATAGCATGGAACCTGTTTCTATTTCTAAATGTTCTATTGCCTCACACTTCCAGGGCTGGGAAATACGCTTGAGGAATTACTGGAATCTAATTCTTCTTGTGATTTTTAAAAAAAAAAAAAATTCCAGACAAATCATAGAACATTACAGCATAATTATACTTACAAATGTGTCATTCTCTTTGTTTCTTATAAAAATCAGATTTAAATACATAAATAAATAAAAGAAAATTAGAAGTAAAAAAAATGTGGAAAATTCTGTAGAAATGTCATTTGAAAATAAATGAATAATTAGTAAAAAAAAAATCATATCTAGAAAAAAATAATATTAAAATAATAATAAGACACGTGAAAATAAATGTACCATTTGTAAAAAAATAAAAATAAAATAAAAATAAATAAATAAATAAATAAATAAATAAATAAATAAATAAATAAATAAATAAATAAAAAGAAAGAAAATTAGAAGTAAAACAAATTGTGGAAAATTCTGTAGAAATGTCGTTTGAAAATAAATGAATAAAAAAAATCATATCTGGAAAAAAAATTATATTAAAATAATAATAAGTCACGTGAAAATAAATGTACCAATAAATAAATAAATAAATAAATAAATAAATAAATAAATAAATAAAAAGAAAATTAGAAGTAAAACAAATTGTGGAAAATTCTGTAGAAATGTCATTTGAAAATAATTGAATAAAAAAAATCATATCTGGAAAAAAAATTATATTAAAATAATAATAAGTCACATGTGAAAATAATTGTACCATTTGTAAAAAAAAAAAAAAATGGGGGGAAAATGGGAAAGTAATTTAAATTGATTGTGTGGAAATCACTTTTGTAAATAATAATAATAATAATAATAATAATAATAATAATAATAATAATAATAATATAAAATGCATGTAAAAATAAATGAATATTTTTTAATATCAAATTTAAATGTATATGTGGATATAAAATAATGATCTTTTTAGTCACATCTGAAAATAAATTAACCATGTTGGAAAAATCAAGTATAAAGACAAATATCATGATTTAAAAATAATCCTATGTAAAAATAAATAAATAAATGAAAAAAATAAACAAAAAATAAAAGAAAGAAAGAAAGAAAGAAAGAAAGAAAGAAAGAAAGAAAGAAAGAAAGAATTATGTGTATAGAATCACAGGTGAACAAATAAAGACACATGAACTAATAAGGTGTAGATGTAGGTGTGCAGCCATATGTACCTTAAATAAAAGTGATTATATTAAAGAAGGATTAGACACAGTAAGTCAGAAACAGTGGGTGGAAATTCTTGGAGAACTGGAGATAGAGATTGAATTCTTAGAACAGAAAGAAAACAGACAGCTTTGTCGTGTACGAGATCAAATAAAGCAAACACCTTACAGAAGAAGAGCAAAATGGAGGCAGTGGATCAATATTTACAGTGTAAAGTGACAGGGCTGCAGTTTCAGAGTGCTGACAGCGTCGACTCGGCACCTCTAACCCCCACTACCGTGCTAATTAAGCTCCCCACAAATTAGTTTAATATGCACAAGATGTCTGGACTCATTAAACATGAGACCTTGTGTTGGGGGGAATCTCTGAATAGAGAGAGAGAGAGAGAGAGAGAGAGAAGAGTAAAAGAGGAAGAAATTTATTTAGGGAAAGGGGAAGGAAGGAAGGAAGGAATTTATTTAGGGAAAGGGGAAGGAAGGAAGGAAGGAAGGAAGGAAGGAAGGAATTTATTTAGGGAAGGAAGGAAGGAAGGAAGGAAGGAAGGAAGGAAGGAAGGAAGGAAGGAAGGAAGGAAGGAAGGAATTTATTTAGGGAAAGGGGAAGGAAGGAAGGAAGGAATTTATTTAGGGAAAGGGGAAGGAAGGAAGGAAGGAAGGAAGGAAGGAAGGAAGGAAGGAAGGAAGGAAGGAAGGAAGGAAGGAAGGAATTTAGGGAAAGGGGAAGGAAGGAAGGATACTGAGCATGAAATAAAGAGCATTAGAATAGAAAAATTAATAAATAGCAAGAAAGAAAGAAAGAAAGAAAGAAAGAAAGAAAGAAAGAAAAATGAGTGCTAGAGAGAGAGAGAGAGAGAGAGAGAGAGAGAGAGAAAGAGAGAGAAAGACAGGGACCCAATTTAACAATCTTGCTGTCAATGTCAAGTTCTCACAGACAAGAAGCTCTGTATATACATTGTCTCTCCCCTCCACATGTGTGTGTGTGTGTGAGTGTGTGTGTTTTTTTTCTGGTGGCTGCTCTTGGACCCCCCTGAGAACATATGACAGACAGTGTAGAAGTGGATACCAATCTTACAACCCCACCCCCACCCCTTCACACACACACACACACACGTGTTGAAAGAGCACTATTACACACCCCCTCACCCACCTCTGACATGACATAATGAGCAATGAAAATCCCATCTGCAAAATTTTTCATCTACACTGCCATCTACAACACAACAAAGTGATCTCTCGGTTTCTCTCTCTCTCTCTCTCTCTCTCTCTTGTGTGTGTGTGTGTGTGTGTGTGTGTAAGAGAGAGAGAGAGAGAGAGTGTGTGTTAAAAGAACAGAGAGGAGGGACAGAGAAAGTGTAAATAAAAGTAAAGAAAAATATATTTCGAGAGACAAATTAGTATTCATGAAGTACATTTCAATATTTATAGATTTGTCATTTATTTATTTATTTATTTATTTATTTATTTATTTATTTAGAAAGAAAGAAAGAAAGAAAGAAAGAAAGAAAGAAAGAAAGAAAGAAAGAAAGAAAGAAAGAAAGAAAGAAAATCAAAAGAATGGATGCCTGGAAGAGATAAAAGGAGGAGTATTCATAGATATAAAAAAAATGTATTCAAAAGCAAAATAGAGAAAAAGAATGTGTATTCATAAAAAATAGACAGTATAAAAGAAAGAAAGAAAGAAAGAAAGAAAGAAAGAAAGAAAGAAAGAAAGAAAGAAAGAAAGAAAGGTGAAAAAGCATGAAATTAAAGGAGAGCAAGACCGAAGAAGAAATTGACAGAGGTTGAGAAAACGCATGTGTGCACAGGATGAAGAAAAAAGAGAGAGAGTGAAGTCAGGGAAAGACTGAACGAATGCTTAAATACATGCATGCACAAGATACAGAGAAAGAGAGAGAGAGAGAGAGAGAGAGAGAGAGAGCAAGAGAGAGAGAGAGAGAGAGAGAGAGAGCAGTCCTGTTGGTGTTGTCAGTAAATTACACCACTACCCTGTTTTATAAGGTAGCGATGCGAGACTGATTTTTTTTTCCTCTCCCTCTATTTGTCTCTCTGCGCTTTATTCTGATCATGGCTGAATTATTCAGCAGCCCATTAGCGCTGAAGAGAGAGAGAGAGAGAGAGAGAGACAGACAGAGGTTGTATTTATATTTAGTGTGTTGACTGTGTTGACGGCTCACTTTTGAGACGCTCTGTTAACACTTCTGACAGGGGACGAGTCGACTACAATTAGTGACCAAGAGAGGAGAGGAAGGATTTCCTCTCAATCTCTCTCCCTCTCTCTCTCTCTGTCTTTCTCTCTCTTTCTCTCTCTCTCTCTCTCTCTCTCTCTCTCTCTCTCTCTCTCTATATCTGTCTGTCTCTTTCTCTCTCTCTCTCTCTCTCTCTCTCTCTCTGTATCTGTCTGTCTCTTTCTCTTTCTCTCTCTGTCTTTCTCCCTCCCTCTCTGTTTCTCTCTCTCTTTCTCTCTCTCTCTCTCTCCCCCTCTCTCTCTTTCTCCCTCTCTCTCTCATTCTCTCTGCTTGTGTATCACTAAAGGAATAGTTTGGTGAAATACACCACATCCCCAACAGCGCAAACAATTATCATCAAACACTCATCATTATAAAACATTGATTCAGACGTGCCACTTGATATTTCTGTCAGATTTAAGACTGGAGCGTTTATACTTCGGCGCCGTCGGATGCTCCATTCTGATTGGCTGAATGTGCTGTAACATGAATCACAGGTTTATATATAACCATAGTGTTTTTATAGTAACGGCTCATGGACAGTTACTTGAGGTGTTGTTTATTAAAATAAAATTGTGTAATCATGACTGTTGTGAATGTTTCTGGGAGATGTTTATGTTACATTTAAGGAAAGCGTGCCAGGCGTTAACGTTTTCACAGATTCCTAGCACAGGAAAGTCTTCAGAACAGTTTGTTTGGTTTCTAAATAACGTGACAAGCATGACGTTTTGTCTTGCTTTGTTTTTTTGTTTTGTCTCATTCACTTCAAAAAAGAGAAAAGGAGATACAGGTGAGAGAACAACTGTTTACTGTTATAAACATAAGTAATAACATAGGCTAGCTAATGTAATGGATGTTCCACGGTGTTAAGTCTTAACTGTGAAGGTGCTTTGCTGATTTATGTATAATGTGGTGACTTGAACAGCGTCACCATTTTACTTTACTTTCTTGCACTGGTGGGATTTCGGTATAGAACGTTTAGCTTGGAGGATATCGCCAATAAAGAGGAGACAGATGGAGAAACTGTGAGAAAAATGGACGTAATATAAAAAAGAAAAAGAAAAAGATACTGTATAAAAGGAGATTAGAGTGAAAAAAACTAAAGGAGAGAAATTGGTAAAGTGAGAGAAAGACTAATTAATTACATGCAAAGGAGAGAAATATGTGAAAGACAAGCTAAGCTTTTTGCTTTTTGTTTCCATCTCTTTAAGAATGAGAAAATGAGACAAGGCTGAAGAAAGTGTTATTGCTGCAATAACATACGCGATCTTGACTCTTTGAGGTTTAGCAACTTTAACTCTATCTATACACTGTTAAACAGCGTGAAGAGGTGTACAGTTGTTGTTGTTTTGGCCGCTCCCTGTTTGCGGATCATTTGGTCAGCATATTTGATTTTTGGCACAGGTTTTACACCAGGTACCCTTCCTGATGCAACCGTCCCATTTTACCCTGGCTTGGGAGAGTGCCTCCCCTCAGTGAGCAGTTGGTTTGAGCTTGGGCCATGGCAACAAGATCGCAGGATCTAGCTACTGAACCATGAGGGAACTGTGAAGTATTATACAGTAAAAAAATTTAAAATTGTAATCACTGGAGAATCATTGTGGTAAAAGTGGAATAACACACCACACTCCAGACCATGCTGTCATACCAAAATAACACACTTCACAGTATCACACCATCTCTGCATGTGTTATTCCTTATATAACGGCAACTTACAGGTTTCACGCTTGGCCAAATACGTTAATGTTTCTATAGTAACTCATTCATGGGGACGTAAGCAGGAAAAGTGTTCTGAAAGAAGACGCGATCTCTATGGCAGGAGTCTTCAGTGTAAGTGTATAACTGTCAGGAGGTTTTCCACCACAGGAAAGTCTTCAGGATCGTTTGCGTTCTGTAGTTTCTCAGTAATGTGGCAAGATTGGCTTTTCTGTTGCTGTTGTTATTGATGATGATGGTTTTAGTTTAGTATGCAAATGGGATTAACTGGTAACTATACACGTGGCTTTAGTAAATTGTAAAATTAATTCATTAAGTAGTTTAATAAAAACACTTAATGAGGGCTGTTATAGGAAAATATTCAACTTTGGGTGGTTTGTTTTCCAACCAGGGTTTTTTTTAACAGTTGTAAGTATTTATTAATTTTTTCAGTGCACTTTTTTGATTAAAAGTGAGTCAACTGCAATAAATTAAAAAAATGTTTTAAAACTCAATGAAGGCATGGTGGCTTAGTTGTTAGTACATTTGTCTCACACTTCCAGAGTTGGCTGTTTAATTCCTGCCTCTACCTTCTGTAAGTTCTACCTTTGGAGGTTTCCCCCCAGTACTATTGCGTTCTCTCCAGTCCAGAGACATGCACTGTAGGCTGATTGGCATCTCTAAATTATCCATAGTGTGTGAATGAGTGTGTGTCTGATTGTGCCCATTAATGGTTTGGCACCCTGTCCCGGGTGTCCCCTGCATTGTGCACCGAGTCCCCTGGGATAGACTCCAGGTTCCCTGCGACCCTGAATAGGATTAGTGGTATGGAAAATAGATAGATGGATGATGATGATGCACAGTAATCACGGTTTACTAACAAAATAATTAGATGTTTGAAGAAATTTTCTTCACAAACCACTGCCACTGTGAGAAATGTTCATCCTCCATTCTCAAAATGTGTATGTAGGATCAGGCAGTCAGGCGTTTTTATTTCCTAGAAAGAAGAAGAAGAAGAAAGCACACCCACACTATTCTGTGCACTGATAGTATATTAGAGCCAAGACATCAATTTTGGGAGAAAATGCGTCCTCAGCTAGAACACTCAGACTGCGAGAAGCACACTTTAAATCTTTGTTCTAAGTTTTAATCACAATGCATCTACTTTCTATTGACTGGCTAATATGGAACTTTATTCCCTTACAAGATATTAATCAAGTGCAGAAAGGGAAAATGTAGAAATGTCCTGTTCAGAATGGAGAGTTTGAGAAGTGCAGCTCTTTGGAACTAGAAATATATATATATATATATATATGTTTGGTCTAATGGCTAAATTTATTCCTTACATCTCTCACCTCGATTTAGTGTTTAAAAAGTACAATAAGAAGCAACTGTAGCTAATAATTAGCTAATAAGTTAGCGTTAAAGAACGATCGAACAGGAGCCAAAGGTTATATTTGTACGTTAGCGAATATTTATCCCTGAGAAGCTTAGATGAAGGAATATGTTTAATGCATTAAGTCCCCTCCAAAACTATTGGAACAGTTATACACCAAAGGCAGTTTGAGATCAAAAGATGAATATAAATTGACAGTTTAGGATTTCAGCTTTAAATTCCTGGTATTTACATCTAGTTGTGTTACACAACATAAAATATAGAACCTTTTGTGTCAGAGAAGACAATTTCTGAGGCAAGCAAAAGTACAGGAACAGGAGATAAGTCTTACAGATAAGTAATATCTGGTTGCTTTCAATACCTGCATCAAGCCTGTGACCTACTGATGACACTAAATTATTGGTTTCTTCATTTGTGAGGTTTTTCCAGGGTTTTACTGCAGCCTCTTTGAGTTGTAGTTTGTTTGGGGGTTTCTCCATTCAGGCTTCTATTTAGGATGCAAAATGCTGCCTGAATTGGGTTAAGGTCCGGTGATTGACTTGGCCACAGCAAAATCTAACACTTTATCTTCCACTTTATCCCCTGATAAAGTCCTTTGCTGTGCTGGCAGTGTGTTTTGGATCATTGTCTTGCTGCATGATGAAGTTCCTCCTGATTAATTTGGATGTATTTCTCTGTAAATTGGCAGACTGAATGTTTCTGTAGACTTCTGAATTCTAATGCTAATATCATGAGATCCATCATCAATAAAGATTAGTGAGTCTGTTCCAAAAGCAGCCATGCAAGCCCAAGCCATGACACTACCTACACCATGCTTCACAGATGAGCTTGTATTTTTCAGATCATGAACATATCCTTTCTTCTTCAATGCTTTGGACATTCCAAAGATCCTTTGGATCTTGGTTCCAGAAATTCTGTGGCTCATCTTTGTATTTCTTTACAAATTCCAATCTGTCCTACTGATTCTTAATGCTGAGTGGTTTGCATCTTGGGATATGGCATCTATATTTCTGCTCTCAAGTCTTCTTGACACAGTGGATTGTAATATCTTCACCCCTGCCCTGTGGAAGTTGTCAATGACGTCATTGATTGCTATTTTTGGGCTTTTCTTCACAGCTCTCACAATGCTCCTGTCATCAACTACTGTTGTTTTCTTTGGCTTACCTGTTCAGTATCTATTGCTACCCCAGTAGTTTCTTTCTTTTTCAGGACATGCCAAATTGTTGTATTGGCTACATCCAACGTTTGAGCAATGATTGATTTCTCTCTTTAATTGGCTCCAAAATGGCTTACTTTTCTCCCATAGACTGCTCTCTGAACTTCATGTTCCCTTATCCTTATTTTTTTTTTTTATCAATAAATGCAGTCTTCAGAGACGAAAGTGAAGGTTACAACCAAGAGTAAATGTTCAAAGGTACGTATTCATTGCTTAAACAATCAATCTTTAAGGACACACCTGGGTAACAAGAAACATCTGTCAATTACATGGTCCAATTTGTCTTCAACGTACAGCAAAAACAATTCAGTTGGCCTTGCTGTTTCAATCGTTTTAAAGAGGACCATATTTGTTAAGTAGCTTGATTATTGAGTCTGACTCATAAACCAATAAATCGTGAATCAATTTACACATAAAAAACATATTTTTTTACTCTGTTAACTGTGCTTTTTACTCTTCACCACTGTGACGGTTTAATAATTTTCATTCTATTCATCCTGTACGTTGATGGACAAATGATAAATTTATTACCTAGCCCCAAAGTGAAAGCTCTAATTTCTAGCTCTGACCCTGGCCCGGATATAAATTGCCTAAGCTAAAACGTAGTAGCTGACATAATATAATAACATATTGAGAGCAAAGTGCATTCAACGGAAATGAGCAATTAAATGAACTCCAGTTCTAAAGATGGTAAGACTATGCAGCTGGAGTCAAGTTTTTCATGTTATACATCAAAAAAACATGCCAAGTCATTAGTGAACATCTCGGCTATGAGCTGCAGAGCTTTTTCCCTGAAATCGCACCTACAGTATTTTTACTTTAAATACGATCTTTTTTTTTCTCTCTTTCGTCTAACTTCAGCTTCAGCAGGAGAACTGCATAACAATTTATTTTATTTGGTTTATGTACATGCATGTTCCAGATTCTGAAAAATCAGCCGTTATGTGTGCATGCTAATTAATCTTCCGAGTAAAATCACTTCTCTGCACGTAGGTGGTGAGATTAAAAAATGTGCAATAGGTAGAAAAAATTCTGAACAACCTTGAAGTATGGTTAATTTTGTTTCTAGATGTTAAGGCTTCACAAGTAAGGTAAAGATTACAGTATTAGGTTAAAAACTATACATGCACAGGGATGAGGTAGTGTTGTGGTTAAAGTGTTGGCATACTGATGCGACGGTTGTGAGTTTTGAATCCCATGCCCACCAAGCCGCCATCGCTGGGCCCTTGTGCAAGGGTCTCACTAATGGTGTAAATGTATTAAATTTCCAGATTTATAATCTGATGTTTCTGAGCAGAAAACATTTGGAGAATTTGGTAAAAACATCGCCAATAAGATGATTGAATATTTAACTAACATGATGAAATAATGCTGCAATTTTCTAGTAATGTACTCACCATGTTGTATAATGCAGTAGTGGCTTAGTTAAGGTCCTGTTAATGACTTATGTTAATGGTTATGTTGAGTTCTGTGACTGGAACACATTATGACCTGTCTGCCAAATTTATAAATGTGAATGTAAAAGTTTTTTTTTTTTTCCAATCCTGCAATAACAAATCACTAGAGCAATTTATCCCCAAACAAGGCTCTTTTATTACAGCCAAATTGTACAGTCTGCTGTAAGCTGGACTGAAAATCTCCCCAAAATAACACATGGCCATTTGTGCAATCATCTGTCTGATCTGTCTGCATATTTCTGCTTGTTTTTCCCCATGAGTATAATATGTCCTGATTGTCTAGGTACATGTAACTCTTCCACAAATTCAAAATCTGTATTTAAGTACTAAACGTTGCCTGTGAAGAGTGAATTGTCACCTTTGTAAAATTGTAAATTTCCCTTTCCCTATCTCTATCTATCTATCTATCTATCTATCTATCTATCTATCTATCTATCTATCTATCTATCTATCTATCTATCTATCTATCTATTTCTTTGTCTGTTTCAGTTCTCAAGTCAATGACCTCACATGACAAAATAGTCTCAGATTTCATGACATTTTTAAAGTAATTATCTATTAAGAAACCTTTTATTTGATTAAAACCCATACCTATTATAACAGCAGGCATGTAATGGGCTAAAAAGTAAGCAATCCATCCATCCATCCATCTATTTGGTCAGGAAAAAACAAATGCATGAGGACTGCTGACCAGTACAATTATTTTATGCTGTTTCAGCTTGTGTCATATATACTGGGTTGCCATGGTATTAAGTAAATCTACCATGTAGGTCACTATCTATCTCCCAGATATCATATGGATGGTGTATTATTCTCAGTACATGGATATGCTGGTGAGTGTTATAATGGTATAAATATTTGGTGTGTCAGATACAAGGCAGGTGTACCTAATAAAATGGGCGGTCATGTTATTGAACACAATCTAAGCCGGCACTTGATAATTTTAAAGACGTTTGAATTGATGAGTCCAGATCGATCCTAAGATACCATGATACATACATATGTTTAACTGATTTATGTTGCTATATGTGTTGCTTTTCCAGGCTCCTGGTGTCCACAGTATACACTCTGTGAGCATCTGCAGATTTAGTCAATGTCTGGTACAAATAAATGAACTATACTGTGAGGCACTCAGTGTGCTAAGAGCTTCATGGTAACTTTACTGTTAGCTGAATAAAGAAGACAAGTCCCCCATCACAGTACTGCTCATCACTTCATTTATAGATATTGATTTTATACACCAGGATCTAACAACTGGTGAGCCTGCCAGGAGCTACAAAATACAAAGCTGACTCAAGAACCCAAGCAGATTTAAGAAGTAGATCCAAGCTGTTTGTTTTGACCTGCGAGCCAAGCTCTAACTAACCTGACCAGTGTCTGACAACAGAAAAATGGGAGAGTTCAGGAGTGTTGATGTCATACATACACACACACACACACACAGTCGATCTTGAGTGAACTCAGTCAGTTTAAAACATTGAAAACTCAGCACAAGATCTAGAATACTGACTACCACGAATGATTTTACAAAATGTGTACTGTCCAAAGCACAACTCTGACAAGTGCATAGTGAAGAGGAGTTCTTGAACTTCTTGGATCATTGGTTCTTTTAAATCTATGTCAAGTTTGGGTGCTGCAAAAAATTTTTCAAAATTCCACGTAAAGTGGAACCTCGGCATACGAATGCCCTCCCTTACAAATTTTCACCTTAAGCACTGAAATTTTTAAAGACATTTGCATCAGCATACAAAGTATTTTCAGCAAACAAAAGAAATGAACGCCGGCTAAGATGTGCGTACTGTACGTTCGGGAGCCTTTCAAAACGTGTTTGCTTCAATGGAAAGCCAAGCAAAGCCAAGCGAAGCATGTTTATGAATTTAAGGAATATTTTTTCAGTCAGCTGATTTTCAGTTTCGAAAATCTATGTGATTTTTCGGGCGTTTTTTTGTTGACAGATTGGTGTTGTGGGTGATCTATTCTATTTTCAGCCCAAGCTTGGTGGCACGACTTCCTGTGAGGACCCTTGACATGGAATGCTTGGCTTGGGTCAGTTCTTTGTAAGCAGCCATACAGGTTACATACGCTTCGTATTGGGAATATTGGTCATATTTTTGAGAGGCTGGAACGGATTATCTGCATTTACATTATTTCTTACAGGACAATTTGGTTTTTCAATACAAACTCACCTCCGGGACGAATTAAATTTGTATGCCGAGGTTCCATTGTACACAAATATACACAGTCTCCATCTTCTTCTTTCGACTTTTCCCTTCAGGGGTCGCCACAGCGAATCATTTCTTTCCACCTATACCTATCTTCTGCATCCTCAACACTTGCACCCACTAGCTTTATATCCTCATTTATTCCATCCATATTCCTCCTCTTTGGCCTTCCTCTTTGCCTCCTGCCTGGCAGCTCCATGTCCAACATTCTCCTACCAATATACTCACTCTCCCTCCTCTGAACATGTCCAAACCATCTTAATCTGTCTTCCCTAACTTTGTCCCCCAAATGTCCAACATGAGCCGTACCTCTGATGTACTCGTTCCTAATCCTGTCCAACCGTGCCACTCCCAAAGAGAACCTCAACATCTTCAGCTCTGCTACCTCCAGCTCTGACTCCTGTCTCTTCCTCAGTGACATTGCCTCTAAACCATACAGCATGGCCGGCCTCACCACTGTCTTGTACACACAAATGTACACAGTATGACAGTGAAAGAATTGACTCTTGGTATCATGTAACTAGAATCAAAATAGAACAAAACTAGACTAAGAATAGAAAATATACCGATAGGAAAAAAAAAAAAAAATATATATATATATATATATATATATATATATATATATATATATATATATATATATATAATAGAAATTATATGAGTATAATATGCAGGCAATTTATATTTTATAGGTACAATTTAGACCATTTTACAAAAACTCAACTTTTTTTTTAAGCCAAAGGACAGAACTGTAGTTATATTATGGATATTTGGAATGATGATCAAAAAAATAAACAGTGGATCTTGTGTACAAAATGTTTTAAACAAATTATTCAAGTAATTATCCTGTAATTCACTGAGCAGCAAATTAGTCTTCTTCATGCTCTCTGTTCTTGGGTGATCTTTGTGATTTCTCTGTGCACTTAATAAAAGTATTTTTTAAGCCATAAACTTCAGAGAATGTTTTTATGGGTTTTTTGTTTGTTTGTTTAATTTAATTGTGTGCTAATTAAAACCAAAAAAACTCAGACTCTGTAAATGGACTAATAGGTGTGAAATCACCTTTTGAACTGAAATGTAAATAAAATACTTTAGGCTTCTTCTGTTTGAGTATAAGCAAATCTTCCTGTAAGAGACGGAGAGAGAGAGAGAGAGAGAGAGAGAGAGAGATGGTGAACTGAATAAAGATTTGATATTTAGGATTTTTTTCACACACCATTTTGGTGGAATTTTGCTCAGTGGGTCTGTAAACAAATCCGGATCACTATACAATAAAGATTACAGAACCAACCCAGAAAAGAGACAATAATTACAAATGTCATATTGCACCTCAAACGACAACAAATTATACAGAGTGTTTAGAACAGCAGCGTGTAATTGCAAAATTATAAACTGCTGAGTTGGAGGATGTTGATAAAACTGTGAGATGTGCAATATATGCTAAAAAATGCAAGCTATTCTTTATGTACAGGGCAAGTCACATCTAGTTATTTTGAGGTCTTGTCTACAATCCGTTGAAGTCTTCTTTTAGCAAGAGTCTGTGTTGCTGTAGCAGACCGTGATGGACCGTGTCAGGACTCTTTCAATAATTTCAGAGTTGAGCTGAGTTCTCTGTACTTTTTTTCACATGCCTCAGGAAATAGAGTTTCTATTGTGCCTTTCTGACAACATGGCCGATTTCCAAATCCCATTTAAGTGAGTTTCCAAAAGAGTGGTCTTAAAAATTCACAAAAGTCTGCACTGGTTATTGGATGGTTCCTTATTCTGATAAGTTCTTTGAGATTTAGTGACTTCCAGAAGTCTCTGATTAATTCCTTGGATGTGGAGGTGTTTGGAGGTGCCATTGTCCTCGCACCAAGTTACAGCATGGGACTACATCCTGTTGCTACGGTGATTCATCGTTATCTGAAAGCCGTCCAATAATGGCGGTGTCATAAGCATATTTGAAAAGCTTGCCTGAGCTGTTTTGACTGGTGAGTCCATTTGTGAATAATGAGAACAGAAGGAAAGAGAGAACACAACCCTGGGGAGTTCCTCTGTGGAGTGACAGGACTTAAGCGGATGTGTTGTTTACCCTGACCACCTGAATTAAAAAATGATATGCTGCTGCACTTAATTCGAAATGAGATGAAAATTAACTGTCAATTTCTGATATCAAACAGATGCAGCAACATGTTCATGGAAAGGGGGGTTGGAAAGTTTCATAAAGATGGCATTTGCTATTATGGAACTAGATTAGTAGATCCTGAGTGCATTTGGACTCAAACTTTAACAAATCTAAATTGAGCTCATCACTTTTTTCTCCAGCTGGTCAGTTTGGGTGTGTTCTTTTGCTGTAATAATTCAAGCCCCTTAAGATTTGGAGTGTTCTGAGATGCTTTTCAGCTCACTATGGATGTAATGATTGGTTATTTGAGTAGCTAGCTAGCTAGATGGATGGATGGACAGACAGACAGACAGACAGACAGACAGACAGACAGACAGACAGACAGACAGATAGATAGATAGATAGATAGATAGATAGATAGATAGATAGATAGATACTTTATTGATCCCAGATCCAAGAACCTTCCTGTTAACTCAAACCAGTCTGGACATTCTTCTTTGATTAACAATGACTTTCCACCCACAGAACTAATGCTAACTCATTCATTAAAATCCAAGGACATTAGCAGCTGTCTAAAATTCTCCAACTAGCCATTCTGTCACCAAACGCCATTGTATTGTGCTCATTTATAATTTGCTCTCTAATTTAGCAATCAGTAGATTAATTCTGTTTATTTAAACACCTTTTTTTTTAATTGTTTATTTAAACATCTGTTTATTTACCTGTACTCCGGAATTCTGAAATCGACTTATCGAAACAAATTATTTTTTTTATTGCTGCACGTCTGACATAAAATTAGACACGACACTTGTGGCTTTCAGTGGAAGATGTTTTTCCTCGGTTGGGAAAACCATACACAGAATTTTAGTGGTTGAAGATTGAATGAAATTTTAGATGCTTATGAATAAGCACTTGGGGCATCTAAGAGATCAGAACTGGGTGAAAAATCACCATTTACTTTGAAGACAGAAACAATCATCTGAAAAAACTAACCATTTTGTGGTTTTCTTTAGAAATTTGTATGAATATATTGCCCCTGGTAGGTTAGGTAAAACAGAAATATTATAAAAACTACAAGCCCTGAGTGTCTATTTTTGTATAAGCCATTAACCATCTCTGTAAAGTTTGACATGACAAAGAAAATCAATGTTGGACACAAGCAAAACAGGCACAAATTCCATTTTTTGGCCTCTGGCCTCTTCTTCCTTTTTTTCATTCAGCCATTGATTGACGTTGCATTAAATATGTCGCCCAGTATTTTTCCCCTTCCGGGAGGACAACCAAGTAAATACTCCAGACACACAGCAGGTCCTTCAGTCTCTTCATGGAAAAAATTTTACATATTTTCCTGAGAGATGTGAAAAAACTCACATCCGCCCACATCCAGACTACTTTTATCATCAATAATCTGCTGGATCTGAATATTATGTGGCAGTGTGGGAAGAGGCACCAATGTTTCACAGCTCTATAAATTATAAATGGTATGTTATTATCACAGATAAACTGCACTCTCAGGTTTTTTATTTTTTGGTGAATTTATGGAGAAAACAAGGTATGCAGTTACTGTTGCAGTACTTCCCTGTCAAAACTTTACCTTCACCACAAAATTCATGAAGTGATCGCTGAAAGGAAGAGGATGTGTTCTGAAGTAGCTATATTGGGAAAATATGATTTATGCTGTTTTGGGTGACTCGTCGACTAAAAGGATTTGGAGCAGTAGTTGGAAAATGTAAAAAGCTTATGTGCCTAGGAGATGTAGAATTATCTAGTGGAGACTTCAGGTCTGCAGTTAGGGAAGTTATGTATAGTTTTGCACTGATATTATCTGTATCCAGAAGCATTTTATTTGACTAATAATTTACTATGGGATATATGCATCAATATTACATCAATAGTTATGATGATGGGATCGTTAAGGTATGTTCACGCATACAGCGATTTTATCGCTGCAAGTCAACAGCTGCTGAACTACTGGTTGCCATAGTAACACTGTTTATCAGTGGATAGCAATCCACTTGATGTTAAATAAGTTTTTGCAGCTAAAATGAAGCGTTCCGGAAGTAGACTTGTCGTTTGGATATAAAATTCACCAGCGTATGTGTATGCATCATATAATATGAGATGAAGGAGAAACTGTGCATGATTACCTGATTATGTGAGCTGGACTTATTTTTTCTCTTTAATACAAGTTTTGGATATTAAACTCAAGTTAGTAAGTTTTCAAAAACTCAACTTAAATCCATGTGAGTTTGTCTTCGACTTGAGTTTACTCACATTTTGAAGGTGAACCATTATGAAATGTTTTTACAATGTGTGCTCTTTGCTACAAATCATGTACGCTCTACTCTCTTCATATATGCATACAGTTAAAAGTTTCTCAACTTTGTCACATCTCTGATGTGGACATGCCCACATCTATCACAGATATATAATTGTTTTTCTTTAAATATTATGTGCTGTAAATTCAACTTGCATATACTTTTCTATGCACATACTACAGCCTTATTTATTGATGTACATATCATTTGCTCAGTTTCTACTATTAGCACTTCTGGTAGATGCTAAACAGCATTTCGTTGCTATGTACCTGTACTTTGCAGTGACAATAAAGTTGTATCTATCCACTGGACACGTCAACATGTAGTCACTAATGGTCATTGTAGTTCATGTTGCCAGAAGTCACCAGTTCTCACTGGCAATGAATAATGTCTGGTCGCTTTATCACTGTGAGTCGCTGTACATATAAATGCAGCATTATTCATATTCATATTCTGAGAAGGGCTATGCAGCTGCTTTTCTCAATTTAAAGTTATTAATTTGAACTACCCATTCAGATTAAGCAAACCACTGGCGCTGTTTGTTGTTTACGCTTCCAAGATTGCCAAATTCTTCCTGAGTAGAAGAAGCATCCGAGACTGGATTTATCAGTGCTGTCTCTACTATGGCATGGTCATGAGGGCAAAAAAATTTGAAATTGAAAATGCAAACTAAATAAGTGTATCAAACGGGGATGGACGCAGCCGATGGTGTGGATCAAACCCGGATCTCTGCCGTAAGCTTGATCGCCCACAGTAGCAGATCAGACCCAAACTTGGGGATTCAGTACTGCTTTTATTTAACAAAACAACGACTAACACAACTTACATTAAACAAGAAAAGAAAACAAACCATAACTATGACATGGAAACTTAGATAACCTCAACAAAACATGACTATGCCATCAAGCACACACCATGTTATGTCCACAAGGTAAGAGACAATAAGCAAATAGCTTGTTTTTTACTTTGCTGTAAAAATGTAAAAATATGTAACTACTGCTCACTATTCATCAGCAATGCTATCTTAGCTAGCTATCTCCCAGCACCCACTGTTCCCACAGATGGCTACTAATGACTGACCTAGCTAACCAGAACAAAATTTCCAGGTAATTAGTCATTGTTTAACATATTGTATATTGGGATTAATGTAAGTCATAAAGGTCCAGCGTTCAAATTTGATGTGGCCAAGTGGTTAAGATGATGGACTGCTAAACCATTATGCCCAGATCACAACTTCCAGATTTCCCCACTTCCAATGCCTAAAAGAAAACAAAGCTAAGCGGTTAAGATGTTGTACTACTAATCAGAAGGGTGTGAGTTCGAATCCCTCTACTGCCAAGCTGCATCCTCTAAGCAAAGCCCTTATCCAATTGCTCTGTTGTATAAATGGCATGTATGTTAGTTGCACTCGATAAGGAAGTCTGCCAAATGCCACAAAAATTAGTAAAAGCTGGTTACTATTTCGTTTATTAATAATAAGTAATTATTATATTATTAGTTATATAAATTATTATATAATAATTATTATAATTATATTATATTATTAGTATATTATTTATTATTTAAGTTTAGCACTGTACTTTAACTTGCAGACATATCTATTTAGCATCCCTGACAGAATGGGGGGGGCTTCTTTTCACCACTAATTATCTATTGTCTTAAGATAGCTAGGCTGAAATAGCTTGAATTATATTGGGATGGACGCACAGAATTTTAATATTTCTTTCTGTTGGTTGGTTAGTCAGCTATGAGCAACATTTTCCAAAAGTCAAATATATGCTCTCTTTTGCTCTGTAGCACCGATTGTATGGTTACCTGCTCACCTGGTTTATTCTGGAAGTGAGTGTATTTATTCAGCACATTCATTCAGTGTGTGTGTGTGTGTGTGAGAGAGAGAGAGAGAGAGAGAGAGTGTAGGTTTCTTTTGTGCTGCTTCATGTCCTAGCTGCAGGAAAACCACATGCATTTCCCTGGAGAGCCAATCCCAACATATTCCAGGTCACAGAATCGTTCTTTATCGAGTTGTGCTGAGATTTCCTCAAATTAGTGAGATGCCACTAAAAATGTGTATCAGGTTTCCTCTATCAGTTTACTGTGAAGACGCAGGAGAATTGCAGATGAGATGATGGAGAAAAATCAGTTCTGTTATTATGACTGAAACTGCACGAGTGTTTGTCTCTGTATTGGATTTAATGGGAAATTATAAAACCTGCTCCTTAAATAACAGTGTCGAATAAACTCTTAAAGGTTTTTTTTCCAGTTTGCAACTGACTGATGGGGTGTGATAGTCGCTGAAATAACACTTAAAGTATTAAATTAATAAAATGAGTGTGAAGTAATGTAGTGTAGATTAAAGTGGAGTACTAACAATGAGCAAGTAATTGTAAGATGGGTGCATCCCAATAATAATCTAATGCTCCGACTGCTGATCACTACAATTAATCCAATGTGTTTCATTACATAATGCATAGTAATGGTAAAATGTGTTACTTGTTAGGTTAATGACAATTCCAACGTGTTTAATTCTAACACGTCTTACAATTTTGACAATAGGATTTGGTTGTTTTGTAATATAACACTGTACTGTTGTGCATAAAAATGTAACACTGTTGGATTACATGTTACATTTTTCCATTTTGACTGGACTACACAGAGTCCTGACCTCAACCTGATAGAACACCTTTGGGATAAATTAGAGCGGAGACTTCTCGTCCAATGTCAGAACCTGACCTCACAAATGTGCTTCTAAAGAAAAATCCCAATAAACACACTCCTAAACCTTGTGGAAAGCCTTCCCAGAAGAGTCGGAGCTGTTATAGCTGCAAAGGGTCTGTACAACTCCTTATCACATTCATGTGCATGTAAAGGCAGACGTCCCAAAACTTTTGCCAATATAGTGTACGTGTTACTATATTGTATTGCAATGATACAGTGTTGTCTGTTACTATGCTACAATTTTGGGAATTCCTACATGTTTTTGAAAGCAATATGTTAAAACTAGTAAATATCTCACACAGTGATTAAGTCTTGGTGAAGTGATTTTTCTAGTGTTTGTGATTCCACAAAATTCTGAGATTTTTACACTGTGAGTGTTAGAATGGGAATTGTGTTTGTTTTGTGCTTTATTCAGTATTTCTAATGTTATAACCAAAACGTCACATAATAGCGAATACATGCTACATCAGTACATCACATCCCCTGTAATTATCTTTAATAAGGCATCAGCTGTGCTTTGTTGATCTATTAATATTTATTACACATTACACAGGAGAGTAGCAGAGGGTAAAAGCATTCACATACGCTGTTGTTCCAGCATAAGATGCCATGTAAATGAGAACATGGATCCAGAGAAAGAAAGCCTCCACCATTAGAGGGAGAAAAGGCTGTAATAGAGGCTCACGGGACTCTTTTCTGACACACAGTCATAGCTGAGTGGACGAATGTGCTGTAAATCCTAGCATCCTGACCACATTTTATTCTTCTCAGGAACCATAGCAGTGTGTCAGAGCTAGTCAAGTGCAAAGAAACTTGTCATAGCAGACCTGTGGCTGAAGATAAAAGACACGAGTCAGTGTGTTACACAGAGTTTGTCACTCATCTGGACCACTATGGACACATAGCAACAGGCTAGAGCTCACCAAGCAGCTCAACAAGCTAGAGCTTACCAAGCAGCAACACCTCGTACACTGGTGGCTATGAAAAATAATGTGTAGAATAATAAACTAATTCCAATAAACAAATTAAAATGGCCTTGAGACTTTTATCCTCATGATTATGCATGAAATGGAAACCATCCCCATGGTCTTCTATCATCCTACATAACTAGCTTGCTAGTTAAGTGCTAGAATGCTAACCTGCATGTGTTACTGGTAGATATGAGCGGAGTTTCATCGTCAAACATTACATGACCACTACCATTACTTTAACAAGTTCCAGTATGAGTATGATTTCAAGCCTTGCTTTGCATCATCAGCAATTTATAGACCTTAACAAGCAAGATTTGATTATATCTGATGTTAGCATGACATGCAGGCTATATAGTACTATTCAGGTTACCTGATATCTGCTTCTTGTTAGCATGTCCAACATGTTAAAATCCAGGAATAATTAGCATATCTGTTATATATATATATATATATATATATATTTTTATATATATATATATATATATATACACTGAGCTTCATTCGTGTGCCCACAAATCATGTAAGCTCACAGGTAATAATTCTGAATGCAGTTTAGAACAAAACTCAATTTTAATAGGAAAGTATCATCAGCTATAAAAAATAGAAATAACAGTATAATAGAAATATATGTTTGTGAAGTCATATATAAGATATGGAGTATGTCATTCTTCTGCCACAACAATATGACTTCAAATAGCACTTGAATGACACTTCCTGAATTGTTTAACCTTGCTTTAAAAAGGACAAGACATGTTTTGTTTTATCATAGTGATAAAATATTCTAGATTTGAAAGACATCAGAGAGCTCACACTCATGATATTCACTGCAATCTGCTATAAAGATTCAAATCTTAAGGACGACCAATGCTAAGACAAGACTAAAATGCATCATGTGGTGAATAGTTACACAGGAGATGCCAATATTTTTATTATAAAGTGAATTGGTTTTATGTGACACTCACTTTTCACATTATTAGGAACACTGGTATACCTGTACAGCAGGTCTGTGGGTCAAACCAAGGAAATGATAATTCATATAATTACTCTTTAAAACCATAGTGAGCAGAAAAGCATCTCAACATGCACAAGACCTTGAGGTGGATGAGGTTCCACAGCAGAAAAAACACATTGTGTTCCACTCCTGTCAGCCAAGAACAGGAATCTGAGACGATCATGGGCACAGACTCACCCAAACTGGCCAATTGAAGATTAAGAAAAAAGTGTCCAGTTTTGAGTCTGTGTCTATGATAGTCTGTGCCAGAGTGAAATCTGATGTGGTTTTCTGCTGTTGTAGCCCACTCACCTCAGGGTTTGATGTTCTGTACATGTTGAGATGCTTTTCTGCTTACCACATTTGTAAAGAGTGATTCTTTGAGTTAGTATAGACGTTCTGTCACCTTAAATCAGTCTGGTCATTCTCCTTTAATTTCTCACCTCAACAAGGTCTTAGAGACTGCAGACCAGCCACTGGATGTTTCAAACTATTCTGTGTAAACTCTAGAGATGGTGTGTGTGGAAATCTTAGCAGACCAGATCATCTAGCACCATCAATCATGGCACAGTTGAAGTCACAATGATCACTGATGCTTGGTGTTAACATTAGCAGAAGCTCTTGATCTGTATCTGTATCTGAGTTTATGCACTGTGCTGCTGATACATTATTGGTTGTATAAAATGATCAGGTAAACACGTTTTCCTTTTAAAGCAAAAGTTATAAAGCATAGCTCTCTCGATCTCGACAATTGCTCGAATGTCAAAGAAGAATCATGGCCTATATTTTCATAAGTTTATCCACCATAAGAAATTCATTTTAAACAAAGCTAATGTAAGCTAAAGTAAGGGAAGCTAACAGAGCTAGCATACAGAAAAGTAATCAGAATTCAAATAGATTTAGACTTTAATAAGAAAAGACTCTTTTAGTGTTCCGATCCAAAGAATTTGTAGCAGACAAATTAAATTCTTCAAACTTTGGCCCACATATCCGACTTCAGTGGCATGATATCAAACTAATATGTATGAGGAAGGTGTTTCGACTCGAAGACGGTCACTACTACAGCGTCAACTTTAGCTCAAAGAAACATTTTGTCCATTTTTATGATTACAATTCCATGTTAGCCGGTGTGTTTGAGATATTGCGGTTATATCTCAGTGGTTTGAAGTGAGCTTGTAATGATTTAAGTACGATATTTGTTGTTGCTGAAATATTAGCTATATGCTTTCTCTACAGTGGCTTATAGCTTCAGGGCAAAAAGCAAACTTCAGACAGCAAACAGATGGACACTTAATGACCAACACGTAATATTCTTACCCCTCCATCTTACACTACGTTACCATTTTTCAGTAAACCACACGTTTTGACTTCAGGCCTTGTAATATACATGTAACATATTTGAATCAGTTTCAACTCCACACCATATGATAGGGTGTGATTTGTGCTTTATATAATTTCATTTATTGCTGTAGATCAGAGATATATTAGTAGCTCATGAGTGTAGGGGAGGTGGCTGAGCTGCCATCATTAAAGCATCTTTCATGCTTTCTCAGTTTTACTTCAGTCCATCTCTCATCAACACTTCTCTCAACTCTCTCTCTCAACTCTCTCTCTCTCTCTCTCTTTTCCCTCCTGTTTGACATTTCGACTCGGTCTCTGCATCAAGAAATCCCGCTGAGTATAGTGGTATTTCTTCCGTTTGAAATGTAAAGTGAAAACCAACCCGGTGGGCTTGGGGTCTTTCTGAAGCATCTCCGGCTTTCAAAACTGTGGTTCATATCTTTCTCCAAAAAAAAATACAATACGATCCAAAAAAGTCTGAGTTCTCAACCAAAAAAGTTGCTTTTTTCTCAGATGAAATAATCACTGTTGCTAATTCTGCTACCAGGAAGTGATATTGCCATTATTTGCATTGCAATCTGCAATTCATATCAAGTTATTATTTACACTGTAATTATTGCTGTTGTTTTTTTTATTATTTACACTGTAATTATTGCTGCAAATTTTCCGTACAATTCCTGCATATATAAGTGATAAATTGGCAACATTTCTATGCTCCTGTGACTCATTTGGAAGGCAGCTACCATTTGAGCTCTGTTATTTTTAGTAGAGTGTAGAAATGGGTGGAACTTCGTATTTTTTTTTGTTTTTTTTTTTGAAAGGTTCTGGGATTATATCAGAAAATAATATCAGGACAAATAACGGGTCTGAAAGTCTTTTTAAAGTATTTTTCTTTTGCATCACATTGAAGGAAAATGTACTCTACCAATTTAAGGATCATTTACATCCACTCCAGGTTTTCCCACAATTATAAGATAATAGATGCTTCAGAGAACTTTTATGATGTAGGTTTATATCACCTACAGACTGTATTCACTGAGAGGCCATTAAGAAAGGAGGAAAGTAAACTAAAAAGTGCAGTCCTGCAGGCTGAGTAAATTGGCTATTATGATGACAGCTACATCTAATACAAAAGACTTTATATTCACATATTTCACAACATCATGATTTGAATCGGTTCCTGCAGCATGCTATCGGCTAAAGATTTTTTAATAGACTGCATTTATGGGAAAAAATAAAGGAGGGTGAGGACAAATCCAGCCATAGTGTCGAAGCCATGTGTCCTTGTGTCCACAGTGTAAATGATACCTGTGGGGGTGTAGGCAATCCCATAATGTAGACACGTTTTTTCACACTTTTCAATCCAGTTTTGATGGCAATCGTCATAGCAACAGCACTATTTATGAATGAGGAGGCTGATCCACCATGTAAAATTGAACATGTTCTGCACTTAGATGCAGAAATGAGAGATTATAGTAACCTCATGGTTTAGAAGCACACACTAAATCAGTATAGGGCTTTTATGTGAAATAAATACTATACTGCACATGTCCAAGCCGAAATAAAATAAAAGGGACAGTTTAAATCTATATTATTATAACTATACTGTATGTAAATATTGTAAACATGGAAATAGTGCACTATTCCTAACTCAGACGGCACAACCGAAATGGACTTATCAGACATTTTCAATCAGTATAAACAAAGGAGATATTTTAGTACTGCAAGTCTGATATAATATTAGTCAGGACTCTGTTGGCTTTCAGTGTGAGATGCGTGTTTTTACCTCTTTTGGAAAACCTTACACAGAATTTTTGTGGTTGAAGATAACACCTTTAAATTTTAGATGCTTAGGGGGCATCAGAGAGAGCAGAAATGGGTTTGATATCAGCATTTACTTTGAAGATGTAAACATTTATGTGGGAAAAAAACGACTAACCATTTTAGTGGGGTTTGGGAAACTGTTCTGTAAAAGATTTAGCCCTAGTAGGCTAGGATAAAACAAGAAAAAGTACAAATTCTTAAAAGCCCGAATGTCTGCTTTCATACGCTTCATTAAACACCACTAACATGAGAAAGAAATTCAATGCTGAACATGAGCACAAGAAAACGGGCGAAAGTTCAGTTCCAACTTTCAAGTCACGTGTTGAAGAAGAGAATGCATCTCCTAGTTAATCTAACTGACACCTTTTTCTTTTATGTTATTTATACTGTAGTGGATCTAAGCATCCCTGATCAAATGGAACTTGGGATTTTTCCTATATCTGAGTAGGAATCTTTCTTTTAAGCTAGTTGTTCAGACTGAACAATCTCATCTCTCCTTTCAACTGTGACGTGAAATTCCACCTAAAAACAAGATGTCAGAGTGCGAATTTACATTCCAGTCGTAAATTCGTCAAAGAGTAACATTTCATCCTTGCCATTTAATGTTCTCGGTTTAATAATAACATCTAGAAATAGGCTCTCTTGTTTCCCTCTTGAAGTTAATAAGACAAAAAAACAAGCTTGTCTTGTTACCTAGATATTAAAAATAAAAGTTCAAACTCCTGTCCTGACAGCTCTTCAGTGCTGTCATGGTTATAAAATGGGCACTGAACTACATTACCCTCATGTTACCCCTAATAAGCACGTGTATTTAAGTTCTGGTTCCTGTGTGTTATTGTCAAGCTTTTGTCGTTGTATTGCGCATGGTCTGCCTGTGTTTGCTTTATAGTCATTGTCTGTCTTTATGGTTCTTGTTTCACTGATTTGGGTCTTAGTGTTGCGCTTTTTACGATAAAAAAATCTGCTACCTTGACAATATTGTGACGCTGGAGACTCCATGGAGACCCCGTCCATGAAAGTTGAATAAATCGCTTGTGTAAAACTGTTCAATGTTGTTAGTTTTAGTTTATCTGCAGTGTCTGACATAACAGTCCCTGTGAATGAGCTGCAGCATGTAAGAAACAACATATCAAATGATCTGTATTACAAGATTTTCCTTTACTTACACACATGTTCACCTTTGCACACACTTGGCTTTACCAGCATGAAGCCCAGCACAGCTCAAACGTCACAACCAAAATAAATCCAAACCCAAAAACACTTCATACATGCCTGACTTCATACAAGCCTCGTTCTAGCCGAACACTAGCGAAGGTTCTCGCTCAATACGAATCATTTATCACTCAGAACACAATGTCTAGAAAGGCATTAACATCAGATAATATTACCAGATTCATCATTCCATTCCAAAACAAGAACCTGGTACCTGGTATATTGTACAGAATGTACTACAGGATGCATTACAGGAACGAATGAAAAGAAAAACAGCAACGGCAAAAAAAAATAATGCAATATATGTCAATGTGCTTGATGTCATTTTTTTGCAAGGAGTAAATCCAAAGTACAAAAAAAAAAGGAAGCCGTGGCACATTACATACCACTGTAGAGTAGTGGTAATGCAGTGGTTAAGGCTTTGGGCTGTTGTTCAAAAGGTCATGAGTTCAAATCTCTGCATTGCCAAACTACCCCTTAACCTTCAACTCCTCAGTTGTATTTGGTTGCTTCGGATGAAAGCGTAAACCAAATGAGGTAAATATATGCAGTTATGCAAAAAAGAAAAGAAGAGCACAATTCTGTCTTTCAGTTTACTTTATGCTTGCATACGGTTATGTTGATGTAATATTTTATTCATGTAGAATTGTAGGCTTTTGAATGTGGTGAATTCAGAGCATTTTAATGCAATGTTTCTGTTTGGTTCATGTCCATTCACATTCAAATTGTATTTCTCACATACGTAATCATACACAGTACAACATGTCGTGAAATGCTTTTCTTGATATGAAAATCGAGCCATACAAGACTAAGGAGGTAAAAAGAATTCAAATAAGGTAGAGGAATACAAATAAGATACATATAAGAAGAAGAAAAAAATAGCAGAAAGATAGAAGCAGAAGATAGCAGAAACATAAAGGCATGTAGGAGAAATATGGTCGGAAATTGCAACAGAAAAAGAAATAGAGATCTGAATACAGTGATTGGATCTGAATATGGTACAGTGATGTGTATGAATTAGAATTAGATAGATTATTTATTTATTTATTTATTTATTTATTTATTTATTTATTTATTTATTTATTTATTTATTTATTCACTTGATTTTGTGTTTGATTTATTTTTGTTTGTTTTTATTAAATATTATTCCCTTTTGTTTATGTACCTATTTATGTGTTTGTTTCCAATTTTTTTTGTTATAAAAATAGTACTTTGCTTAGTTTCAAACTTTTATTGATTAGTCTGCAAAACAGTATGTAAACATGTATGAGCTATATACAGTATTTGCACACATATTCCATTTTTATTGTATCTGATTTTTATTTATTTATTTATTTATTTATTTATTTATTTATTTATTTATTTATTTATTTATTTATTTATTTTTATTTTTCATGTGTACATGACAAATTAAATGTGAATTTGAAAAGAGTTCATGAATTTTCACAACCATGAGGTTTTGCAGTGCTTTCTGTGTCAAAACAGTGAAGTGACACCGTGTAGACCTCCGTTAATGGTGCTAACCGTGTAAGGAGTGATAAATGCATGGGTCAGAATTATGCAGAATCAGCACTATTAGCCCCTGAACATCATATTGTGATGTACCCCTACCTAAGCTCTGGTTTCTGTGTACCTCCTTATCATGCTTATGCTGATGTCATGTTTTGTTTGTCACATGTAAATGTTACAAGCCGTTTGGCTTGTACTTAGAGTGTTGTTATTCTCGTTACATCTTCCAGAATAAAGTCTGCACTTGCATCTGCTGCCGTGAGAGCATGTGACTAATTGTAGAAAAGAAAACAGTAATGTAAACCTGGGATTTGAATTACAGAGCTGTCAGAGCTGCTCCTCTAGAAAATGAATCAACCATTTCTGGCCAATGAGATTTGAGAATTCAAAAGCACTGTGGTAAGTTTCCTTTCAAGTTTCTATACTAGTGTATGATATATTATTACATCACTGGCATGGTAAAGGTGTCTTGTGTAACTTGTGTACTTTTGTACACAGACTTTTGTATTTGTTCAAAGAAAGTGAGACGGTAGAACATCAAGTATTGACTCAAAAGCACCTCTGATCTAATATATGTGGCTGCTTGTATTGTTTTCTTGTGCGCACACACACACACACAGTGTTAACACTCATGGTCTGCACTCACCCTCCAGTTTTCTTTTCCTGCTTCGTTGTAATTAAAACAGCAGGTGGGATATCCAGTGTTTCCTCCTCCCAGTGTGAAGCGGAAGCCATCTGGTTCAAAGGAAGGTTATTGTATTCAAACACAACAAGAGGGTAAAGCATCAAAAAGCAACAGAACCGCTGATCTGACCTAAAAGTTCAAGGCCGGGAAAAAAAATCTGAAAGCGGCGTTGATGTGCAGCAGTCCTTCCGTGACACAAAGCATGAAATCTGAGATAAGTTTAAGTTCACCAGTGGAATGATATCTCTGGGACATTTCTCACCTTCTCACCTTCCCACCAAGACGCTCCCGAGTCCCAGACGGATCGCAACTCGTTGCTGTGTTAATATTTCATAGGATCTATATAAGGTCCTGAGCGCACATGAACTGCTTTGGATCCAAATATCAAACGTTTGCTCTCTATTGTCCAACTCATTTCTAACCATCTTTATTTAATGACTGATTTTATTACTCAGCGTCCGCTCCGTTACACCAAGACACGAGATCGTGAGAAAGGTAAGACATGATTTTAATAATGCAGAAAGGAGAAGCGTGGGTCCCGAAGTGAAAACAAATTCACAGAATCTTTTTTTTATCTTACATCCAGATCGAAATGCCATAAATCCAAGGCTTAATATTATATATGTACATATATTACATAATCGTACTAATACAGATTCTTGTTCTTGGCTGACAGGAGTGGAAGCTGATGTAGTCTTCGGCTGATGTAGCTCTTCAGCCTCAAGTTTCGATGTTTTGTGCATTCTGAGATGCTTTTCTGCTCACCACAGCCGTAAACAGTGATTGTTTGAGTTACTATATCCTTCCTGGCAGCGCCAACCCGCCTGGCCATTTTTCCTCTGACCTCTCTTATCAATAAAGCGGTTTTGACCCACAGAGCTGTGACCGCACACTTGGTGTTTTTTGTTTTTCACACCGTTCTGTTTAAACTGTTTGTGAAAAATGCAGGAGAGCAACAGTTTCTGAAACACTTAAACTAGCCCATCTAGCAACAACAACCATGCCGAGGTCAGAGATCACACTTTTGATGTAAAAATTAACCTAAGCTCATGACCTGTATCTGCATGATTTTTTTTTTTTTCCAGTGCACTTCTGCCACATCATTGGCTGATTAGGTAACTGCATGAATGTGCAGGCGTTCCTAATAAAGTGGATGGTGACTGTATAA
Organism: Hemibagrus wyckioides; assembly: GCF_019097595.1. Classification (NCBI taxonomy): domain Eukaryota; kingdom Metazoa; phylum Chordata; class Actinopteri; order Siluriformes; family Bagridae; genus Hemibagrus; species Hemibagrus wyckioides. Next base: position 6,664,014 of record NC_080732.1, on the reverse strand, counting down.
ACAAAACAAGCTCACTTCATCTGACCCGATGGTCTGCATGAGCCTGGATCACAGTGATTGATGATTTTCTGTACATCATTAGAACGTATTAAGTTTCTTTAATCACAGGTCTATTGTTAGAGCATCTTTATCACATAAGCTGACATGGAGAGAGTGTCATATCACACAGTCTCTTAGACAATCATTTTCAAAAGAGCATCATAATCTCACAGCATAAAAGCAGATTTTACATTTACCCTGTAAATACTGCCCTGAGCTTTCCATAGCAGTATTCTATAAATATGTCAGGAGTGAGCTATAAAGCAAAATAAAGTGTAAAATACTGTACTGAGAAACCTTTTGGTTTATTATATGGTATATGGTTTACTGAGGACCTTTTATACTCTAACATGCAGGAAGGGCATCGTTTCCCAGTGAAGACATCATCTAAATCCGGATCTCGACGGGATAAGAGTCAAGCACTGCACCTAAATGTAAGCTTCCATGAAATCCTGTTGTTCTCGCACCAGAGACAGCAATCCCTTCTGAAAACGTGTAAAACTGTACAAATCTGATGGGATTAAACTTTTTTTTTTGAAGTACAGCTGCAGAGGCGGTTTCAGTGGGACGCGGTGTTCACGAAGCAGCAACAAAAGCGACGCTTCAGCTGCCAGGTTTATTCAACGTGAATTCAGCATCTGTTAACGATGCAGACTAATGAAGGTTTCAGCGTCTGAGAAGAATAACTCTCAGGTTTTATATTGTGTAAATAAGTACATGGCAAATATATTATAACCTTATGCAAAGGTGGAATGATAAGCATTCTGGTCCATGATCAGTTGACCTTTTAGGGTCTAAGCACATACTAAATCGTTTAAGTTTCATGTACTTGTAAGTATAACGTTCCAGTGAATTTTGGATTTGTCCAGTCAGCCACAAGAAAGAGCATTGGTGAGGTTAGGCACTGATGTCAGGTGAAGAGGATGCAGTCAGCATTCCAGTTTATCCTAAAGATGTTCAGTGGGGTTGAGGTCAGGGCTCTGTGCAGGCCTCTCGACTTCTTCCACCCTATCTGCTCAACTGGTTCCTCCATCTCTCAGGGTATAGAATAGATATGCATCAACACTCTTCTCAGCTCTGGCACCTGGGTGGTGGAATGAAAAGTTGAGTTACTGGCTTTCTTCAATCTACAGGTAAAGAACTATCTTTTACTAAAGCACTTTTTTCTGTTTGTTTAAACAAATGTGTGCTATACAACCTGCCAAGTTTTAGACCAGTGTCTGTGTATTCATGGACAGTTTGGGCAAGACCTATATATGGGTGTGATGGACAGGTGTCCATAAACGTTTAGCCATAGAGTGTATATGTATTTTATTGTATTCTGATTTAAACAGGAAGTGAGTGTGGCCTTTCTTTATACCCCTGAAACCTTTAGATTTTTTGGGAACTCAGAAGACCTATCTCTTCTTAAAACATTTAACTAGCTCTATTTCGCCTGTTTCTTTATTTGTCACATATACATTACTGCACAGAAAAATCCTTTCTTCGCATATCCCATCCTTGGGGTCAGGGTGCAGGGTCAGCTATGATGCAGCACCCTGACGCAGGGTGGATTGGGGGTCTTGCTAAAGGGCCCAGCGGTGACAGCTTGGCAGTGCTGGGGCTTGAACCCCAATCTTCTGGTCAACGACCCAGAGCCTTGACCACTTGAGCTACCACCACCCCAGTGCCTGTTTTCTTTATGTATTGTTGTGTGTATTTAAAAATTCCTCCCAACACAGTTTTTAGGCTGACCTATTAAACCAGTGTTGATAGAGACTTCAAATCACTTCTGTACGCCACTCTGGATAATGCCAGAAATGTAAATGGTCTCAGCTATAGATGTAAATAGGACTTTATTGTGTGATCCCATTCATACAGTTATAACTTTTGGTTTTTGGTAATTATTATTATTAATTTTTTTAATTTGGTTCTATTTTCCAAAAATAAGCTTTACATCTGAGCTAATATAGCTAACAACAAAGGAAAGTGTATAGTCACACTGCATTTTAACATATCGTCATATCTAAGAAGAAAATAACCAAAAAATATGTTTCAATAAATCAATTATTTCGAGTACTATTATCCAAATCACTTCTAACATATAATTCACATCATTTTTTTTCCTTTTGGTCTTCATTAATCCCATTTAAACAAATGAAGCTGAGCTCCACTCATCAAATACCATGCAATCAGAAAATAATTTTTAATATTCTCTAGTGCTGTAATGTCAAGCAGAACTGTCTGTTAATGTTCTGACATGAAGCTTAATCAATAACTTCATTTGTTCATGTTAATGCTCCTCATCGCAGGGTACAGTGGATGAAAAATGACTGGAAAAGGGTCTTGCCTTGATGATGGAGAAAAGCTTCGATTTTGTTTTTGAATCTATGTACAAGGGAGATTTATACCGTGGTCCAAGACTTCGGTTAAAAAACCCTTTGATTGGTCCTTTAGGTTTAAAAAAGCTTCAACTATTAAACCCTAAAAAAAAGTTTTTTAGTCTTCAGAAAAGAATCGCAGGACAAACTTTCAGTTCAAGATCACATGTAATACAATTTAGCTGCCTAAATGTTTGTTTTTAGAGGACTACTCACCATGCATTATATAATACCCTATACACCTCCTAGGAATAGTTAACAGATTTATCATGCCTTATACACTCCTTATATTACACCTCATATATTATCACAAAGCACTGAGGTATAAACATCAAGGAAGCGTTTGACAGGTGAAAAAAATGAGGTGTGCTTTCTGATCGAACCATCAATCACTCAGGAAGAAGACTATTTTTATTCTGTGGAAAAGCACAGAAAGTGAGCAGTTAATTTTAAGAGTAGCTGTTGATAGATAGATAGATAGATAGATAGATAGATAGATAGATAGATAGATATATAGATAGATAGATAGATAGATAGATAGATAGATAGATAGATAGATAGATAGATAGATAGATAGATATACAGGTTTACAGAGCATGTTGTTGAGACTAGAGGATTGGGATCCCATGGGATATAACAATAATGTCACACCAGTGGGAGGGATTAGCTTTCAAGTACATAAAGCCAAGGGTCAGGTATGAAGCTTGTGGGTCATTCATCCTTTCATTCTTAGTAACAGTCTGGTCAGGGACATGGTGGTTTAAAATCTGGTGCTACGTGTTCATTTTGGGGAAATATTACTGAATTCACTAAGAAAATATCATGAGCAGGTGCAAGCAGAAGATAATAGCTTGGTGAGAGGGGTTAAAAATACACATATATCATACACACATAAAATACAGAATGTCATTGTGTATTTCTGTAATACACACACACACACACACACACCTGTATATACAGACAGACAGATGCCAAAGTCCACCAATCGCGGCTATGATTAAAAACGTCTGTTATTATTAAAAATTTATGTTCAATTTTGTCCAGTTTGTTCTGTGACCATTTTCGCTGTATGTCATGAGCTATTGATTTTAATAAGTTGGAACTGCTGTGGACTTAGGAAATGATGCCTACATGAGAGCACACACTGGCACTGACTGACTGAGGGTTAATGTACCATACACTTATCAGGTTCAGGATAAAAAAAAAAAGGTATTTATTTAATCAAGTATGAACTGTACATTATATATTAAGAATCATGTAATGTTAATTGACTGGGCAGTGGTTAGATGGCAAGGTAGGGCATTGGAAAACATGGATATTTTAACAAAAAAGAAAGGAAGGAAGGGGAAGGCAGGGGAAAAGACCTGAGCAGTTTGTGTGATTCTGTTCCCATGAAAGTGGTTATGGTTACACCAGCAGTTTTAGGTACAAATTTAAGGGGAAATTATCCACTTTGGGCACAGTGAAAATCTGAAGTGTATCTATTATCCACAACAGCAGAAAGTGAAACACAAGTAGGGCAAGAAGATGAATCAGGCAGGTCCAGAGGATGAGAAGACACAGACACAGACATCCCACCAGCACTGTATCAAATAGTGTCGAGTCTTGGTGGAAGACCAGGCTGGTCTTTTCTGCTACCTACATGAGTATGCCATTTGCACCTAGATCTTTTATGCTTGCGATGAGATGAGATGTTTAGCCTACACTAGAAAGACACCAATACCCAAGATTATCTCTGGCTACAGCACTGTTCCATCCCTTAAAATAATGCAGTTATCGGGAAATTAAAAACTTTTTTGCTGTCCAAGATGCAAAAAGGAACAAGCGGCATGTGATGAATATTTGATCTGTCCTGTGACAACATAGTGACAAGCATCAGATACACTAATACCAGTATGTTGTGGTTTTTTGTGGTCTGACCCCTAATAGATTGACAACCTCAAAGAAATTTTGATAGAGAATTATAGTAAATGATGATGTGTTTACCTTTAAACAACGCATTTAAACTGGTTTAATAGTTCAAAAGTGTGGGCTTAATTCCAGCTTTTGGAAACACACAGTCAGGAGAGACAGGTGTAAACTCAAAATCCTTTTTTTTTGTACAAAAAGCTTTAATGGTAAAAGAGATCACTAAAGCAAAAGCAAAAAAATCAATAAAGAAACAAATAAATAATCTTGCTGCATCTTTTCATGCTGTCATTTTCTCTACTTGCTGCTCACATGCAGGTTCTGTGTAGTAAGGGAAGTCAAGATTGATTCAGCTTAGTGACGTGTGTGTGTGTGTGTGTGTGTGTGTGTGTGTCTGACGCCTGGAGAACGTTGACACTTGAAGTGTTCAGCTGATGACAGCTCACAGTGAATCTTCCACCCACAGGGAGCCGCTTCACACAGCTTTATTGATGCCAGCGGTAAGGATGCACAGGAACACATGACTTATACATGGAGTATCCTGTAGTGTTCACTACTTAGCAATATCTTTCGATTTTGCTGCAGTGCAACAGTACTATCTATTGTAAAATCTCCCAATCTATCTTCTGTTCTCATCTAAGTGATGATCGATATAAGCGATCCTGATGGAAACAGAGCCTGAAGTCACTTCCCACGCTTGGGGATCCTCCTGATGGCAGATGTGTGTATACAGGTGGGAGTGGAAATAAGAGATAGAGATTGGACCAACACTTTAATTCCACTGACATGAAATGAACGTCAGCTATAGAAAAGAAACATTCGTTTTTATACATTGCTGCTGAAATTTACACACTGATGTACTACTAGTGAACTATTTAAAGATTATTCATCTAAAGATTTTAAATTATTGAAATATTTGCTGTAAATGTGTGCTCTTTTAAAAAAAAAAACATTTTCTGAAATTCTAGATTCTAAATTCTTGAATCTTTCAGTAGCCTGTCTAATTCCAAGTTAAAGTAAAAAAAATATATATATAATATACAGACTGAAAAGTTCATTTGGAAACTCACAAAATATCAAAAAATATGATTCAGCATGGTGGCTTAGTGGTTAGCACTGTTGCCTCACAGCAAGAAGGTCCCCGTGCCTGCATGGGTTTACTCCAGGTACTCCAGTTTCCTCCCACAGTCCAAAAACAAGTACATCAAGTTGATTGGTAATTCTAAATTGCCCATATGAGTGAGTGTGGTTGTCTGTCTATATATGTGGCCCTGTGATGGACTGGCGACCTGTCCAGGGTGTACCCTTACCTTTTGCCCTATGTGTGCTGGGATAGGCTCCAGCAGGCCCCTGTGACCCTAATTAGGAATAAAGACAATTATTTCCCCCGGTTTTCCAGTTTTATTTAAACTTGTGCATGAATAGGACACTTCATTGAAAGGTTCAAGTATTTATATACTCACAACTGGTACAAAATACAACAGGTCTCATTGTATTATGGACTTGGTAAGAAAAACTTTGGGCTTTTTCAAATGGAAAAATAAAAGAAACCTATAGAAGATGTTCTCTGCTGAACACAAAAATACCTTTGATTCTGTCAGAATCTCAACAAAAAAAATTCCAAATCTACAAAAAAAATCAATGCAAAGTCTATGGGGAACACTTACTTTCACACTCTTTCTCTGGCCATGAGCTCTAATATGGAAAGTTATTGTTAGATTCAGTCATGCTTTGAGGAAGAAGTTCCAGGAAACTGGCTTTATAACATGACTGGGAGTGAAGAAACTTTAAAAAAGGGGGTAACTTTGGATGCTTGTGGACTCATTGGGATTCATAATCCCCGTTGTTTTCCTAGGTTAAAAGTCAATAAAATATGGAAAGGTTTCGGGTTTGTATTTATACAAGGTGCTGTTTATCCATTATAGAAAATATAGGTTAATTACTGCTCCACCTTATCATGGGTCATTTATGCCTGAACAGAACAAGAATACAGTCATGCAAAGCTGCAGGCCGTGGTGAACAGCACTGAAAGTCACACAGCCTTGAGCTGTATTGCTCAGAGTAGCAGAACCAAAGTGCCAGAACGATTAAATACACACTTACTAAGTCATGCTCAAATTCTCTCATTCTGCTTTTCTTTTTCTCCTTCCAACACAGTAATGATAAATTGGTCTTTCATACAGTGGTAAAATGGCTACTAAATAGCAGAAACAAGGTCACTGTGCTTATTGGCCCCAATAAAGATATTCCATAAATGATATTTTATGAAATATAACAGGACATCTGCTCAGCCTTATGCTTCAGGTCAAAGTGTTGCATCATACTATTCTGCCTGTATGCTCTAATTTTTTTTATTTTCTCACTGGCAGGACAAAGGGGCCAATAAAATCCTTCGTTCTGAGGGTCATTACAAAATAATGTAAGTTTTCTTCTGAATGTTACATCTCTTGATATATATCCTGAAAACAAATCAATAGCTAGGTTGGCTATTAATGAATTCTCAAGGTTGAGACTAAAGACTGCATTAATGAAATAGAAATGTTAATCAAAGCATACAGGCTTGCTGGATGTGCTCTTTATGTATGATTCTGATTATCTCCAATCAATATGCAAGCCATGGGCAGCATGATAAATATCTTGAGAAATATTAAATTAATTTGTGCTTCTTTATTGCACCCTGATTCCCTCAACATTCTGTTTCCTAGTGCGTATCTGTTTTTCTACACTCCAAAACAAGAACAAACGAAATCATACACATCCATCAATGCCTGTATTTAAAGAGTCAAGAGAAATATTGGCCTGACATATTTTGATTTTTTCAAAAGTCAAGGGAACCAATCAAACAGAGCTTAAGGACTTAATGTGAACAGGCATCTGAGGAATAAATACACACCTAAAATAGCAAAAGCCAGCATAATCAGCTGTGGTGTAAATGTCCTTAATTAAAGGCCACCATCACCTGTCCACATATCCATTTCACTACGAATGCCATGTAAATGCCATCACAGGCATCATATCATCATCAATCCATTGTGGATGTGAAATTACTGGTTGGTTTGGTGACTGGTTAATGGATGGATGGATGGATGGTGGATGTATGCATAATGCATGGATAAATGAATGAAAAGGCGCATATATTTGTAGCTTGCTGGGTGAACGGGTAGATGGGTGGATGGATAAAGGAGTCTGGTTGGGGAAAAATACATGAATGGATGGATGGATGGATGGATGAGTGTGGTTGGAGATAAATAATTATATCTGGATTTATGTATAGAGTAAATTTGAATAAAAAATGGATGGATGGATGGATGGATGGATAGATTGGTTTTTTGGATTTTCAGTATGACTAGATTAATTAATTATTAATTGGGCAGCTGAATGGATGGATGGATGGATTGGTTTTTTGGATTTTCAGTATGACTAGATTAATTAATTATTAATTGGGGAGCTGGAGGGATGGATGGATGGATGGATGAATGGATGGACAGATGGATGGACAGACAGACGAGTGTGGCTGGGGATAAATAAATGGATGGAAATAGTGTAAATTGATTAAAAATAGATGGATGGATGGATGGATGGATGGATGGACAGATGGATGGACAGATGGATGGACAGACAGACGAGTGTGGCTGGGGATAAATAAATGGATGGAAATAGTGTAAATTGATTAAAATGGATGGATGTATGGATGGATGGATGAATGCATGGATAAATACATGCATGTATGCGTGAAGGAATACTTATTCTGTGGATCGATACATGAGTGGATGTGTAAAAGGACGTAGAGGGTTGGATGGATTCATGGATGGATGGATGATTAGTTGTGCAGGAAGTGCAGAATGGTGGTTGGGGAGAACAGAGACAGTTAGAGCTGGTTTAATCTGATGAGAGTTCATCGAGCCAGTAGATTCACAGCAATAGAAAACCAAACCATGTGGGATTAGAGAGAGAGAGAGAGAGAGAGAGAGAGAGTGGGGCTCTGATATTAGAAAAGGACTCACGCTGTGAATAGAGGTCAACAAACAGCAACAAACTCGCAGTGCTGTCACATATCACGCCTGGCTGGAGATACGCTCACAGCCAAACTGCCATTTTAAAATAAATATGCCAATTAAATGCAATTATCAATGTAGCAATTAAGGCAATTAGTCTGGGAAAAATCAGAGCTACTAATAAGGTAATAATGTTGTGTTATTATAATTGAGCACATATAGTAAATAAATACGGATTTAATACTTACAGTTCTTGGCAAAATCCAGGATTTACTTTTTCCCAGGGAGGGATTCTTTTATGCAAACCCTCCAAGTATATTGCTATTATGTAGATTGCATATAATAGTTGCTTCTTTTTTTTTTCATTTGACAATCCCAAAAATAAACCTTAAAAATAAGTGTACGATTGGGAAATTGTGATCTGTGGGTATTTAGTGGATTTTCTCTCTACACCAAATTCTCTGTCCTTTTGAGCAACCAAACCAGACACTATCATGGCCTGATCTGCTTACTGTATGGCTTTAATAAATGATACGCTCTTAACGAGAATATTTAATATATTCTCTAAATAAATGAATGTGAATTTTGGGTTATATTATTTACAGAGTTCATGATCTAAACACAGTACAACTGAGCAGGATTTTCTTAATTATAAATAAGTGAAATAAACCCATTCCTCTCAACATGAACATGAACATCTAATAAGACGTCTATTTCTCAGTATACACTCACACTTCCCTGTGCACTTTCCATCTAAGCCGTTAGCACTGAATACGAATTACTCAGCAACAGAATACAAATCATTTCACAAGGTTTGACATAATTAAGACGAGTGGTTCTTCTGCTTCTTCTATTTCTTCCATCTTTCCTTTCAGTGTTTTTCTTTCCCTTCTCTGACATTTGTTTCTGAGATGTTATACGATGACACTGTAAACACCGTCACCAATAAAGCAGCACACCATTGTGATAAGAAGGGTTGATGTAGCAGGACTTGACGGTCCAGTGGGAAATGATGACACACTCGCACCTCACACACACCTCATGTGTGGCCAGTAATGAGGGCACGGCACCTGCACCAAGCTCAGCACAATCCATTCTTATTTTGAATTCTGTCTCACAGGAGTGTGACTATATATTGATACTATGATGTACGTAAAGAAAATCCAAAATGGAGGAAATAAGATGCGCAAAATGTTGCTCTTATCCTAAATGAAATCTGGCATTTAAGACGTTTGAAGGTTGCTTCTTTCATTTCACAATGAAGAACCAGAGATTAGACCATATTTGCTGTGAGAGGATACCAGATTCATCTAATTTGGTCATTGCATATGTTTCATCTACAAGCTTGTTCTCCTGATAGCCACCAACTGGTGAGGGTCAACACATGCTCCATCCAAGACTTATGCAGCCCTCCTGTTGTATTTTCTTCCCAAAGTGCCTCTTATAGAACGTCACAGGGCAGCTGAACACACTAGGAGAAAAGCGCCAACTGTTCTCTTTCGCATACATGAGTTCATAGTTGCCAACAATTGCCTGGTGCCACTGTAATTGACAGTGGAGCGAGTAACACCATCTTTTCAAATCATAGAGGAGATCCAATTATTGCCTACAGGACTACGGGCCACAGATGGCTATAGTATCATCAGGATTTGAACTTGTGATCTCCTGAAGATAGGGAAAAAACCTTTTCTGCCCTTCAGGAGCCTGAGAAAAGTAAATGCCTGTATATATATATATATATATATATATATATATATATATATATATATATATATATTTATATATATATATATATATATTTATATATATATATATATATACACTATATTGCCAAAAGTATTCGCTCACCTGCCTTGACTCGCATATGAAATTAAGTGACACCCCATTCCTAATCCATAGGGTTCAATATGACGTCGGTCCACCCTTTGCAGCTATAACAGCTTCAACTCTTCTGGGAAGGCTGTCCACAAGGTTTAGGAGTGTGTTTATGGGAATTTTTGACCATTCTTCCGGAAGCGCATTTGTGAGGTCACACACTGATGTTGGATGAGAAGGCCTGGCTCTCAGTCTCCGCTCTAATTCATCCCAAAAGTGTTCTATCGGGTTGAGGTCAGGACTCTGTGCAGGCCAGTCAAGTTCCTCCACACCAGACTCTGTCATCCATGTCTTTATGGACCTTGCTTTGTGCACTGGTGCACAGTCATGTTGGAAGAGGAAGGGGCCAGCTCCAAACTGTTCCCACAAAGTTGGGAGCATGGAATTGTCCAAAATGTCTTGGTATGCTGAAACATTCAGAGTTCCTTTCACTGGAACTAAGGGGCCAAGCCCAGCTCCTGAAAAACAACCCCACACCATAATCCCCCCTCCACCAAACTTTACACTTGGCACAATGCAGTCAGACAAGTACCGTTCTCCTGGCAACCGCCAAACCCAGACTCGTCCATCAGATTGCCAGATGGAGAAACGCGATTCGTCACTCCAGAGAACGCGTCTCCACTGCTCTAGAGTCCAGTGGCGGCGTGCTTTACACCACTGCATCCGACGCTTTGCATTGCACTTGGTGATGTATGGCTTGGATGCAGCTGCTCGGCCATGGAAACCCATTCCATGAAGCTCTCTGTGCACTGTTCTTGAGCTAATCTGAAGGCCACATGAAGTTTGGAGGTCTGTAGTGATTGACTCTGCAGAAAGTTGGTGACCTCTTCGCACTATGCACCTCAGCATCCACTGACCCCGCTCCGTCAGTTTACGTGGCCTACCACTTCGTGGCTGAGTTGCTGTCGTTCCCAAACACTTCCACGTTCTTATAATACAGCTGACAGTTGACTGTGGAATATTTAGGAGCGAGGAAATTTCACGACTGGATTTGTTGCACAGGTGGCATCCTATCACAGTTCCACGCTGGAATTCACTGAGCTCCTGAGAGCGACCCATTCTTTCACAAATGTTTGTAAAAACAGTCTGCATGCCTAGGTGCTTGATTTTATACACCTGTGGCCATGGAAGTGATTGGAACACCTGATTCTGATTATTTGGATGGGTGAGCGAATACTTTTGGCAATATAGTGTATATATATATATATATATATATATATATACACTATATTGCCAAAAGTATTCGCTCACCCACCCAGCTGGATACTTATCATGCCATACTACAAAAACTGCTCAGGAATGTTTTGAAGAAAAGGTCAAAGAGGTCAAGGTTTGCAGGTTTGATCTGCAAGTTCCACAGATCACTAGCTGGTCGAGCATCTCGTGTGAAGTACTGGACAAGCAAGTCTGATCCATGGAAGCCTGATATTAGATCTTAAAGGACGGGACAGATACCACATGACACCTTCAGAAGTCTTGTGGAGAACATGCCTTAATGGGTCAGAGCCTTTTTAGCAGCACAAAGGGGACCTACAAAATATTTGGCAAACAGATTAATGTTACGGCTAACCAGATAGATATATCTGTCCATTATCTTGCACAGGGTAAGCCTTGTGCCCCTGACCCAAGGGACTCAAGGCCCAAGTCAGGGAACACCCTAGGGTGCCAAATCATCATAGGGCACAAGCTCACAGACACACACACACACACACCTATTCACACACTACAGGCAATTTAAAGACAGCCAAAGCCTGTCTTTGGACTGGGAGAGGAGTTATAGATAAATGTATTTGGCCAGCTATGATGGGTGTGGGCTGGCAACGGGCCCCTCTGCTTGATACGCACCCTATGGTACTATTTTGACCAGATGGCAAATATTCAATGTCAGCTTTGCCAGATCACATGAAGCACAAGAATTTATCGTAGACGATCTGCTCTGGAGGTTGACTGTAAAGTATCAGCTGTTTATTATCAGAGAAAGAAGCACAAAACAGACCAGATTCATAGATTTTACTGTTTGAAACTGTAAGTGATTAGTCACATAAGATGATATATAAAAATAGAAATCAGATTTATTTAGAGAACAAGGAGAATGGTAGTATTGTTGATGGCAGGCTCAGTGGAAGACTCCATAAACTTGATGAGTCTACATGCTTTATGGAAATGGGATCAGATGAATTCTTCTAGCAGCTGAAATTATGAGCAGTTCACCTGGGACTACTTACCAGTTGTGAGATGTTATTAGATATACCAAGTACAGCACAAGGTTGGATAGCACAATATCTCATCAGTCGGGACCGGCCATGATTATATTGACTGGGAGCAATTCGTCTACCAGAGTTGTACAATAGCTTAGCAGACATAATTTAGAGAGTGGTGATCATACCTAGAAGTGGTGGCACAGATCTGAACATCAGTGCCCTTGAGTCTGGCCCACTGGAATCAACTGGCAACAGAGAACCACAACCTAGCATTTCAGGAAACACTCCTGAACTCGAGGTCCCAAAGTACACCAGTCTTGTATGCCCTTAGGTGCACATCATTGACAGCATCCAGTGCATTAGCAAATCTCCAAAATATTAACCTTTCCACAGGGCCTGCCTGTCAGCAAAAAATCTCTATCAACAATAAACGTGTATGTGGCATCCATTGCAGTGCTTCAAAATACTATGGGTGGTACCTGGGGCTCGTAAACATATTTCAGCCTTTCTGAAAGGAGCAAGATGATTCTATCGGTCACAATTCCCTGAGATCCAGGTGTGGGACCTCCCTCTGGCTCTTATGAGGCTATCCAAGATGCCAGGATGAAATGTATGTGTGTGAAAACTGCCTTTCCTGTAATAACAAAAAATAGTGTATGCTCTGGTGATTAGTTAGAAGGTGTAATAACTCCACCCAGATAACTTCAGGTGACCTTGTTAAACCCTGGATTTTTGCCCAAGGTCATATAACTCACTTCTGTAAATCAATCAACCGAACTCGCAGCTTTTGAAGGCAAGCCTGCAGAGTATTCCTTGTGCCCGTCTGCACCCTATGGTACTATTTTGACCAGATGGCAACTATCCTATGTCAGCTCTGCCAGATGATTCATCACACAGAGCACTAGATTTTATTGCAGATGATCTGCTCTGGAGATTGACTGTAGCTTGTCAGCTGTTCATGAGCAGGACAAGAAGGACAAAAGGACCAAATTAATTTGGTCTTTTTCCTATTTTAATTAAATAAAGTGATTCGTTATGAATTATGTATGCAAATATAACCAATACATGTCTACATTATACAATTATCTTAACCTGTTTTATCACGGATGCTAAAAAAGGCATCGTCATATCTTCCCTTATTCCTTAAATACAGGTAGAAAGGTTTTATTTTCCCCTACATTTGTGTCTCTTTTTAGGGTTATGTCTTCTAACGGTTTTACCTGCCATACCATGCATTCCTATAAAACAGAATGGTCTCCGGCTGTGAATTAAACAGGAAGAGAAAGACAGAGAACAATGGCTGCCATGCTCTCAAACTCTCGGCAGGAAGCCTGCGCTCTCCCACTGCACCTTGACGTGAACTGAAATATTGGTTTTCACGTTAGCGCCTAATAAGGCAGAGCGCACCAGCAGCAACGTCTTTCATCTGTCCAATTATGGAGAGATCTGCCCCCAAATCATCTCCTCCTCCTCTTCAGATCTTTAGTCTTTGGAGGGATACCATAAGCCAAGACTCCCATTCAAAGGACAAAACATTAAGAAAACCAGTTTTTCCCCTCTCCCAGTTACTAAAAGAGAATTTTACCTGAAGAAAAACTGGGGCACCTTTAATTAGCATTGCACAGCTTTTTTTTTTTGCATGGCTTATTAAGAGAACCTAGAACCCCTCTTGATTTTCTGCCATGACTAAGCCTTAAAATCTTGTCTATAAAACGGAATAACAATTAGACCTCCATCTGCACTCTATTTGCATCATTCTGCTTTGAACCGCAGTTCAGGAGTTCCTATTCATTTAGCCATCATCAAGAAATGCTTGGAGATATCATAGCCAGGATGTACACAACTTATAGCCTAGAAACTTATGAACATTAAAGCTCCCTTTTAACAACTTTCCTTTCTTAATTATCATATACAAAATGATAAACTTCAGCATTTCCAAATGAGTTGGTAAGAAGTCCTGAATCTGGCACATCCATAATACATCATAATCACACACAAGAAAATGCTAACCCTAACACCATATAGCATTAAGGCTACTTAGCACAAAACGACATAACACACTGCAATACATAATTTAGCTGATGTTACTATTTTTAAATTGAGATCAATGCTAGAGGTTGATAATAAATGTTATGTTCATTTACATAATGCTTTATTTTAACTCAAACTTGCATCAAGTTCTTCCAATTAAAACGGATACCTGGTTCATGCAAAGTTACGAACAAGTTATTTAAGATTGTATTTAAGTTTGTAAGATTAACCTTTATTAATATAGTATGTTAAAATTGTCATCGATGTTAATCAAATGTTAATTTTAATACATGATTCAAATTACGCATACAGTAAATACACACATGCACAAATATTAGATTATGGATCTTAATAAATCTGGATTCGTTGACTCTATTCTATTTAACTCTATTGCTGTTCACACTCACCTTGGAATTTTACAAAGTGCATTTGTTTTAAATATGACTGTGATTTTACTTATTGATGAACATGTGGGGAGGTGGAGGTCTTAAAAATGACCCAGAGTAAGACATTTTCTTAATAACAACTATGAAAGTGCCCCCAGTCATGTCAGAAAAAGACAAGAAAGACCTATTCCAGACCTGCAGCGAACAAATGAAATAATTACACCATAGAGCTGATGGCTAACCCAACCTGTTTTTGTTTTTAAATTGTGAAGGACTACATTATGTTGCATTCCTCACTGAAAGTATTCCGAATGACAGCGCTAACATGTGGTAGGTCCCTGCTGTGACCAACCAACACACTGTCAGCAGGAAAAGAGCAAACATGAAAACACAGCAGACACATCACAGTTGTCTTGTGTGTATAAATATGTGTGTGTGTGTGTGTGTGTGTCTCCAGGATCCAGAGTTCTCTTGAATGCTGCAGAAAATGGTGCTTGAATTTGAGGCAAAATTCGCGATGGAATATCTTTTGCATTATTTTATTTTAGTTTTTTTGCAGAAATCAATTTGAATTGGTGAAATTTCGAGAACAGGATTTTTCTTTTAAACTTTCACCAGTGAATACACATACAGTATGTAAGTACTTTCTATGTAAAGTTCATGCTCATGTTCAACGCATGTAAATCTAGACGTGTGTTAATGTGTGTTATGATGACGTCACATGATGTGATGCGTCTCGGCCCAAAATCTGAAGAAACTGTGTGGTAATTTTGAGAAATTTCAGGCTCCTTTGAATATTGTGGAATTTGCTTGATTTTGTGTTCATTTCTGAAATTGCATAATTACAAAATCCAGGAGGGACTGGTTAGTGTGTACTATACTGCAGACAGACAGACAGATAAACAGATAGATAAACAGATAGATAGATAGATAGATAGATAGATAGATAGATAGATAGATAGATAGATAGATAGATAGATAGATAGATAGATAGATAGATGCCAAAAGTTTTGGGACACCCCTCCAAATCATTGAATTTAGGTGTTGTTTTTTAGGGGTTGGGCTTGGCCCGTTAGTTCCAGTGAAAGGAACTGGTGCACAGTCATGTTGGAACAGGAAGTGTTTCCACAAAGTTGGGAGCATGAAATCGTCCAAAATGTCTTGGTATGCTGAAGCATTAAGAGTTCCTTTCACCGGAACTAAGGGGACAAGCCCAACCCCTGAAAAACAACACCTGAATTTAATGGTTTGGAGGGGTGTCCCAAAACTTTTGGCAAGATGGTGTATATAGAAGAAACTGTGAACTGTTTTCACCCAACATGAAATCCTGTGCTGCTCTTGTTCAGATCTGTTCTGTCACAGACTGTGTATTGCACGTCTTCAATATCATACAGGACTATTAAAATGTTTTTTTAAACACTAGATAAAGACCCAACAGTTGAGTGCTGCCACTGTGAAATAAACACCAACATACATAATCACTTTAGTATTGATTTGTAAAAACAACCCGAGCTGTCAATAATTACATTTTGAACACTCCTCATTTGGCATCATTATATATGGATCCCTGGAGAGAAATTGTATGTATCTGGAGATCAGTGGAACCAATGTCAGGTTTATTTATGAAATATATTAGTGTTTGACTGTCATGTTACTGCTTGTACATTATCACTCATGGTATTGTTGGTGCATGGCAGAATTGTGTCTGCAGCACAAAATGTTGAAATGACAGAAAAAACAATTTACACTTTCATAAATAAGCTGAGCTGGGCAAGACTGGTGTATAGTGCAGAATACAAGGCAAGGCTGTTATATGGTGCAAAACACAAGGCAGGGTCTTGTGTATGGTGCAAAACACAAGGCAAGCATGGTGTAGAATACAAGGCAAGTCTGGTGTATGGTGCAAAACACAAGGCAAGTCTGGTGTATGGTGCAAAACACAAGACAAGCCTGGTGTATGGTGTAGAATACAAGGCAAGTCTGGTGTATGGTGCAAAACACAAGGCAAGTCTGGTGTATGGTGCAAAACACAAGGCAAGTCTGGTGTATGGTGCAAAACACAAGGCAAGCATGGTGTATGGTGTAGAATACAAGGCAAGTCTGGTGTATGGTGCAAAACACAAGGCAAGTCTGGTGTATGGTGCAAAACACAAGACAAGCCTGGTGTATGGTGTAGAATACAAGGCAAGTCTGGTGTATGGTGCAAAACACAAGGCAAGTCTGGTGTATGGTGCAAAACACAAGCCAAGTCTGGTGTATGGTGCAAAACACAAGCCAAGTCTGGTGTATGGTGCAAAACACAAGGCAAGTCTGGTGTATGGTGCAAAACACAAGCCAAGTCTGGTGTATGGTGCAAAACACAAGCCAAGTCTGGTGTATGGTGCAAAACACAAGCCAAGTCTGGTGTATGGTGCAAAACACAAGGCAAGTCTGGTGTATGGTGCAAAACACAAGGCAAGCCTGTTATATGGTGCAAAACACAAGCCAAGTCTGGTGTATGGTGCAAAACACAAGGCAAGCCTGGTGTATGGTGTAAAACACAAGGCAAGCCTGGTGTATGGTGCAAAACACAAGGCAAGCCTGGTGTATGGTGTAAAACAAAAGGCAAGTCTGGTGTATGGTGTAAAACACAAGGCAAGTCTGGTGTATGGTGCAAAACACAAGGCAAGCCTGGTGTATGGTGTAGAATACAAGGCAAGTCTGGTGTATGGTGCAAAACACAAGGCAAGTCTGGTGTATGGTGCAAAACACAAGGCAAGCCTGGTGTATGGTGTAGAATACAAGGCAAGTCTGGTGTATGGTGCAAAACACAAGGCAAGTCTGGTGTATGGTGCAAAACACAAGGCAAGCATGGTGTATGGTGTAAAACACAAGCCAAGTCTGGTGTATGGTGTAAAACACAAGGCAAGCATGGTGTATGGTGCAAAACACAAGGCAAGTCTGGTGTATGGTGCAAAACACAAGGCAAGCCTGTTATATGGTGCAAAACACAAGCCAAGTCTGGTGTATGGTGCAAAACACAAGGCAAGCCTGGTGTATGGTGCAAAACACAAGGCAAGCCTGGTGTATGGTGTAAAACACAAGGCAAGCCTGGTGTATGGTGCAAAACACAAGGCAAGCCTGGTGTATGGTGTAAAACAAAAGGCAAGTCTGGTGTATGGTGTAAAACACAAGGCAAGTCTGGTGTATGGTGCAAAACACAAGGCAAGCCTGGTGTATGGTGTAGAATACAAGGCAAGTCTGGTGTATGGTGCAAAACACAAGGCAAGTCTGGTGTATGGTGCAAAACACAAGGCAAGCCTGGTGTATGGTGTAGAATACAAGGCAAGTCTGGTGTATGGTGCAAAACACAAGGCAAGTCTGGTGTATGGTGCAAAACACAAGGCAAGCATGGTGTATGGTGTAAAACACAAGCCAAGTCTGGTGTATGGTGTAAAACACAAGGCAAGCATGGTGTATGGTGCAAAACACAAGGCAAGTCTGGTGTATGGTGCAAAACACAAGGCAAGCCTGTTATATGGTGCAAAACACAAGCCAAGTCTGGTGTATGGTGCAAAACACAAGGCAAGCATGGTGTATGGTGCAAAACACAAGGCAAGCCTGGTGTATGGTGCAGAATACAAGGCAAGCCTGGTGTATGGTGTAAAACACAAGGCAAGCCTGGTGTATGGTGTAAAACACAAGGCAAGCCTGGTGTATGGTGCAAAACACAAGGCAAGCCTGGTGTATGGTGTAAAACAAAAGGCAAGTCTGGTGTATGGTGCAGAATACAAGGCAAGCCTGGTGTATGGTGCAGAACACAAGGCAAGCCTGGTGTATGGTGCAGAACACAAGGCAAGTCTGGTGTATGGTGCAGAATACAAGGCAAGTCTGGTGTATGGTGCAGAATACAAGGCAAGCCTGGTGTATGGTGCAGAACACAAGGCAAGTCTGGTGTATGGTGCAGAATACAAGGCAAGTCTGGTGTATGGTGCAGAATACAAGGCAAGTCTGGTGTATGGTGCAGAATACAAGGCAAGCCTGGTGTATGGTGCAGAATACAAGGCAAGCCTGGTGTATGGTGCAGAACACAAGGCAAGCCTGGTGTATGGTGCAGAATACAAGGCAATATCATACTATATTATTACAGTATTATAAACTGTGCTTTTTTTTATTTATTTATTTATTTTTTTGCACAATGTACTGTATAATATACAGAATGTGTACTAGTCGCTGTTACTTTGTGTATCTGTCCTGTAGTGTTTTATTATGTATTGTCTGTTTGCACTAGGTTGCACATGATGCACATTATGTAGCTAGGACAACTTACTTTATGTCTGTGATGTTCTATGTAGCTCTTTTTTATGCACCATCATAGTTCACTGTGTACTGCATCAGGTACATATGGTTAATAAAAGTCAATAAAAGCTTTTTGACTTGTTTTTGTTACCTTACAGTATATATATCATGAGTGTTACATGTTTCTGGGATTTCACGTTCTCTCAGGATGACTGTACATATACTGCACCCCATCCATAGGGCACGTGAGGCAGAGCCATACCACATATATAAGCTGTCCTGTTTTAAATGGACAGCACTGATGTTTCACTGATTTGGACACCTTTAATTAAGCATACTCACAGCCCTATTCAGCTCCATAAAGTGGTGAAGTGCAGCAAGTGTTAATAGAGGTCCATTGGGGCAGCCATCATGTTGCCCCAGGTTTACTCTTTCAGCATTTTCAAAGGAGAAGGAGCAACAAACGGGTCAGTTAATGTCAAAGCTGCCATGGATACAGTTTTTATGCCAAATTAGGATAGTTTATAAACCTCTGTGGCTGCCAAGATCGTGTTTGATAGCAATTAATCAGAATTAAATCTGCATAATAAGAAAGGCAAACTGCATAAAATGTCAGTGTCTACGATATACATAACCATTTCTATTGTAAGACACAGTTTATTACAAAGACTGAAAAAGGAAAAGAAGACTGGATAATGTTGATAAATGCACATGACCTTGTTTCTCATGCAAAAGCTAAAAAAAAAAAAAAAGAAGATAAATATGTCTCCATTTTCTAAACGTATGAGCTAGTTTCAGACCTCTTATTCTATATTTCTGGGGTTATTTTTTAGATAAAGTTGGAGCTGGAGATTTTGGCAAAAACCTGCCAACCCTGGTTAGTGTGATTAGCCCTTCTGTATGCACCTGACACACTGTGACAATGGTGACAGGAAACACACCTGCTGTATCAAAGACAGCTGAAGAAAGGTACATCTTTAATTGCTCGATATGAGCTGCGAGACTGTATGCTGGACGACTGTCAGCTCCCAACTGACTATTATAGGGTTTCTCTAAAAAAATTCACAAGATAGTGACCTATAGTGTAAGTGTCATAGCATCTAGATTTTAGACCATTATTGTTTTTATTAATGGTAAGATTAATTAACCGAGACTGATGGTATCAAATCCTTTACATTTCTGGCATTTGGCAGACCCCCTTGTATAAGAGCAACTTACATTTTATCTCATTATACAACTAAGCAATTGAAGGTTAAGGGCCGTGCTCAAGGGCCCAGAAGTGGCAGCTTGATGGACCTGGGATTCAAACTCACAACATTTCGATCAGTAGTCAGGCGTCCCCTTACTGTCAGACGATGGTTGCATTAATATGCTGTAATTTGCATTGTATTGTGAGCATTTAATCTAAACTGTGAGATTTGTAGACTGTGCTCTTCAGCATAATATGCTGCTATAACTTTCAGTACACAACCCTGATATGAAACGCTACGAACCAGTGAGGCTTCTGAACAAAACAGGAGAGAAACACATAAACAAATAAAGCCTAATGAAATGAATTATCTCTGGCAGATTTATTTTTGGATCATCTGTGGAAATAGATTTGCTTATAAAAATACCATTCAGTATGTAAATGTTAATGTTTCTAATTTCCACTGCGATCAGTAGGAAACCCAAGTGCTACTGCAGTAAATAAAAATTAAAAAAAACATATTAAATTATATGAGCGGAAACGATAACGTCCAATTCTGGATAGTCGTTTTAATGTTATTGTGTTAAACAGCAACTCGAGTGGCTTTAGAAATTCATGTCATTGATTTTAGTATGTCTTCGGAAAATGTGTTCCCTGTCCTTGTTGCTAATTGTTGAAAATAAGATTAGCATCTAATTACAAAATAGCACATCGACAGTGAAGCACCTGAGGTGATGGGAAAGGCTGCAGTAAAAATTGATTCCTCATTCGTCCGTGATGTCGAGTCATATCACGGTATTTCCTTTAACATGAATCTTGTTATAATTGTGCAGTACATTTATCAAGTCTGAGAAATTTAGATGTAAAGTGAGTGATATTCATTATAATGAGCCTTGTTCACCAACGTTTTAGTAAAGTTGTGTGTAAACATTTGTATAAAAAATCAATGGCAGATTTACAAGTAATTAGGAAACTGAGCTTCTTCATACTCGCATGTTTATGTTGATGAATACCAGTCAGTTAATGTTGGCTCTAATAAAGTGTTGCACAGCATTAAGCGAAATTTCTGTGGGAAATGCAACCTACTTACACACATTGCCTCCATCATTGCAGTCTATCCTCCATTAACAGAGAGGCATTAATCATTTACATTTCAGGCATTTGGCAGACGCCCTCACGCAGAGAGACTTACATTTATCTCATTTATACAACTGAGCAATTGAGAGTTAAGGGCCTTGCTCAGGGGCCCAGCAAAGGCAGCTTGGTGGACTCGGGATTCAAACTCACAACCTTCGGATCAGTAGTCCAACAGCAAAATAACATAATATTTGACTTTTAATTGTTAATAAGCTATATCAGTCTGAGCGCACTTATAAAATTTCATTGCAAGTTTTTCATTCCAAACGATATTATCAGCTTGTAAGTGAATCTTAGAAATGTTTACGTGAATTACAGAGTTTCCTATCTGAAATGTTTGGGATGTTCCCGTTCTTGCTTTAATCACAGTGTGCACTCGAGCTGACAATACAAGACTCCAAAAGCTTGCAAAATATGATGATCCACTTTAGATCAAATCCACCGACATGTCTTCTGAAAGCGTGCTTCAACGGAGGGGATAAGACTCATGGAAAATCTCAGCTTTTGGACAAAGGAGTTTGTTTACATTTAAACAATGAGCTAGAAATTGTGAGAAACATTAGGAACATTATATTTTTTTGGTTTTTAGAATATTCAACATTCTTTCTGTTTGTTAAATTAAAAAAAAAAATTTCGATTTCAGTTAAAGCAGTGTATCAGTTTATACTAAAATACCAGAAAACACAATGCATAATGAGATATATAACGTTTTAAGCAGGTATGAGAATGATAAAGATGTCTATATTTTTTCCAAGATTTATTCGAGCGACTATTTTAGGTAATTTGACTTTAAATTTAACACCATTGAAATGTCTGGTTTAGTAAACCACTGAGACTTGACATTTACTCTGAGATCAGATGTAGTGGTGGTTATTTCCACCAGCAGAATGGAAAACCTATAAGACCTTTTTTAATCAGTATAAACAAACTATCATTTTATGGCCGCAAGTCTGATATAAAATGGGCCAGAACTGTGTTGGCTTTCAGTGTGAGACGTATGTGTTTTTAGCTCTGTTGGATAACCTTACACAGAACTTTAGTGGTTGAAGATATAGCACCTTCAAATTTTAGCTGCTTATGAACAGGCACTTTGGGGCATCACAGAGAGCAGAAATGGGTCTGATATCAGCATTTACTTTGAAGATAGAAAGCTTTGAGTGAAAAAAAAAAAAACCTTTCTGAACATGGACACAAATCCCATTTTCTGGCCTCTGGGAAAGAGAGTTAGTTAAAGAGTCTAGATAGAGAAAGGACACGTTTCTATATTACAGGTATTTCCTGTACAGCGTAACCAAAAGCAATGCTCATGCTCAGTCTGAAAAAATGGCATTGATGCATCCCGAGCATAAACATAAAGAAAATCTGGACTTACAAAGTAAATTTGTCCACATTTCTTCTCTAGCATCTAGCTGACCACATCTCTTTTTTAGCTAACCACATACCACACAGATTTCTTTTTATTTAGTTTCTGACACTCTGATGGACAAGAGGATGTTGTAAAGATCAGTAAGAACTAACTCAGTTGTTGAATTCAGAGTTTATTATATATATATTTTTTTTTGTAAGATCACCAGTTGGAGGGTTTTTGAACAGATTATTGGTCATAAACACAAATAAAACCATATTAAACCAGTGGAGATGTAAGATCTGGTGTATTTCAGGGGAAAGATCATGTCTCTTAATCAGTGTCTCAGCTTTAAGCCATGTTGAAGGATTGACCTTTTCTTTGTCTTTGCTCAGGATTTGTTGTGCTTTCTGCTGCAATAAACTGATGTGAGCTGCTCATAATGAAGAACGCAAGAGGAAAGCCGGTCATCATTCAAAGATTTATTTATTTATTTGTTTTGCTTAGTGATGTAATTACATATGCTTTAGCTTTATATATTTTAAATCTCAATGTGAAGTGCCTAGCACAATAAAATCTAGATA
Organism: Hemibagrus wyckioides; assembly: GCF_019097595.1. Lineage (NCBI taxonomy): Eukaryota > Metazoa > Chordata > Actinopteri > Siluriformes > Bagridae > Hemibagrus > Hemibagrus wyckioides. The sequence continues at coordinate 6,640,686 of NC_080732.1, read as the reverse complement.
AAGAAAATACATCACAGATGATGTAAGATTCAAATACAGAGCTCATGAGTAGGAACATGCTACAGTAAATATGCGTGACTGAGCGGTAACTAATGCATCATAGCATGCGGTTATTATAAACTGTTACCTTCTGAGTCGGCTATTGTGAATGAAATAACGATGCAGTAAATACATCAATGAGGAATGTATAAAGGATTAGAGAATTATAACTTGACAAAAATCTGCATCTGCATAATTTTCCATTTATTAATCGACTTTTTTTCCCCCCACAATTATAGTTATGTTCATTTTGTGGTGTTATTTGAGTTCAGGTTCTCCTGAAAACTTCAGATTTATGAGTTGTGAAGTCATAATTACTATATCAAATGCATTCAAGATGGAGGTGTACTTTTCTTTTCATTAATTACTTCACTCATTGCCGGAAAATAAAACCTCATAAACATTTATTTTATAGGTGTTTATTTGAAGCATGTAGAAAACAAGTCCCTGTGAATGAGATGTTCCTATAATCAATCCCTGTGGCCAAAAATATTTCAGTGGCTTTTTTTGGCACAAAATTTGTAATGCATTTCTGCAGAGCGGTTGTTGTTGTTGTTCTTTTTTTTTTTAACTGAATTGGCTAAATTGCTTTATTTTAAACTCCTACCATTGAAGACACATATATCATGTCTTTCTGTGACAGCTGTACTCACGTTTGATGTGTATAAGTCGAAGAAACCTTTGGCATAATGTTTGACACGTCTAGCCCAAATCTGTGTCAATTTTGAAAAATCGCAAGCGTCCACAAACTAGCACAGCTTTTACTTGATTTCGTATTCATGTTTGTAATTGTAAAAGGAAAAAATTAGTATAAACCATCTGTTGAGAACTAGCCAGCTCTGTGAAGTAAAGTAGGTCTATCACAAGGCTAGTTCCAAAGTAACAATAAGCTGATCTTATATATTCAGTGATCTGATGTTGTCTAACTCACCCAAACTTGGGGTGAAAGATTTGCTCCTGTGTCGGCCATGCAACTCTAGGTCGGGTATTCACTGAAATATTTATGCAGGCTCTGGGCTTGCTGTGGTGTTGTTTTATCTCTGCAGTATTGAAGCTGAAACGTTTCCTTTCTCCTTTAATTTAGCAGCAAAAATCTCAACAATGGAAAATAGTCAGCATAATGCATATTAATAAAACCAATATGTATATATATATATATATATATATATATATATATATATATATATATATATATATATATATATATATATATATATATATATATTTATATGAGCTCACAGGGAGCACAAAAACACTAAAAAAGAATAGTGTTTTCCAGAAATGGAAAGTTTTTCAGCCTACACCTGCATTTTCTAGTGCCATTGGATCATTCCATTTTTTATGAGTCCCATAGATCAATGAAACTGTTTTCTGCAATGTTCCTATTTTTAAAGTAACTGCTCTCCTCTTGCATTGTTCAGGAAAGCTTCTAGACTGCTTGGAAATGTAGACATTTTGTACTATTTTTTTCTTTTATTCTTCATTTTCTCCTTATCATTTCTTCCCTCAACATGTCTTGTCCGGAGTCTTGTTAGACAGGAACTTCCAATGAGGTTTATTTGGGGAATAGTGTCATGCTCACTCACAGATTTCATATGTTGACTCCATTTATGCAAAAAAAAAAAAAAATAGGGTGTAGACGATAGTGTAGTTACACGCCTGCTTACTCATCATTAATACTAGCTTATAAACTCTTAGTAGTCGGAGTAGCTAGGAGTGTGGGAGCTGAGTGTTCATTACTGTGGTGCAATCATCTTACGCCCCTTCGTCAAAAGCCTCGCTAATCATGATTGATTCTGCAGACCTAAAGCAATCACACCCTCTAAAATTTGTTTATTCATTTGGCAGCTGCTTTCACCCAAAGGGACTTGCATGAGAGGCAGAATCCAACCCAAGCATAGCGCTGATACAGTTGAAAGTTAAAGCGTGATGACATCACGGTGTGATACGGAAATCATTAGCGATAACTAAGCGGAAACGCTTACACTAAACCAAGCTACCTGGCTAACTTATCCGATCTTAATGACTTAAGGATGAGGAAATCGCTGTTGTTATCTAATAAACTGAAAGTGTGTGAGAATATGATTCTAACTGAGAAGCAAATACTGAAACCTCAATAGGTCTAAATGTGACACCTGTTTACTGTATATTTAAGATGACTGTAGGGATGTCTTCATATTCCTCAGCATCATTTGTACAGGGTGAAATAATTAACTGATTTTAGCTATTAAAAAAATAAATATAGTAAACAATTTATCGTCCTACACAATTCAACATCCTGCACATTACTGCTTCATTTCTTACACTCCCTGGATCCTGTATTGGATCAAACTGAGAGATCTCATTAATTCCTATCATTACATATATATTTTTTAAAAAGCCATAAATATTTGTATTGTTTTTTTGATTCAACTTAAAACAATTCAGTGTGCTTATTTCCTGTTCAGTGTGCATTTGCATATTTTTAAACCACCATAGTCTATTTCTTCTTGTTCACAGAGCTGCTGTAATCAAGGACCTGGCTATGAGACATCATCTCCTGTCTCTTCCATCTTAAATTCATTTCAGCATATGTCCTGATCCTGACCAAGGCCGTGACAAGAGCCATGGCAAATGCTACAATCTGATTGACCTCTGAGCAATGATATTTGCTTCTCATTTGCATGAAGTTCAGAGGTTCTTAGCTGATTTTCTACTCTCATTAAGATTGGTCCCACAATCCTCAGCACAGTATAGGAGGAAATAAAAATAGTGCAATGTGAACACACTGTTACATTTTGAACTCTAGTAATTATGAACCTCTACTATTGTGATTGCGGCACTCACTGAATAATACTGAGGAAAATGAATCATTTTATAATATGCCTGGATTTTATGGGGTTAATTGTTTAAAACGAGAAAGGCAATTTATAGGGGGGCTTCCCATGACAGTGGCTCTCTGGTAGTCTTGGGATTTGAACTCGCAACCTTCTAGTCACCTTTACAGTAAAAATATTCACTTAAAGATAAAATACGTACAAATTTAAAGAAAGTAAAGTTATGTTCTACAGCTCCTTTTATTCCATAATACATTTCTGTTTAAATAAATATAGATGATATGCCAAAGGGAAACAAAAGTCACTGTTTGAATGTACTGGTGGTTTATCATTATCTAATGCTAACCCTTAATAAACATATACACTGCAGTTTTCTAGCTAATCACAGCCACATTGTTCTACACAATTCTGTTTATTGTTATAATTACATCATCCTTAGGTCTTTATCATTTTCTTTTTACACATCTACCTTCTGCCTGTTTGTACCTTGATGCTTGAACCCTGCTTTTTGTTTTTAATTAATTTGCCTATTCATTAATAAAGAAAAATAAACCTGCAACCACCACCATCTGTGACTTTAAGCTTTAAATATATATGAGAATTTGAACAGTCCTGTATTTGTGGAAATTGTTCTGCCAGCCATATATACATATTATAGAGAATATTAACTCTGAGTCTTTACCATATACTGCTATTTATTGATGAAATTTCAGAAAATTGACTCTAATATTAGAATAAATTACTGTGAGGTAGATGTGGGCTTTCCTGAACTGAGGACATGTAATCAAGCATTAATATTTCTGCCCATTAATCTGTATTCTGAGGAATAAAAGTGTTCAGTCATGTCAAAATTGATAGATTGTATAAAATGCTGTTTTTTTTTTTGTTGTGTCCATGATTTTCACACTCCTCGGTGGCGATTTAGAAAACCTGAGAAAAACTTGAAGTGATAATAATTCAAATGTTTATACTGATGGAAAATAGCTGGAGGATTTTCAAAGCCAGTGTACAGGTTAAAAGGGTTAAAGAATCATGTTTGCTGTATTGGTATAGCACTTTTAACAATGGACATTTTCTCAAAGCAGCTTTACAGAAGTATAGAAACATGGGGGAAAAAAAGTTTAAAGTTAAGTTACTATTTATCCCTAAGGAGCAAGCCTGAGGCGACAGTGGCAAGGAAAAACTCCCTGAGATGATATGAGGAAGAAACCTTGAGAGGAACCAGATTCAGAAGGGAACCTCATCCTCATTTGGGTGATGAAATTTCTGTGCATTTCTCAGCTTGTAAAAAACACCATACAAAAAATAAGCAGTTTCTGGACAAAAGCACTGCTTTTTGACTTATAAGTTTTTGTTTTAGCCTAGCAATGTGCTAATGTATGCTTAGAAATACTGTTTGCCTTCAGGTACCTTCACAGAAATCCTGAGCAGAATAAAGTGGTCCCTGGAAGTGCGTCTGGGTTACAGCTATAATATTTTTATAGCTCTATAGCTGATGTTAGAGTACTTTGGTAAATCATGACTGAATGATGGTAAACAATTCATTCATTCCAAGCACAGTTTTTTAACGTGCCACAACATGCATTATTGCTTGATGGTAGGCTAGTGTCATTTAATGTCCATTTATTTTCAAATCAATGGCTTTTCCATACAGCAGCTGTCTCCTATGTGGCAGAAATAGCAGAAATCTATGTGGATTTTTTGCTTGAAACACATATATAGCTTAGTCAGCAATAACTCAGATAAAGGCAAAATACTGTATCTATCTGGGGTTTCAATTATCCTAAACAATACGAAACATCACCCAAATCCTAAGTGGTAACTGATTATTTTAAGTGGCTTTATGAAGCCAAGGGCCTGGATGTTATCCATTAAAGGACAGGGAATCTAAAATGCCCTGAAGCTGCCTCATGCACTAGGGAGTTTATCTAAATGTGATAACATTAACACTATAGATAACACAGACAACCATGAGCTGCTAAAGAATGGGAAAAAATGACATGATAATTTGTGCATTTCAATGATCTTTGTGGTATTTGGCATTAAAATAAGTTTCCATTTATGTATCTTGGAGAAACAATCTAAAAAAGCGATTTGAAACCTGAACGTTCTTGTCTTGTTCTAGGTGTTTCTTTCATATTAGTTTAGAGACTAAATCAAATTCTAAAACGAAAAGTAGAAGCATCAACCCACAGGTTTTTATGCTGTTAGAAAACTTGTGGATGTCACAGCAACCATGGACAATTCATCCCTGTTCCTCCCCAGTTAGCTGAATTTAGCTAGCTAGCTAGTTAAGCGAGAATTATGAATGTTTTGAATGTAACTCAACAATATTCTGTCAGATTAGCTCATGCTAACTAGCTAAGATTATGAAAACTATGAACATTTATAAATATGGCTCGCAAATCCTGTCAGGTTAGCTGAATTTAGTTATCTAGCTAGTTAAATAAGAATTATGAATGTTTTGAATGTAACTCAACATTATTCTGTTAGATTAGCTCATGCTAACTAGCTAATATTATCAAAACTATGAACATTTATAAATATGGCTCGCAAATCCTGTCAGGTTAGCTAAATTTAGTTAGCTAGCTAACATTAGCAGTTAGAAATATGAATGTTTATGGATGTAACTCAACATTCCTCTGTCAGGGTAGCTCATGCTAATTGGGTAAATCTGTGAAAATAATGAACATTTATGAATATAACTAAACAAATCCTGTCAGGTTGCTAAATTTGGCAAGCTAGCTAACAGTGTGCATACTGTAGAAGCATGAATGGTTATGATGCAGAAGCATGAATGGTTATGATGTAACTGAATATCCTTCAGTCAGATTAGCTCATGTTAGCTGGCTAATATTGTGAAAATTTGGAACATTTATAAATATGGCTCACAAATCCTGTCAGGTTAGCTAAATTTAGTTAGCTAGCTAACATTAGAAGATAGAAATATGAAGGTTTATAGATGGAACTTTCTTTTGTCAGAGTAGCTCATGCTAACTGGGTAAATCTGTGAAAATAATGAACATTTATGAATATGACTCGCAAATCCTGTCAGGTTAGCTAAATTTAGTTGGCTAGCTAACATTAGCAGTACGAAATGTGAATGTTTATGGACATAACTCAACATGTGGTTACTATTTGCACTGTGACAAGCTTTTGCTTTTGTTTGCTTCAAGTTTTCCTTGCTTTGCCTAGCATTAGCTTAGCCGTTTGTGAGGGGAGTGTTGTATTTTTCCCTTTTTTTTGTTTGTTCTTTCCGTTGTTTCACATTAAAATCTTTTACACTTGCATCTGCCTCTCCCCAGCATCACGACGTTGGATGCTAGTGTAAACATCACAGCAAAACAGCTAAACGTTTAAAGTGTTTTTATCCTGTGATGCTTCATTTTCCTCTGTCTCTTTTTCTTTTGTCATTTATAGAACAGTTCTATAATTAGTACTGCACATGTTATGGTGCAAAATTTCCATATTATTATCACCTGCAAATCATCAAGCCAGCAAGCCATGCTGTTCCTAATTGGCACTAAACATCTGGCCATATTTCCATGCTAAAAACACACAGAGTGCCAAGGGAGATGCAATGATTAGTTAAACGCATTGATTGCAAATTTTGGCACAAACAGCAAATGGGATCAATAAAAAAAATGAATATGGATATTACAACAGAATCATTTGTTTGCTTATAGCATTGCATGTATTCTAATATTATATAAAAATATAACTGTATTGTACTTTGGTTATTATTTATATCGAGTATGTGTTTGTTTTCACACAGTTTGAGTTATTCCTATTAGCTAGCTTGCCATGTTTAACTAATCTAACAGGATTTATTGGAGTCATATTCATAAAAGTTCATTATTGTCACAGATTTACCCACTTAGCAGGAGCTACTCGGACAGAAGAATGTTAAGTTACATCCATAAAGTTATATCATTTTCACTGCTAATGTTAGCTAGCTAGCTAAATTTAGCTAACCTGGCAGGATTTTTGAGCTATGTTCATAAAAGTTCATTATTTTCACAGATTTACCCACTTGGCATGAGCTACTCTGACAGAAGAATGTTAAGTTACATCCATAAAGATATATAATTTTCACTGCTAATGTTCACTAGCTAGCTAAATTTAGCTAACCTGACAGGATTTTTGAGTCATATTCATAAAAGTTCATTATTTTCACAGATCTGCCCACATAGCATGAGCTACTCTGACTGAAGAATGTTGAGTTACAGCCATAAACTAAACATTCAAAATTCTCACTGCTAATATTAGCGAGGTAGCTAAATTTAGCCAACCCTGATAGTATTTTGGAACATTCTTAAATGTTCATTATTTTCACAATATTATCCAGTTAGCATTCACAATAGATTAGCTGATACTAGCATCCTTACATACTTAAACATTCATAATTCTTACCGCTAATACTGGCTAGAAAGCTATCCTGCAAGTATTTGTGTTAATAAATTAAATGTTGCTCATTTTTACTGTTAAGATTAGTCAGTTAGCCAAACCTGACAGGACTTCTGTTTCCTAAATCATTTCCAAAAATGTTCATTGTTAATGTTGGCTAGCTGGTAAATAGTTGCTACGTTGACAGGATAGTCATACCCGTAAATGTTTTGAAAATGCTTTTTCAATATTAACACTGACATGGCAGAATGAACTAATCAGACTGGAGTGACGTGAAATTTTAGTTATATACGTAAGTGTTGGTCATTATTACTACAAATATTAGCAAGCTGTGAGGTATGTCCATACTATTCTCTACTCTGGAGACAAACCTTCTCCAATCTGGTCACCTTTACACCCATAATGTGTAGGTCATGTCCACCTGTGTCAAAGTTCTCCACCTGTGCCATTACTTCTGAAACCACTAAGTGCACTTGGCTTGTAAACATGTGCACCTTTACCGAGGAGACTGCTAACATTTTTAGTAACAGCCTGACTCTAAGTGGTGAATTTTGTTTTACAGGGCCCTGTGTGCTGAGCTAAGCTGTTCTGAGCAGAGCATCATGGGAGCTGACACCTCGCCAAGCCCAAGATGAAATCCTGTGCTCCTCACTGTGGGAGTGCAATCGCTGTTGTTTTGTTTTTTTTTTTTCCTTTTTTTTTATCACGCTCAGCAAAAACTTTTTCATGAACACAAACGAAGCCCTCCGCCTTTAATAATATTTTGAGATAAACGCATCACTTTCTTGGGAAATTAAACTCAGCTTGCAAACCTGGCAGAATCTTCTAAACTGAATTATGAAGCAATTTGCCGTTTCTTGTTTTTTTTGTTTTTTTTGTTTTTTTTTTCCATCCAATAAATACGAAGCTCTGCTGTAAACGTAGACTGACTGCAGGGGCACAAGTGATCAAGGTTCACATGAGAACAGCCAGATGAGACTTTGCTGTTGGGCTTCCTCTCCCATGAAAATTGCTTAGTCCAAAAAAGACCTCCGTCTGCGCCGATTATCCCGCTGTGGGTCGAAAATATGATGACTGTTCAGGAGCAAATCTAGGATGCTGACGTTGTAACCTGGGGAAAAGGACAGTATTGTCAAGGGAGGATATTGTGTGGGGGAAATCGACTTCATAATGAGCACAAATATTGCGCTCATTCATCACTCGCAGCTCTTGAAAGTGCAATTAGTCCCTAATCGCTTGATTCTGTTAACTTTGTCAATACGTGTCATTTTGGATCTGGACAAACACAATTGAAATTTGTTAGATGGGAAATTGAATAGTCTTTCTGCTCTGTCTGAAGGTAGAATGTCGGCGGTTGTGTTTTTATTTGATATTGAACCAATAGTTATCTGAACTATAGGATGATTATCATTTCGATTTTCATATATATTCTTTGACGTTAACAGACATGACCCGATTTCTGAGCATAGTGAAAACTCAAATTTAGACATGATTACTGTCAATTTTCAGGTTTTCATTTGTAGATACAAGATGAATGTGTCTAAAAAGAACTATCAAGCACATTATTCAGTCTTGTGTTATACAGATTTGCTTAAGACATGGTTTAAGACGGTTAAACAAATACAAGAAACATTTACAAAAAAATTACACCATATTAAGTTTTGGGACACCCCTCCAAATCATTGAATTCAGGTGTTGTTTTTCAGGGCTTAGGCTCGGCCAATTAGTTCCAGTGAAAGGAACCCTGCAAAGGAAGTCCTGACCTTAACCTAAAAGAACACCTTTGGGATGAATTAGAGCAGAGACGGTGAGCCTGGCCAAAACTAGGCCTTCATGTGCACATGGATCAACTTCAGCTGCAACTCTTCTGGGAAGGCTTTCCACAAGGTTTAGGGGTGTGTTTATGGGAGTATTTGACCATTCCTCTATGTCCTCTATGATGTTGGTGAAGGTGTTCTATCGGGTTGAGGTCGGGACTCAGGTGCAGGCCAGGCAAGTTCCTCCTCACCAAATTCTCTCATTCTTGCTTTGTGCACTGGTGTGCAGTCATGTTGGAACAGGAAGCGGTCATCCCCAAAGTTTGGAGCATGAAATTGTTCAATATGTCTTGGTATGCTGAAACATTAAGAGTTTCTTTCACTGGAACTAAGGGGCCAAACCCAACCCCTGATAAACAACACCTGAATTCAATGATTTGGAAAACTTTAGGCAATATAGTGTACATATACAAGGGCAAAACATGCCAAATGTGAAAACACAACGAAATGAGAACTCAAAACAGGAAGGAGAGATCCTTATTAACTATCACATACTCGTTGCTGATTGGCTATAGCATGCGTAAGCCTGAAAAACAACGAAAAATGGACAGCTCGAAGATGTTTACAGTAAGATAAACATGAAATATGAGCCTAACAGAGTCTACTGACAGATTTATTCATGTTTATTCTTTATCAAGGATATTCATATGACGGCATTTTAGATACGCTGTCAAATTTGCATGCCATTAATATGAGTATGCCAATGCTTAAAGGAAAGGCAGAAGACAGAATTTCTTCACAATATATTAACATTTGCAAATTTTGTAGCATTTGTTTTCGACGAGATAACAGAAATATATGATAGTCATATGTCTTGTCCAATCAGCAATGAGCATTCAGTTGTTTTGTTTTGTTTTTTTTCTGATTTTGCTTTTGTGTAAGTTTTGTTGCTGTGTCTTTGGTTTTGTTATTGCGTTTTCTGATTTGCTGTTGCATGTTTGGCTTGTTGCAGTCTTACAAAACCTGGAAAACAGTTGCAGGGTTAAAAAAAAACAAAACAAAAAAGCTGCTCCCTTTTTGCAGGAATGATCTGTTTGCCATCCATGCTGAAGTGTGTGGTTGTGCGCCATACTATCAAGAGAGTTTGTGTTATTACGGTGAATCGATAGGGGCCGTGAGTCACTTCCGTATGGATGACGGCGCGCCGCAGTTTGTTTGGAATTATATTACGGGCAAGGGGAGGGAGACTCCGGGTGATGAAGAGTATCAATCATCCTGTCTCGCCCGTGAAGTTGTTTTGCGGGTTAGCCGGGATCGGCAATAATGAAAGTTCACTTGTTTTCACACACAAAGGAGTTGAGGGTAAATTTAGGTCCTGGAAAAAGGAGCTGTGTGTCGCTGTGTGATTGAGAAGGAATAGAGAGAGAGAGAGAGAGAGAGAGAGGAACAGTAAACAGGAGACAAAAGCATGGGTGTTAAGGTTTTTAACCCTTTTACATTATGACTTGCTAAAAAATTTCATGCCCACATTGTCTCCTTTAATCTATTTAATAAATTTGCATATATAATAGGCCCTAAAGTGAACCATAATACTACACAGTGCACAGTTCATTTCAGTGTTCTAAAATCCTTTTTGTGGTAACCTGGAACCTGTAAACTTATGAATACATGCAATTATCTAACCAGCCATTCGTGTGGTAGCAGTACAGTGCATAAAATCGTACAGATGCTTCGGAAAACGTTCACATCAACCATCAGAATGGAGAAAATTTGTAATCTCAGTGATTTTGACTATGGTCTGATTGTTAGTGTTCACCAGGTCAGATTGCTGGTGAATATTTCTAGAACTGCTGATCTTCTGGGATTTTTACACGCAACAGTGGCTAGAGTTTACTTTCATTACATTTGTCTTAATGCAAAATTTAAAAAAAAACAATACAAATATCAGACAACAGATATGTTTCGGGATATCGATTATATTTGTCGTGGGAAACATTGTGTGCAATCAGTTTTGCCCCAGCCTGTTACTTTAATGTCAGGGTCAAGATATCTCTCTATTGTTAACATGAAATGTTTCTATTTCCCTTCTATTTTCTTGTATTCTACTCAAAAAGGAATTCAAATGGACTGGAGATTTTAAAATAAATGGTTACAGTCTACTTAAAATCGAAAGAGCCATCCTGTGGCACTAGGATACAACCAGAGAGGTTATAGTGCCCTTTATAATGTTCTGCATCCTTCTCAGCTGTTCAGCATTATAGCAAGAGTGTGTTCATCATTGAAAGAAAACAATGACTTTGTGATGAGGAAAAAAAAAAGCACTAAAACATTTACCCACCGTATGACATACAGTGCACTTCTACATATGGTAACGAGCAACTCTTCCACCATTGTAGGTTCATTTTAAGGGGAGTAATCACTCTCTCTTACACACTAGAAGAAGAGATTTTATAGTATTACCACTAAATTGCTCAAGCAGACGAATTATCTGTCAGCATGCTAGGAAAGATTGTGATATAAAGCACTAAGTAGGATTGATCGAACCCGGGCGGCCCAAAAGCCACAAAAGTTGTGATGGACGAGCGACTCGACGCTTTGAGATAGAAGTGTTTTTTTGGTATTTTGATTTTGCTGGAGAGAAATTCACAGCTGACTTTGTTACATTCTTAAAAAAAAAAAGGACCAAAACTGGATCTTTACTCACATCTACAGTAAAGTCCAAGGTCTATGACAGAGAACTAGAGGCAACATAACAAATTGTATTTCTTAAACAACTTGCCATCATTCTTTACTAATATAAATCTGGAACATTCTGTTCTTATTGCCTGAAAGCACAACAAAGGAACAGGGACAACAAAGTAAAGTACAGACTGAGGCTTGTATTAGAGGTCATTCATTAAGATTCTACAACAGTGACTTTAGCTTTTAATTAATAACAGCTTTTAATAATACTATTAATATCTGATTGCGTTTGTCAGTTCAGTTGGCCATGTGAATAGGATGTTATTCGAAAGTTTAGGATTAAAGATTTACACTATTGTTTAGAAAAGTAGCCCTAGAAAGCTCAAATACACACCAACACAACAGACACTGCTCAAAGAACAATACAATAGTATGGATAAAGTGTCATTTGTCGGTTCTAATTTATATTTCTTGTGTTCTGAGATGCTTTTCTGCTCATCGCGGTCGTAAAGAGTGGGTAATTGAGTTACCGCAACCTTTTTGTCTGCTAGAACCTGAGCATTGACTTGTCACTCTGTCATCAACAAGGAGATCCCACCCACACTCCGACTGAATTTTTTTGTTTTTCGCACCATTCTGTCTAAACTCCATGAAACTGTTGTGTGTGAAAATCCCAGCAGATCAACACCAACAACCATCCCACTAAGTCACTGAGATCACATTTCCCCCGTTCTTATATTTGTTGAACATTAACTGAAGCCCTTGACCTGTATGACCTTTTGCATTATGCCGCTGCCTGACTGGTTGATTGGATCATTGCAAGACTGTGCATGTGTTCCTAATAAAGTGGCACCATAAAATCATTGCCGTATACAATTAATATTATTATTATTATTTATTTTTTTTTATCAAAGCAAGCACATAATCAGCGGAAAGTCAGGAATGATCAAAGGTACAGAAAATGTTTGTCAGGTCTAATTATTCACCGTTAGTTTTGAAGAAATATGATGTTAAATTTTACAAGATAAAATAATAAAGCTACTAAATGCAAAGAAGAAAAGCCATCACTGTGACCTGGGCAACACATCTAAAGTAGTGGCTTTGAACGATACAGTTTAAGACTTTTTTCTGAAACATATATATGTATGATTTTGAATATTAGATTTTTGGAAAAATTATTATTTGCTTGATTATTTGTATTTATTTATTTATTTATTTATTTATTTATTTATTTATTTATTTATTTATTTATTTATTTTACCCAGCATATATATATATATATATATACTGTATATATATATATATGATTTAGTATTTTCGAGTTTTGGAAAAATATTTATTTGGTTGATTAGTTGGCTTTTATTTATTTATTTATCTATTTATTTATTTATTTCTGAGGTTTTCATATTGTTTTTTTCATGTCCATGTAGGTGTGAGAGTGAATGGGTGTTACCATGTGAAATAAACATATGGCTTCACACCGGGGATGGAATATAACAATAATTCTTGCTGGGAATCTACTACAAACATAGAACAAACACATGTATAAGGACAAATGTTCCTTCCGTCCAGTGATGTTGGGTGTTTTGTTTATTTAGTATATTACTGGGTAGCAATTTTTAGGCACCCTTACACTTCACTGCACAGATTTTTTACTTTTAAATATTGTTTTATATACTGTGTGTGTGTAACTTTGTTATTTTATCTTTATTTTAATATGTCTTAAATTAATTTTCGGAGTATTTGTGTCTCTTGTTTCATGTCTGCTGCTGAAATACTATACATTCTTATCATATCTCAGCTTAAAGCAAAATGCTGTTCAGACCACATATGGGCTGGGTTCAGTTTCCTGCTAAGTAGTTTACTTCTTTGTATAGTACGTTTTTATATACAGATCTGACTGAAAAAATCAAATTCACACATAATTAAATAAAGCTTAACTGTACTCACGCAGTGTGACATGATTGAGCAGCAGGTTATCTGTTTTATTATGAGCTCAGATTACTGTCTGAGGCAGTGGCTGGCTGGAGATTTTTGGATGCATGTGTCCGTAAGGTGTCTGTAATTGTTATTCGCAATATTTACCAAAAAGTTATGGTTTCAGTTATAGTGCATCCTTTACTGTTTCGTTGATTGGATCCTTCCCTTAGAGAGATCGCCCAATTATCATATGAAGTACTAACTAATGAAGTACTGGTAAAATAAGAAACATTAAAATCTTGGGTCTTGCACATGGTGCCGTATCACACCACCCTGACGTGGATTATTGAGTGTGCTGATGAATGTAGAGTGCTAACTCAAGCAGTAACCATGGATTAGCCTTTAAGCTAACAGGCTATTTTACTGTTTTCACTTTTATTTTCTAAATATGATGATTACGCAGTGTCTACATTAAGTAACATAATATAGATGTCTTAGTTGTTATAGCTAATTAGAAGGTGGGGTAAAATTAATTGGATAATTAAAAACCAAGGAGGCCACATTCCAAATGTTCTCTTTTCAACCTATCTGCCATGGAGTGTCCCATGTATACTATGCCAACTTTTTTTTCCCCAGGTTTTCCACATTTCTTGAACTTGTAGAGCAAATTTACATTTAGAAAATTAATTCTCATAAATACTTTCAGGATGCATTCTGTGTTTCTTGTTTTTTATATATAGTTCTCTATTCCCAACTCCCTTCTGTTCCTTCAGTTCTGCTGTCATCTAGTTTTGACCTCTGCCTGCCTTTTGGATTTATCAGTATGGATTGACCCAAGAACCTTGGTTGCTGGAGGTCTGGCTACAGCTCACAGATATGACTGTGGTGTTGGGAATAGTTCTAATAAAGAGAGACACTTATGTCCACTGCCTCTGGATGTCAAATGTTACAGTCCAGACATAAGGACCATAGGTGTAAAAACATAAAAGCCCTGAGTGTGGTACATTGTATTCTGTGTTTGTGCTGCTATTATTGTTCCAAATGACCAATCAATGATTACAATTGTTTCCAAACAACCAATTATTAATTATTGTTATCACTGATCACCCGTGTTCCCAATGACCAACCATTGATCACCATTGTTCCCAATGGCCAGTCACTGATCACGTTGGCTTACGAAACTACCAATCACTGATCACCATTGTTATCTCAGTGACCAATCACTGATCATTGCTCCAATGGCCAATCACTAGTTTTCCTAATGTCAAACACTGAACAACATTGTTCCCAGTGACCAGCCACTGATTACCATGGCTCCCAGTGACCAATTACTAATCACCATTGTTCCCAATGACCAACCACTGATCTTTGTTGTTTCTCAGTGACCAATCAATAATCACCATTGTTTTTAAACCCAGTCATGGATCACTGATCAAATGACCAATCACTGATCATATTTTTTTCCAATTACTAATATTGTTCCCAGTGCCCAACCACTCATCACCATTGTTTCCAAACAACCAATCACTCATCATTGTTCCCAGAAACAAATCATTGATGGCCATGGTTCCCAATAACAAATATTGATCACCATTGTTCTCAATGACCAATCACAAATCACCATTGTTCCCGATGGCCAGTCACAGATCACGATGGTTTACAAAACTACCAATCACTGATAACCAATGTTATCTCAGTGACCAATCACTGATCATTGTTCCAATGGCCAATCACCATTTTTCCTAATGGCCAGCCACTGATTACCATGGTTCCCAGTGACTAATTATTAATCACCATTGTTCCCAATCTCTGTTGTTTCCCAATGACCAATCAATAATCACCATTGTTTTTAAACCCAGCCATGGATCACTGATCAAATGACCAATCACTGATCATATTTTTTTCCAATTACTAACATTGTTCCCAGTGCCCAACCAATGATCACCATCATTTCCAAACAACCAATCACTCATCATTGTTCCCAATAACAAATCATTGATCGCCATGGTTCCCAATAACAAATATTGATCACCATTGTTCCCAATGACCAATCACAAATCACCACTGTTCCCGATGACTAATCACAAATCACCATTGTTCCCAATGACCAATCACAAATCACTATTGTTCCAAGTGGCCAGCCACTGATTACCATAGTTCCCAGTAACTAATTACTAATCATCATTGTTCCCAATCTCTGTTGTTTCCCAATGACCAATCAATAATCACCATTGTTTCCAAACCCAATCATGGATCATTGATCAAATGACCAATCACTGATCATATTTTTTTCCAATTACTAATCAACATTGTTCCCAGTGCCCAACCAATGATCACCATCATTTCCAAACAACCAATCACTCATCATTGTTCCCAATAACAAATCATTGATCGCCATGGTTCCCAATAACGAATATTGATCACCATTGTTCCCAATGACCAATCACAAATCACCATTGTTCCCAATCACTGATCATCATTGTTCCTGACATCCTCTACAGCCCTTAATATGTAAATAGACTATTTGTAGTCCCATGACGTTATCATCTATAATTTTTACTGTGATCATTTTATTATAAACAACTAAAATGTCTCAAGGAAATCTTCCTTCTTCATGTAACACATCTTGATATGCAAATGATCATGATGATTCAGTGCATATGCAAATCCATCTGTGATGTCATTTGGCAGTGTTTAGTCAGTTTTGAGCCTGCAGTAGCTATTTTCCTGGAACAGACTTGGCAACACTGAGGTCATTGCTGTCCACAGTGTAACTATGTGCTATAACAAGCAAGGAATGTGTGAGGAAATCAGAACTAACTGAACTGCAAGTGTAGCTGAGTTCAGAAGAGAAGGGAATCAGAGTTCAGAGAACGAGCAGAAGCACTTGAAATACAAAAGCAAGTACATTAGAATTATGAAGTAATTTTTCACCTGAGGCACCAAGTAGCTTAGGGTCAGTATTGGTCATAGTCAGTGTAAATAGTGTAAGTGTAAGTGAAAAAGATTTCGATATCCAGAAAAGAATAACTGTATAGGTATTCCCCTGAATATGAATATTCAATAATCTATCTTCAACTTCTAGTGATGAATATGAGCAAATATTTTCCCCAGATCTGGCTAAAAGGTTACTGCGTGAGTGACCAAGTGGCTTTGAACTAAAACATTTGCATTTTGATTGAATGTGACAGAGACACGAGTGTGCCCTGGCCAGAGGAGACATTATTATGTTCATAATAATACACCAAATTATTTTAATATCAAGAGACATTTCAATATGGGTATTGAAAAGTATGATTATCAAATGCCATATTTATAACCGTTCTCCTTGGAAAGTCTCTCCTGCAGATTTCCCAGCGGCCACTGCAGGATCAAGAGGTGCCTGAGCACGAATACATTAAATCAATCGATTTCTTTCATGTATTTATTCAGACTCGGAAGCTCAGCAGCCTGTAAAATCCACACGAGGTTTTCTTTTTCACATATACTGTACATATAGTATTAACAACCATGAAAGGGAACATAAGACAAGAGCGGTTTTTGGAAAGCCTATGGTTAAAGACCTAGTTTTGTGATTACATTTATTATGGGAGTGTCATATAGATTGAGTTACACCTTCGTGTTAATTTTCTAAAGTCAGAATATTTGGATGGCTCTCAGACACAATCATGAAGACCACATAATTGCAATGATCACCGTGTTAATTACTCTGTAAATTTAGCCATATAAAATAATTTACCGTCACATCGGAGAGAAATGTTTGATATTCCTGACAGATTTCTTTCATTCTCGCTGCTTTTTCACAGCCCTTATGAAACTCGTTCAGTAATTGCTATAGCCTGATCAGGGTCATGGCAGATTCAGAGTCTGTTCCGATGCCATGTTCACACACTCATTTACATTTAAGGGGAAATTAGTGTAACCAGTCTGTCTGCTGGCATGTTTTTGGGAAGTTGTGTGGAAACAATTGAACCCAATGGAAGCGTAATGTGTGTGAAGCCAGCTTCTACTTCTTTACGCTGCTGCTCATGCTACACCACATGACAGCATAAAACTCCAGATAGATAGATAGATAGATAGATAGATAGATAGATAGATAGATAGATAGATAGACAGACAGACAGACAGACAGACAGATAGATAGATAGATAGATAGATAGATAGATAGATAGATAGATAGATAGACAGACAGACAGACAGACAGATAGACTGACAGATAGATAGATAGATAGATAGATAGATAGATAGATAGATAGATAGATAGATAGATAGATAGATAGATAGATAGATAGAGATTGACAGACAGAAGATAGATAGATAGATAGATAGATAGATAGATAGATAGATAGATAGATAGATAGATAGATAGACAGACAGACAGATAGACAGATAGACAGACAGACAGACAGATAGATAGATAGATAGATAGATAGATAGATAGACAGATAGACTGACAGATAGATAGATAGATAGATAGATAGATAGATAGATAGATAGATAGATAGATAGATAGATAGATAGATAGAGATTGACAGACAGAAGACAGACAGACAGACAGACAGATAGATAGATAGATAGATAGATAGATAGATAGATAGATAGATAGATAGATAGATAGATAGATAGATAGATAGATAGATAGACAGACAGACAGACAGATAGACTGACAGATAGATAGATAGATAGATAGATAGATAGATAGATAGATAGATAGATAGATAGATAGACAGACAGACAGACAGACAGACAGACAGACAGACAGATAGATAGATAGATAGATAGATAGATAGATAGACAGACAGACAGAAGATAGATAGATAGATAGATAGATAGATAGATAGATAGATAGATAGATAGATAGATAGATAGATAGATAGATTTTTTTAAGAATGTATACAGTAACACATAATGTCTGTCACATGACAGGAAGTAAATTCCATATGACTATAATATGAAAATACAATGTAGTGCATACAGTAGTGAATACAGTGGAGAAAACATCATTACATTGCCTACATGGCAAAAAAAATAGAAAGAAAAAGACAAAACTTCAAATAAAAAAAAAAAAAATAAAAAAAAAAATACAAGTAACCAACAAATACTCAAGTTTTCAAATTATTCAGACCAGCCCTAATTTAAAAACAAATGAAGGCTCCTTCAACTCACTTCAGTGATTTTGACTCCGATTGCTATTAGTCCCCTGATATGACACAGTAAAATGAAGAAACCAAACTGAATGAACCAAAAAGCTTATCAAGAAGAAGTGAGAGAGAAAAAAATAAGCTCTTGACATGCGACTCCTGCCATCGCTAGCACGGAATCAATCAATGATTAGGGGAGCTGATGATTGGACGGAGATAATTGGCCACAGCACATTAAGCCGTGGTGTGTGTGTGTGTGTGTGTGAGAGAGAGAGAGAGAGAGAGAGAGAGAGAGAGAGAGAGAGAGAGAGAGAGAGAGAGAGAGAGAGAGAGAGTTCTTATGGAAATGGAGAGGCGAGGGAGAGATGGAGAGAGAACAGAAGAAAGAGAGGAGCATGTCTGGAGAGCGGAGAATTGGATGAGGCTCAGCTTGCAGATAGGTGCTCCTCAAACTGAAGAGGCAGCTCAGTGTCAATAGAATATGCTAATCCCAAACTAGCAAATTTAATCAACGCAATATCAGCTCCGTCAATTATTTACTCTGGATTTAATAGTAATACAGATTTATTTCTTTCACAGATGATTTTTTAAATCTCTGCCATGATCTTTACCAGTAGTGTGTGTGTGTGTGCACAGGCGGAAGTGGAAATAAAAGACAGGGTAATATGACACCACTTGCGTGACCTTTCTGCTTCAAATTTATATCCACCAGCCATTTTTGATGAATGGTTTCATTTCACTGTGTTCCTCTTCTTTAAACTCACTTCAATACAGCTTTGATAGCATGACATGCAGACAGCTAGAAAGAATCTAGAAAGAATACAGCATTATAAACAGTAATAATAATAATAATAATAATAATAATAATAATAATAATAATAATAATAATATATTAGTTTTATTTAGATTTACTTATTGTCATTAATTATATAAATGATTTAATTAAATATTTAAATGATTATTAATTTAATATTTAAATGATAAAAATGATTAATTAATTGGTGTTTTATTGATTTATTATTATTGTTATCATTAGCAGCATTATGCTTGTTATTATTATACAGCTTGATTTGCTGGACAGAAAAATAATAACAAATTTTGAAATCCTTAGAACTGGATTATTTTTTTTTTACCATTACTGTGCTGAAATTGGTTTTCTGTGTAATATCTGTCACACATTCAGGCTTTGTCACATGAGGTCATGGTCACAGGGTGATGACTTTGTTATTGGTACTTTTCTATGGGCGAGGAAGAAAGAAAAGTGGGAACTTCCCTTCCAGCGATCTAGAACAAAAAGGATATAGAGAAGATAAAATAATACAATGCAGCCGTGCCTGTGCATCATCTAGCTGCAAAGTGTACAATAATGATCCGTATGGATACTCCGAACAAAGATATACAGTATATACGTAAATTATTCCCTGTTCCACTGGAGTACGTCTTGTTTAAATTGACATTTCGACTTTCTCCATCTCTCATGTTTCCCAGACGCTGTTGTACACTTGGGTATTAGTTACGTTTCTAATAATTAAATGTCAGAGACAGTCGATAACAAGGTTCTGGTAGTAACACGGCACAGCCTTTTCTTTAATCTCAGATCAATCTTCTACATATAATCTGAAATATAATCTGAAAAGCATGTTATCACTCATTCGGTTAGAGTTACAGTGCGGTAACTGACTACTGTAATTGTCTGAAACTGGTTTAAGTTGAATTGAATGTGTGATTTCTAAGAAAATACTGAGTAGTAGAATGTCATTTAATATTATACATACACACAATTGTGCCCTGCAATAGACTGACATTCTTTACAGGGGTAACCTGCCTCCAGCTTTCCTGCAACCCAGTAGGATAAGTGGTGTAAATGGAAGGATGGATGGGTGGATGGATGGATGGATGGATGGATGGACAAGGATCAGTGTATGTATATATACATTGCAAGTTCAGAAAATGATACAGCTTGACATAATGCTCTGGCATCAGTGTCAAAAATGGGAAGTTCCTTTAATTATTGATGCATTTACTTCCAT
The DNA here is from genome assembly GCF_019097595.1 of Hemibagrus wyckioides. Lineage (NCBI taxonomy): Eukaryota > Metazoa > Chordata > Actinopteri > Siluriformes > Bagridae > Hemibagrus > Hemibagrus wyckioides. The sequence goes on along the minus strand of NC_080732.1, from coordinate 6,619,894 downwards.
GAAATAGCACACAGTACAGTCTAAAGTATAGCTAAAGTAAATACTTGTACACTATATGGCAACAAGTAAATGGACATCTGATTATAACACCCATATGTCCTCATTGCACATCCCATTCCAGATTTAATCCCCAGAGTTTGGAGTGTGACTTTGGGGATTTGCCAACAAGAGCTTTAGTTAGGTCAAGGATCTGTGCAAGCCACTGGAGTTCTTCCACTCCAAACATGTCTGCATGGAGCTTTGCTTTGTGCACAGGGGGTATTGTCATGCTGGGACAGGTTTGGGCCTCTTAGTTCCAGTGAAGGGAAATTGTAATGCTAAAGCACGGCAAAGACATTCTGCGTGTTCGAGTGCGTCCTTCCATGTTTGTTGCAGCGGTTTGGAGAGGAACCATATATGGGTCTGATAGTCAGGGGTGCACATACTTTTGGCCATATAGTGTTTATACAGTGTAATTTGTTTAAAGTAAAGAAAAACAAAAGTAAGTGCTGTTTTGTTTACTGCCCCTGCTGTGAGCAGACATTGGGGTTGAGGAGATCGTCTCAAGCTTCCGTGTAGGAATTCCGAGTTCTACGTTTTAGTCAAACGCACAACGCATAAGACACGAAAAGAAAAGAAAAGAAAAGAAAAGAAAAGAAAAGAAAAGAAAAGAAAAGAAAAGAAAAGAAAAGAAAAGAAAAACCTCCCACTCACACACCTTTTTCGTTGCATCCTGTGGGATCCCAGTTCTGATACATATCTCTAGTCTCAACTTTTTTCCCTGTAAAAAGTTAAATAAATAAATAAATAAATAAATGAAAAACATCCTCAATAGTGTGTCTCATACTCGTATTCCTATCTGTTATGAGCACATTCTGTTCAATCTGAATAATGTATTCGTATTTGGTTATATCAGAGGCGTTCCTAGTTATTCTTTCTCTCCAGATGTCTTTAGCTTGCAGGTGTAGAACGCACCTAGTGTACGGATTTTCCAAACCCCTGCTGAATATGTGCATTTTTAACAACGAGGTGACAGGAAGTAAGCTGAAATGTTTCTTTAAGGCTGGCAAATATAATGACAATAATAACAACAACAGTATTTGCAGGACAGTAGTCTTGAAGTGTGTGTAGGGTGGTGTGGGGGGGGTTGTCAGGGACATGTGTGGGGGTTGACTATCTCTCAGGCAGTAACTTGTCCACTCTCTCTCTCTCTCTCTCTCTCTCTCACTTCCTGTCTCTATTCTTTAATGTCTGCACTTTTCTCTAGATTGAGTAATCTGATGTCAGTGGCATATGTCTGTTTTTTTCTTCCTTTCCTGTAGAAATAACAGCAAAAAAATAAAAAAAAAAACCTTGAGGGAAGTCTTTCCTCCACATCTCCCTCTAATGAGAAGAGACAGGAAGGTGAACATTGAGCGACCCGAAAATACACGGCGGGGGAAACATGAGCGAGAATGCAAATTGTGTTCAAACATGAATAAACTCACGCATATTCACACACACACCTGGTTCAGGAGGCTAGGGCAGGGGTGTAAATGCTGCTGTGCTCTGGTTTCATCGAGAGAGAAAAAAAAAGGGGAGAAGAAAAAAACAGCTTGCTGTCAAACAGGTCATGCCCGAGAGAGTCAGGTGGGAATCAGCAGGTGTTGGCTGTGTATAAAACACTGAGGGAGGTTCTACACTACATTCTTCTTTGACCTCCCACTCATTCCACACATGCTATTATTATACGCATAAAACAGCTAGTGAACATAATACCTTATTAATGTTGATCAGTAGAAAAATGGTAATCGATGCACGCCTTCTGCATATTACACTGTATATTATACTTTCGGTGTTCTACATTGAATTCATTTAAAAAAATAAGAAGTCATTAATAAGTTACTGCTAACACCTGGCAGAAATAGTATTAGCATGTTCAAAGCTCATTACAGTTTAAAAGGGGCTCTTGATAGTTCCCCCTTCTCACCAGGGAAGCTTACAATCAACTAACACAACCTCTCGGCGGCAGTGGTGGTAGTTAAGTGGTTAAGGCTCTGGCTCTTGAGCAGAAAATTGGGATTCAAGCCCAGCACTGCCACCGTTGGTTTCTTGAGCAAGGTCCCTAACCCTCCTCTGCTCCAGGGGTGCTGCATCATGGCTGACCCTGTGCTCTGACCACAACTCCAAGGATGGGATATGCGAAGAAAGAATTTCCCTGTGCAGTAATGTATATGTGACAAATAACAGCAACTTATCCTACTGTATTTACTTTCTGCTCACTTCTTAAGGCTACTGTGGGTATCATAAGCACTTTGTGAAGTATTGCCTTTGTAAGAATAAGTTCTGAGGCATTGTTTTCATCGCCATTTTTCGACTACTGTCATGTTTATATTGGATTAACATTCTGAATTACGATTTAAAGCTCTCTACTGAGACTCACTTTAAAGTCTGGTACACATGAGGGCTTATCATACTGCGCTTGACTCTGAGTTATGGTCATTCTAAACTCTGCTTTTAACCCTAAGTCGAGGAACATTTCATGCGTCTTTTTACCCAGGGTTATGGAACTCTGCTCTGAAGCAGGGTTAGCAGAGCACTTTTGTGGGGTTAACTCTGCATTGTGGTGCCAAACATGTACAGTGTGAAACAACACCCATGATACCCATGTACTAGTTGTGGTCAGAGCACAGGGTCAGCCATGATGCAGCACCCCTGGAGCAGAGGAGGGCTAGGGACCTTGCTCAAGAAACCAAAGGTGGCAGAGCTGGGGCTTGAATCCCAGTTTTCTGCTCAAGAACCAGTGTTAGAAAATTACGGCTGGATGTTTACTAATCAGAATTCGAATGGCTCGTGCCTCATATCGCGTGAAAACCAGGACAGCCTTAACTAAAACGGCTCGGTAGCGTCAGGCAGCAAAACACTGAAGATCACAGAAGTGCGTGCCATTGCAAATCAGAGGTGGACGAAGTACACAACTTCCTTACTTGAGTGAAAGTACAAATACTACTGGTCAAACATTACTCCATTACAAGTAAAAGTTGTAAAGACAGATTTTTACTTAAGTAAAAGTACAGAAGTACTTGTTTTCAAAAGTACTTAAGTATCAAAAGTAAATGTCAACGCATTGTTTTATTATTGTTGCATTGTTGTATGCAATACTTTCTGTGGAATTAAGAGCTTTTAGAATGGTACAAAACCTATAGAAATTAAACAACTGAATTGACAAAAAAAAAGATAGGTATAATCATTTATTTTTAATTTAACACTCCTACCACCCCCAACAAAAAAGTACCGGTACATTTCAAGAATTAGAATATCATGAAAAAGGTCAATATTTTTTGTCACTCAGTTCAGAAAGTGAAACCCATATATTGTATAGATTCCTCACACATAGTGAAATATTTCAAGCCTTTATTTCTTGAAATTGTGATGATTATGGCTTACAGATAAGGAAAACTGTACCAGAACAACCAAAATTCTGTGTCTCAGAAAATTAGAATATTACATAAGATCAATAAAAAAAAGGATATTTCAAAGAGAAATGTCAGACTTCTGAAAAGTATGTTCATTTCTACGCACTCAATACTTGGTTGGGCCTCCTTTTGCATCAATGCAGCATGGCATGGAGGCACTCAGCCTGTGGCACTGCTCAGGTGTAATGGAAGCCCAGGTTGCTTTGATAGCAGCCTTCAGGTCATCTGCATTGTTGGGTCTGGTGTCTCTCATCTTATACTTGACAATACCCCATAGACTCTCTATGGGGTTCAGGTCAGGCGAATTAGCTGGCCAATCAAGCACAGTAACACCATGGTCATTGAACCAGCTTATGGTACCTTTAGCAGTGTGGGCAGGTGCCAAGTCCTGCTGGAAAATGAACTCAGCATCTCCATAAAGCTTGTCAGCAGAAGGAAGCATGGAGTGCTCTAAGATTTCCTGGTAGATGGCTGCGTTGACTGTGGACTTCAGAAAACACAGTGGACCAACACCAGCAGATGACATGGCAGCCCAAATCATCACTGACCATGGAAACTTCACACTGGACTTCAAGCAACATGGATTCTGTGCCTCTCCACTCTTACTCCAGACTCTGGGACCTTGATTTCCAAATGAAATGCAAAACTTACTTTCATCTGAAAAGAGGACTTTGGACCACTGAGCAACAGTCCAGTTCTTTTTCTCCACAGCCCAGGTAAGATGCTTCTGACGTTGTCTCTGGTGCAGGAGTGGCTTGACACGAGGAATGCGACATTTGTAGGCCATGTCTAGGATTCGTCTTAAGCTCCCCCAAATTCTTGAATGGATTTTGCCTGACAATCCTCTCAAGGCTGCGGTTCTCCCTTTTGCTGGTGCACCTTTTCCTACCACACTTTTTCCTTCCACTCAACTTTCTGTGAATATGCTTGGATACAGCACTCTGTGAACAACCAGCTTCTTTAGCAATTACCTTTTGTGGCTTACCCTTACACAGTGTCAATGACTGTCTTCTGGACAACTGTCAAGTCAGCAGTCTTCCCCATGATTGTGTAGCCTACTGACCCAGACTGAGAGACCATTTAAAAGCTCAGGAAACCTTTGCAGGTGTTTTGAGGTAATTAGCTGATTATGGTGCGACACCATGACTTTCCAATATTGAACTTCTAATTCTCTGAGACACAGAATTTTGGGTTTTCCTTATCTGTAAGCCATAATCATCACAATTTCAAGAAATAAAGGCTTGAAATATTTCACTCTATGTGTAATGAATCTATATAATATATGGGTTTCACTTTCTGAACTGAGTGACAAAAAATATTGACCTTTTTCATTATATTCTAAATTTTGAGATGTACCTGTACACATCTATGTGTATCCACTCATGCACATTTCAATCAAATGGTCTGTAAATGAAGACTGGTCAGAAAAAAAAATCTAACCTGCTTTAAAACCCAGCTACACAACTGTAGCTGTACAACCAGCCAACAGCAACACGGCTTTAACAAAGAGTTATATATATTTCCACAATTCATTGATACCGTTTTAATATGCATTTACACCATTGTCCAGGCTCCTCCCTCCTGTGTGCAATGCGTTGTGGGCAATATTACCCATTAGAGTGTGCATCGTTCTGCACTTTGAATTTCTACCGGAAGTAGTAGACCATCCAGGAATTTTTGGAATGCTCTTTTCAGTATACTATGATTTGGGGCATACTAATTCTATTTTTGAATACCATTTAGGACACATCGTATGAGAATTTGGACACAGCATACGTTTTTGTGTGTTAACTAACATCATTACCAATGCGTTGGTGGTGTATAACATACAAAGCATATATTCGTCCATTTTGTCAGCAATTGAGTTCAAAAAATGATGGAAAACCACTGAACTTTACAACACGTGACGCTACAAGAGTGAAAAAAAAAAATCATCCTATGATTAATGTAACTACTTTCTACTCAATGACCTTGACAGAAATGTAGTGGAGTAAAAAGTAGAGTATTTGTCTTTCAAATGTAGTGAAGTTAAAGTAAAAAGTATCCAGAAAAAATAATACTCAAGTAAAGTACAGATACTCAAAAAGTGTACTTAAGTACAGTACTCAAGTAAATGTACTTCTTTACTGTCCACCTCAGTTGCAAATTTTGTAGAAGGACATCAGAGAACATCTGGTCAACTACACGACAAGCTTAAAAAGACCAAAAAGGACCACAAGGTCAAAAAATGCAGCACTATTCTTCAGTTTAATGAAACTGATGTGTAGTCAAAGACACCAACATGCTGACGTGTAAAAAGTGTGCTTTCATTTGCCGTTCACATACGCCGAAAGTGCCAGAGATCCATTCCCATGCTCTCCCATGTAATTTCTTCCCCCAGACACAAGCAACCATTTGACTCCTAACCAGTGATCATGGGAATTAACCTTGCACCGCAAGCCTTAAACAATAGCAAGTAGCCACCAATTGTTTGGGGGCCATAAACAACTGGTTATACCACTTATAGGACTTATAGGAAAGGTGCAATTATAGATGAAAACAAGTGCGTGCCACTTTTTACTGAGTGTTTGTCATATAGCAAAGTCTGCTTGAATGGAGGGTTTTGAAGAATATCATTCATAGTCTGGAGACAAAGGAGAATGAGGAAAAAGGTGAGTGGAAAAGACAAAGACTAAAGTGTGTAAGAATGAAAGAATGAGAATAGAAACAGAAAAAAGAGCATCAGAAAGAAAAATATGGTGGAAGAGAGACAAAGAGACGGACTGAATGAGAGACAGAGAGAGAGAGAGAGAGAGAGAGAGAGAGAGAGAGAACAGCTTGACTCTTTCCCAGGGGAGAGAGAGCTTCAGCTTCCACAGCTGGTGCTGAGACTTCTCCCTTATAAATATTCGCATATTTAATTAGCCAAAAGTCCTCTTCTTACAAACACTGTCATGAGGCTCAGATTCCTCAGCCACAATCCACACAACAATGACGTGTTTAAAGGGTAAATCAAGCCAAAATTCAATTTGGTAAATTGCAAAACCCATTCGCACACAAGACTGGTGAAGTATTCATTTCATTACAAATATATTAGTGCAAAAAGGAACATATTATGTGAATAAATATATTTTAAATGCGTTTGCTCCATCTACAGGCTGAAAAATGGCTGAATCTGTAGCTCCACCTTAAACCGTGACTTAGTGGAGGGGATTTCGGCGTCTGGTACATATCGCTGCCAAGCACAAAAGCAGCTGCATACTGTAGATCTGCTTGTTCAGAAAACAGAGCTCTGATTAACTCGCTCGTTTTGGACTGAGATTTGAGATAAACATCAAAATATGCTAGCAAATTAGCCAACACAAGTGGTTTTAAGCTGATCGTCTCAGCCATGGTTTGCCTATAGAGCGTCTGATCTACTTTGTACACTTTTCTGGCTGCAAGCTTCAGGATCTTGATGGTTGCACTCTGTCTAGTGCTCTATATGTCTGTTTCCACCGGGGAAAAAAAAAACTTTGACAGAATGAGGAGTTCAAAAGCAGATATATTGACTCTGAAAGGCAGTCACACTATCATCAGGAGATCGTGAGTTTGAATCCACAGCCCTGACCCCATGGTCAGGAGTTCAAGAGAGCTGCATTGGTCATGCTCTTTTAGTGGGAGGGATGGCATTGCTTTCTTCCGTCAATCAGGAAGTGTCAGTCATGGCAGCCTGTGGGTTGTTGTATGTAGAAGGGAGGTTAGTGCTGCTACATAGCATGAGCAACAGTTGACTTCATGCTTCTCAGAAGCATATCCTGGCCTTTACCCGCTCTGGCTGGCTGTTTATGTCCTGATCTTTATTTTTTTGTCTTTGAAATAATTTAGTTTGAATATACAGTATGTTTGACCTCTTCCTGTGAAATTGAAAAAGGGAGTCAGATCTTGCCTATAGTCTTGATGAAATATACCATAGCCCCACCCACTTGTTTTCTATTGGCTAACAAGGCTGACACTCATGAGTGCGAATTCTATACCAACTTCCACATCCCATGTCCTTTCCCTTTCGGTGAATCTGCTTTTTCTCCGAGTAAATTTTATTCTTTATTTCTAAACTAAAAAATCTAAAACTATAGTTTCTCCATATCTGTGTAACAAGGGATTATTTAGAAGGATGTTACTAAGAGATTTCCCAGACAGTTGAGCATTTCTAGGTTAGATTTTATACTGAAATGACATAAAATATTTTCTTAAAGCAGTTTAATTTGTTATTGCAGTGAAATAAGGGTCATAAAGGAATCATTTCCTAACATCCAGAAATCATAGTACAGGTGATCAAACACATTTATTCAGGACAAATTGACAAATCGAAAGCTAGAATATATTCGACAGATGTTTATAAAGAGTTGTTTAAATTCCAAATACGTATCTGTTACTGTGGTAGTTTATATTGTTTCCCCAAAAAAGAACTCAGTTTCACGCCCTAGACCAGAGCTTCCCAAACTGTTAGCCTGGTGGGCCGTAGCGGTATTGCAGGGGGGGCCGTAGCTAGGCTAAATCAAAATATTAAACTAATTAAAATATTTTAGAATAGAATATAAAAAGCTTCTGTTACACACTTTGATTCAATATAATTGTAAATAGTATGCAGACAGTATTTAGCGTTAAGGATTTAAATATATTTGTAAAGAATGTTTACATCATCTTATTTTCACCAGCATATAAAAATATTACATTTTATGGTAGTTCTCATAATTCACATGAAATTCTTATAAACTGGTTAATAAATGTTGATAATTTTATGCAAATTGACAATCTACTTTATTAAATATATCTAATATACAAATATATATATAAATATATCTTTATACTATTAATCAATATACTGTATTTTTTAAACAAAGAAGTTGGGAGGGGGGTGGTGGAGCTTTTGCTATGTATTTGGGGGGCCTCACCCCTCTGAAGTTTGGGAAGCTCTGCCCTAGACCTTCCACTGGATTTGACAATTCCTTCAATTGTCACGATTATGCCGAATTTGGCGCTAAACAGCATTACTACACTATATCAGCCCCAGCAGGTCACATGACCATGTCACATAACGCTGATCACTCACAACTGTTCTGTGCTACTTCTCATTAGCATGGTCATGCTTTTATCACTGTGGTGTGTGTTTGTTTGTGTGTGTGTGTGTGTATGTGTGCTACAACCTTGCATATATTCTATTTTTGCTTAAAGTGTATTCATTTTATCAGGGTCGCGCTTTAGAACATAAATAGCCTGCGCTCACGTCCTTCTCCGCCTTCCATTTTGTGACAGTGCCAGTAACAAAACGTGTCCATAGATATTTAACATTTATTTTAATCTAATCTTCTAAAAATCTGATTTCACGACTTTCCAAAGCACTTGATATCTAGGATAATACAGCAAAAAGCCAAATTCTTTCGACATAAAACCAGGCTCCTATTTATAAGATCCACCAAGTGGAATTGAAATCACCGTTAAAATTGGTTTCAAATCATTTTTAGCTCTAATGATATGGGGGGTGGGACTTTTTTGCAGAAAGTTGATCCAGCCCCTGCTCGTGTTATTCTGCTTGATGAATACCTGCTCATGCATCCGTGCGAGAATGTGACAGGGTGTTTCTGGTAGGTTTTTTTTTTTTTACCAACAATGCAATTGGCTCTCTTTATTGAAGGGCAAGACTTACATATATAATTCAGCTGCCTTGTTGAGCAGCATGCTTCTATTCATGTCTTCATGTCTCTATTCATACCGTCTCTGTAGTAGCTCAGAAGTTAAGAATCTGAGCTCGAGGCACAGTAGGTTATGAGTAAAATTCCCAGGACTGTTAAGATGTTGAGAGCCGAAGCTTTCTAAACCAAAGAATCCAGCTGCAGATTCCAACCGAGTAGCTCATATAATATCCATCTTGAAAATCTCCATTTGCATGATTTTTATGTTAATTGGAAGCAAATTTATGCACATTCAAGGAGCGGTATTTAGTGTCTATGTCCTGTCAGATTGTATCAAGTAGATAATGTTCTCTTTGCGTGTAATCCAAGTCTTTAATGATGCCAATCTCGGCAAAAATATTGTCCGGATTTATTGGGAAAAGAGCCGACAAGCACAGATATGATGATGTTAGCTGTGAGACAAGCATGTCAATTATATTCGCAAGCATGTCATTATCACGGCCATGTGATATGTGAGCTCCATTACCCAGAATACACTGCAGCCTACAAACATATTCACCCCGGACTAGACTCCTCAGAATCCAGTACCACTAACCTGTTCTCTCTCTCTCTCTCTCTCTCTCTCTCTCTCTCGATCACCTTGAAGTTCTTCAAAAATGCATCAGTGAAAGATGTCTTCCCAAGCAGATGTCTCCCTAAGAACCGAAGACTTTAAGAGACTTGAGATCTTTAAGTAAAGTTGATCAAAATGGATATTTTCTGAATATTTCTGTATAATTCTGTCTCGTGCAAAACAAAACTGTTTGTCATTGATATATTTATTGAAGTGCTCTTGTTTGACTTTTTCTCTTTTTTTCTGTATTTCTTCATATATTAATTTCTTTATATATTTATGTTATTTATATTTTACTTGTATTTGTGTCCTTGTTCCGCTTTGTTTATATTGTATTTATGTATTTTTAACTTGCACTGATTGGTGTTTTTTAAACTTTTAGTAATTAAAGAGATGTTTAAAACTCTCTCTCTCTCTCTCTCTCTCTCTCTCTTGCTATAAAAAGGGCTCTCATTAAACATGTTACAAAATTATTACTCAGTTTGTCCCACACATCTAACCTTACCGAACATTATTCACCGTGTTGTTCATTTATTATTATTATTATTATTATTATTATTATTATTATTATTATTATTATCTTGCTGTTTCCTCATTTATGTGTTTTGCCTAGTACTTTCTGTTTGTTGATCACCTGACCTACGTCTGTTTGGACATCAACACTGATTTGTCTGCATTGCTTTCATTAAACTGTATCTGTCTCAGTCTCATACTCCTGATACTCCTCAATCAGATTAACCGTTCGGTCCACCCTACAGTATGAGGTAGAAACAATGCTAATGCCAATCAGATGCCCTAACCCCACCCACTTGTTTTCCATTGGCTAACGAGACTCACCAGTGCGAATGATGTAGTAACCGCTGCCAGCTTTTACCTCCCATGTCCTTTCCCATTCAGTGAATCATCTTTTTCTCAGAGCCAATTTTATCCTTTATTCTTTATCTGAAAAGCAGAAAAGTATATTTTTAAGTGTCTCAATATCTGTGTGTCAATAAATAAAAGAAATTTCCTAAAACGTCGAGCATTCTCGGAGCAGAAGGAATTTACAGTTAACCTCAACTCAGCAGTATGCTTGGAATTGTAACCTGCTTCTGAAATAAATAAATATCGAATGAATGATCGAATCGCATTCGGATTGAAGGAAAACATTCCAAGCGTACGCCGTCTAAAGGGAATCCTTCCCTTAAAAATGAAATCCAGAAATCATATTACAGCTTTGTACACTGATCAAATACGGCAATTTTCAGTACAAATCGTACAATTTTAAAATATCCATCCTTCTTTTTTTTTGTTCTATCCTGCTAGGATTATTAAAGATGGAGAAATCATATGATATGAGAAATTAAGGGGCATGTCTGACCTGTTTTGTATTCAGATTTAAAGATATATGCCAGGTTTAGTGAAAGCATTGCACATTGGTATGTATGCGGCACATCGCTCCGGGGAATATGGAATGGGAAATATGTGCGCTAACGATATGAAACTTGCAAATATCTTAGATATGGCAGCACAAATCTGAGGCGGTGTCAATTAGCTGGATATCCAGATTTAACCTGTCAAAGCGAAATCATAACAGCTTTTATCACTGTGCACACTGCGGAGTGTGAAAGGCATCATCTTTAATCACTTCCTCTCTCTCTCTCTCTCTCACTCACTTTCTCTCTCTCTCTCTCTCTCTCTCTCTCTCTCTCTCTTTCTTTTTTTTTTTCGAGGTAAAAATATGTCCCGCACAATGCGAGCTCCCCAGACAGCCGTGTTGTTTACTGCACATTAACAAAGGAAAAGGCAAAGTCGAAATTCTGACACCGGCTAAAGTGAACGACGTGCCACAATACCAGCACTGGGAGGATTTTTTATTTTTTTATTTTTTTATTTTTTTAAGTAAAAGTTGTGGGGGGAAAAATTGAGTTTTTTACTTTGGCTTCAGCTTTTTTTTCCCCCTCTTTTTCTTTGCAGGCAGGTTTTAAAATAAAGCTGCCACCGTCCCTGCCTGGCTGCCACTGACTCACATTTCTGTGAGGCTGAAGGGTGATGAGATACTTTTTTTTTTCCTATCAAGCGATTTAATGTATGCGCTGGTGGAAAGTAACTCGTCATGTGGCCTTTGAGTTGATCTTTGTCCATTTTCTAATGCTTCTGGATAAAATACCATTTTATTGGACTACAGTTGGAATGAAATGCAGCCTATACTCTATCTAGTTACCTGTGTGTGTGTGTGTGTGTGTGTGTGTGTGTACGTCTACCTGTTTTATTTATTCAACTTTACTAATACAAAAACCTGAATAGAAATAGCACAGATTAAAGCTACGGCTTTTTTTAATATCGCCATTAGATCTTGGCAGAGGCAGATGTTGTAAACCAGATGCAACATCAGCGATGTATTTTAGCTCCAGAAGATGGAAATAAGTACTTTAAAAGAAAAAAACAGAGCGGAAAAAAAATCCAGCCATAGTTCAGCGACTCTAGTTGTCATGAGATGAAATGTTTTGCATATCCTCTGACTTTCCAATCCCGTGCATTTATTTTAAGCTGTTTGGCTGGAGGAAGCTCATTGAACCAGATGCCTGCTAGAGAGGTAGATATTTTTCACAGCATTCATAGATCCCTTGTCAAAAAATCCTGTCAGCTAGTCCAGTTAAATATTTTTTTTTTTATTTTTATAATCTTTTTAAACATTGGGAATTTTTTGAAACTGGAATAATCGTATTTGATTTTTTTTGGAATCTTTTTTGGGACATTTTTTTTTTATAAATGGAATTTCAATTTGTTCGGTAGAATCTTATTTGATTTTTAAAATCTTTTTGGACATTGTCATTTAAAAAAAAATAGTATTATTATAAGATTCTCATTATTGGATTATTACAGGAGTAATATTATTTAATTTTTTAAGAATTTTATTGGAACTCTACTTGTATTCTATCATGAATAATGTCTTACTGAAAAGGTTTCTGGAACTCTGGAAATTACAGTACAGAGAGTGTTTTGGGAGATTTAAAATCCTAAAAATAAATAAATAAATAAATAAATAAATAAATAAATAAATAAATAAATAAATAAATAAATAAATAAACAAATATTTTATTTGAATTTATCTTATAATCAGAATAACATGCTGCATACACCAATCAAGCATAACATTATGACCAGCTGCCTAATATTGTGTTGGTCTCCCTTTTGCTGCCAAAACAGCCCTGACTCATCAAGGTATGGATCCCTGAAGGTGTGCTGTGGTATCTGGCACCAAGATGTTAGCAGCAGATCCCTCCATGGGCCCCACTTTGCAACTTACAGGACTTAAAGGACTTACAGAACTATAGATAAATACTGACCACTGCAGACCGGGAACACCCCACAAGAGCTGCAGTTTTGGAGATGCTCTGATCCAGTGGTCTAGCCATCACAATCTGGCCCGTCGTCAAACTCGCTCAAATCCTTACGCTTGCCAATTTTTCCTGCTTCTAACATAAACTTTGAGGACAAAATGCTGACTAATATATCCCTCCCACTAACAGAAGAAGAGGTCCTACAGGACATTTATATTTTGATCTATAAGACAATTCATAGGAATCTTATAGGAATGGTTTCAAAATATCAATCTAATGACTTTACCCACTTGTGAATTTCTTAGTGGGATAGAAAAAAAGTCTGGAATGAACGATAATGTAGTTTGCGTGTGTGTGTGTGTGTGTGTGTGTGTGTTCAGATCTCTGTTCAGATATACTATACATCAAATCACATGCGTTTGATGCAGGCGGTATGTTCACACTAGAACTCTGTTAATATCTGGAAGACCCTCTACATACTGAAAGGGGCGGAGCCAGCAAAAAAAACAGCCAGTTTGAATTTATTCCAAAATGGCCGACACGCTGAACAAGAAGCGCACTGTTTTATTGATGCAAATTAGAAGTGAAACGATTAAAGCAGCCGGAGAGACAGTTCTGACACGGCGCAGTGATGTGAGGTGTCATGTCCACACTGCCATCTGTCATGTCCACTTACAAAACATTACTACTGTACTGTAAAGGTACCAGATAGACAGGTCTTAGTCATTTTATGTATAGAGAGTGAGAATATAGTTTATGGTGTATGGATTGAGACCCAGCCAGTGTGATTTTTTTAGATGATGGCAGATTTTTGGAGATATTCAATGTCTGCTGTGTCTGTTTAGTGCTCCAAATATCTGTATCTGTATTCAGAAAGTGTACTTTTTTATTTTTTCCAATAAATTTTAATAAATTAACTGTGATGAACCCAGGAATAATGAAATAATTGTAGTAAAAAAGAAAATGACACTGCTGTCTGCCTGGTCTGTGCATTTAGTCTGAGCGATCCTCAGAGACGTGTACGATGAGACCTGTGATATTTTTTTGTGAAATCGGTTGCTTTTATTTATTTATTTTTAATATAAGCAAACTAATAGCATAATGTAAAGCATCGCAAACCCTGACTGAGCAGAAAGCTCTCCATATTCATGTGAACAAACGTAGTCCTTATTTGAGGTTTAAACCTATAAAGGTAAAATAAAAAGGGGTGTGTGTGTGTGTGTGTCCCATTCTGACAAACCTCCTAAAAACGAAAAAAGCAGAACATAGACTTCATGTTAAGACTAGAATGAATGAATTTCCATAGAGTTCATTCCAAAGAGTTAATTTTCCACAGGGAAATATCCCTAGATGAGGATGGGTTCCCTTTCCGAGTCTGGTTCCTTTTAAGGCTTCGTGTCTTAAAAGTCTTCCTCATGGACTCTCAGGGAGTTTTTCCTTGCCACCATCACGCCTGGCCTGCTCATTAGGGATAAATCTATACTTTTAAAATTCATATCCCGAATTGATATATTTCTCTAAAGCCGCTTTCCAAGAGAAAATCGGATCGAACTGAAGAATAGTGTGCCATCTTTTCATATCTGTATTAGTATATGTTCAGAAGATATCCGTTCAATCCAATGCAGACAGACTGGTGTATTACATAGTGTGTTACCATCATGTTCCTGTGATAAGCTCAGCCCTGTGATGAGCCAGACCAGTATAAAGTGGACGAATGAATGAATTTTTCATCCGTACTCAACTGATATAAATCAAATATTCCGAAATTCACAAACATTTCATGTTAACAGCAGACTTTAATAATAGATAGAAGCGAATAAGCTCTTTTCCTGCTCTGATCTGCATAATGGTCTGAACCGTTAAGGTCTGTGTGAGGGGTTTGGGTTAGCGCTTATCACTTTAATTACAAAATTATTTATATCAAACACAACTCTACATCTACAGCTTTAGATATCAAATCTACTCTTTAGCAGCACTTCCTGTGCTGTATAATTCATAACATTTTTTGTTGTTTCATGGTGGGGGGGGGGTTCCTAATAAATAATATGTTAAATATGAGGAATATTCCAGAACGGAGTGGAGCAGTTTAAACAAAAAGCTGAGCTGCTACAGTATGCGTCAGAGAAAGATGGAAGTACGTGCCGCTTATTAACAATCCAAATCAGGCATGGGTCGAATGTCAGGCAGGCAGAGCAATGCAGAGCAATCAAAAATCCAAACGAAGGGCAAAATGTCAAAAACCGGGAATAACAAACAGATCATACTGGAAATGCAAAATGTACGCCATGGGCAAAGCCATGTTTGCTGTCTGAAGATTGATTCTTTAGATTTAAACGAGCTAATAAGTAAAGCAAGCATATAGCCTGAAGTTATGCATCAAACTGCATGAGACAAACCTTTTACAGAAAAAAAATACAAGAAAGCTTCAATCAAAAAAACATCATTATTATAACCCTCTCAGCCGAAAGCCGCTTAGAGAACACCTCAGGGTACGAGCACACGTGAGCATGGTTATCGCTCCGTAACGTAAAACGTTAAAACAAGTCACATTACAGCTTTCCAGCTCATTTGCTGCTTTCAGCTCATTGCTCAGAGACAAAAAGAAATCAGATAGATATACAAGGGCTCAAATGTGCCACATTACCCTGTGTACACACCAGCTATTGTATTTTGTCTCTTATGAATGTGGAATTGATTGCTACTGATGTGACTTGTAGATATAAAGCACTCAGAAGAATCTTAGACTCCACCCAGAGTATACAAGACTCCATCCAGAGAATCCAAGACTCCACCAACAGAATCCAAGACTCCACCAACAGAATCCAAGACTCCACCAACAGAATCCAAGACTCCATCCAGAGAATCCAAGACTCCACCAACAGAATCCAAGACTCCACCAACAGAATCCAAGACTCCACCAACAGAATCCAAGACTCCATCCAGAGAATCCAAGACTCCACCAACAGAATCCAAGACTCCACCAACAGAATCCAAGACTCCACCAACAGAATCCAAGACTCCATCCAGAGAATCCAAGACTCCACCAACAGAATCCAAGACTCCACCAACAGAATCCAAGACTCCACCAACAGAATCCAAGACTCCATCCAGAGAATCCAAGACTCCACCAACAGAATCCAAGACTCCACCAACAGAATCCAAGACTCCACCAACAGAATCCAAGACTCCATCCAGAGAATCCAAGACTCCACCAACAGAATCCAAGACTCCACCAACAGAATCCAAGACTCCAAACAAACAATCCAAGACTCAAAACAGACAATCCAAGACTCCACCCAAAGAATCTTAGACTCCACCCAGAGAATCCTAGACTCTACCGACAGAATCCAAACAGACAATCCAAGACTCCAAACAGACAATCCAAGACTCCACCCAAAGAATCTTAGACTCCACCCAAAGAATCCAAGACTCCACCAACAGAATCCAAGACTCCATACAGACAATACAAGACTCCACCCAAAGAATATTAGACTCCACCCAGACTATCCAAGACTCCACCCAGAGTATTCAAGACTTCACCCAGAGTATCCAAGACTCCACCTAGAGAATCCTAGACTCCACACAGACAATCCTAGACTCCACCCAGACTATCCAAGACTCCATCCAAAAACTCCAAGACTCCAACAACAGAATCCAAGACTCCAAACAAACAATCCAAGACTCCAAACAGACAATCCAAGACTCCACCCAGAGAATCCTAGACTCCACCCAGAGAATCCAAGACTCCACCAACAGAATCCAAGACTCCATACAGACAACACAAGATTCCACCCAAAGAATCTTAGACTCCATCCAGAGAATCCAAGACTCCACCAACAGAATCCAAGACTCCATACAGAGAATCCAAGACTCCACCAACAGAATCCAAGACTCCAAACAAACAATCCAAGACTCAAAACAGACAATCCAAGACTCCACCCAAAGAATCTTAGACTCCACCCAGAGAATCCTAGACTCTACCAACAGAATCCAAACAGACAATCCAAGACTCCACCCAAAGAATCTTAGACTCCACCCAAAGAATCCTAGACTCTACCAACAGAATCCAAACAGACAATCCAAGACTCCAAACAGACAATCCAAGACTCCACCCAAAGAATCTTAGACCCCACCCAGAGAATCCTAGACTCCACCCAGAGAATCCAAGACTCCACCAACAGAATCCAAGACTCCATACAGACAATACAAGACTCCACCCAAAGAATCTTAGACTCCACCCAGACTATCCAAGACTCCACCAACAGAATCCAAGACTCCATACAGACAATACAAGACTCCACCCAAAGAATCTTAGACTCCACCCAGACTATCCAAGACTCCACCCAGAGTATTCAAGACTTCACCCAGAGTATCCAAGACTCCACCTAGAGAATCCTAGACTCCACACAGACAATCCTAGACTCCACCCAGACTATCCAAGACTCCATCCAAAAACTCCAAGACTCCAACAACAGAATCCAAGACTCCAAACAAACAATCCAAGACTCCAAACAGACAATCCAAGACTCCACCCAGAGAATCCTAGACTCCACCCAGAGAATCCAAGACTCCACCAACAGAATCCAAGACTCCATACAGAGAACACAAGATTCCACCCAAAGAATCTTAGATTCCACCCAGAGTATCCAAGACTCCACCCAGAGCATTCAAGACTTCACCCAGAGTATTCAAGACTCTATCCAACAGAATCCAAGTCTCCACCCAGACAATACAAGACTCCACCCAAAGAATCTTAGACTCCACCCAGAGAATCTATGACTCCACCAAGAGAATCCTAGACTCCACACAGATAATCCAAGACCCCACCAACAGAATCCAAGTCTTCACCCAGAGAATCCAAGACTCCACCCAGAGAATCCATGACTCCACCCAGAGAATTCTAGACTCCACCCAGAGAATCCGACCTCACTCAGAGAATCTTAGACTCCATTCAGTGAATCCTACTCTTAGGGCTGCACGATTAGGACAAAAATCATAATTGTCGATTATTCCCTTGAAATTGTAATTGCGATTATTAATTACGATTATCGCAATTTATATTAAATAGTGTTTTGAATAGCTTTATAGCATTGTTTGAAGCAACTGCATGCCATATGAAAATAAATAAATAAAAGGGAAAAATCTGCATGGTATAAATAATGTTATACTAAAAATAAAATTAATTTATGAATCTAGGCTAAGTATCTCTTATCCAGTGTGTTTATGAGTATTTGAAACCCCCGCAGTAAACTGTATTAATCTGCACCATGTCTTTTTCAATGAAATGCATAATCGCTTCCGTTATCTCCATTTGTCCTGGAGAACCTGTGAAGCTGGAGAAGCACAAAAAACAACAACGTCGTGATGGGAGCCTGTCTTGCAGTTCTCGCATAGCTTGTTGCTTTTTTCACGCTAAAACACTGGTGGTATTGCACTCCGTGGCTGAATTTTAAATGATTGAATTCATTCGTGGTGTTGCATGATGGTGCAGAAACACACTATAACATGATGCTCGACATCATCACTAGTGAATCCAAAATAATTCTACACCACAGATTTCTTTTCTCTTCTAATTCTTGATTCTTCTCAGCAAAACTATCTGATGTTTCTTTATCAGTGCACATGCTCGCAAAATTAACACGGCGAGATAGACGTGCGCAAGTGGATAATCGGGGCACGGATAAGGACACGCCTACAGACTATTAGGCCTATTAAAAATCTTTATTCGCCCCTCACAACGTAACATGCAATAAACACCCCTTAAGCACGCAGAATAATGTAAGTAGATTTTTTGTGTAATCGCAGCTTTGAACGATTACATAATCGTGGCATCCGTACACTCCACCCATAAAATCCTAGACTCCACCCAGAGAATGCTACACAATCGAAATTCCACTAAGATAATCCTAGACTCCAACCAGATAATCCTAGACTCCACCCAGAGAATTCTAGACCCCACCCAGATAAGACAAGACTCTGTCCACACTCCCAGTGCAGACCATGCTAAAAAATGGAGCAATGGAAGAAGGTGGCCTGGTCTGATGAATCACATTTTCTTTTACATCATGTGGTGAGTGTGCTTCGCTTACCTGGGGAGCACAAGGCACCAGGATGCACTGTGGGAAGAAGGCAAGCCGGTGGAGACAGTGTCATGCTTTGGGCAATGTCCTGCTGGGAAACCTTGGGTTCTGTCATCCATGTGGACGTTACTTTGACACATAACACCTTCCTAAGCACTGCTGCAGACCATGTACACCACTTCATGGAAACTGTATTCCCTGATGGCTGTGGCAGCAAAAGGAGGACCAACACAATATTAGGCTGGTGGTCATAATATTATGCCTGAGCCGTGTACATAAATATATATATATATATATAAATATATATATATATATACACACACACACATAATTTAGGAATCTGTATGTCATGCATTACTGCCCTGACTTCCTGTGAAGGGTTAATAAACGTCTAAGATTTTCAGAATGACATTTCTATTGTATGCTGACTCCAAGTCAATGAGCAGGTTCTAATACTGAAAGGTAAAAGTGCAGATAAAAATGGCCCAAATAACTCAGTTCACCTTCCATTCTCAGTAATTCCAGATAATGAGCGCATGAAGCAGGAAGGCACTTTGGAACAAATTATGGAAATTGATTTAAGTCTTTCAGGAGAAACACATCTAATCATTTTCACTTGGCAGCATTTTTCTTCAGCCGTCACTCACCTTCAGATCCGGCACACCTTCCTAATTCAAGAAGTACTTTTCTTCCTAAGTGCATCAGCATAATGTTCGCTTGTGGAAATTGGTACTTCGAAATGAAATATTCAAAAGAACAATGGGCTCGGTCATTTAGCTCAGGGCTAGTCTGAATTTTGACGTCTACTGTCAGCAATGCTCACTTACATTAAATAAGTCATGCTACTGAAACTGGACAGTTTGCTGCAGGTTAAAATATAGAACTGTACAAGAGAAAGAAAATTGGTGATGTAGTGTTTATTGTTTATATTATTTATTGTTTATAGCTGCTATAATTGATACAGGAATTAACATGTTTTGTGGAAATAAAGTCATCACTGATTAGTTTTCTACAAATGCACACCCCCAAGTGTTTTATTTCCAACATATTTCATAATGGAGCTTGTGTCCTGATCTTTGGAGCACTGTGGCCTTGCACCTCTGTGGTTGGGGGTCGATTCCCACCCACCCTGTTCCCTCATTCTTCAGAGCTTCAACTAGGTAGTCCAGTTTCCTTCATCTCTAAATTGTCTGTAATGTGTGAAAGTGTGTGTTTGCATGACTGTACCCTGTGTTGGGTTGGCACCCTGTCCAGGGTGTCCCCCATTTTATTCCCTTAGACCCCTGGGTTAGACTCCAGGTTCCCTGATCCTGTGATAAACAGTACAGAAAATGAATGGAATGGATCGTGCATGAGCCTCATTTGAAACTGATCTCTCAAAACACTTCCCATCTTATTTGTAAGGGTTAAATAATATAATTATTGGGTTTGTATATTGTCATTTTGATTGTAGTTGAATTTCAACTTGAACTTATCTTATCGGCAAAGGCCTGATGTGGGTTAATTGATCAGTTGATCAATGATTCTGGCTCTCAATAGACTCAGATGTGGCTTCTTCTGGCTTGAAATGAAATCCTGCACCCATACCAGCCCTTTATGGGCTAGACTGGACACCAGTGTTGTAGCCATACGCAAGTACAGTGTAGCAAATCAAGGCAAGATTATGTTCAGAAACTAGGGTACACACTTACTGTGTGTTTGAGCATGCTTTATATAGTGTAATGAGTGTGTCCAGGTATTTGATCAGTAATCACTTGTGCTTAAGCATGAGTCAGAGTCTTTGGCTGGCATGTTTGTAGGCCAGAGGATCTCTTGGGACTTGTAGTTGGATGATTTCGGCGTTGACGTGACAAGATTATTCTCCAAGGCTTTGGCACAATATGTAATAATACTGAAGAATGTGTGGAACAGTGTGAAACAAGATAATCACCAGACATCAAAGAGTTCACATTTTTAAGATGTACCAATGGAACGAAGAAGATACAAGACAATAAATACAGGCTGTGCAAGTAGGACAATAATCACTACACAATAAATCCAACCTAATCCCTAATAACATTCATATATATGAGATACTAATGGTGTAGGGGATTGATAATGAACATTCCGTATAAATATGATGCATGAATACTCAGCAGTACGAGCAATTAGTGAGTAAAGTGTATAATGCATGGCGTCAGGGTATCTTAGTTCCCAGTGAGGTGGATGCGAGGCAGTGGACTTGCAGCCTGTGGAATCTTCTGGATACCTGCTCGAGTGGCTTTGAAATGAAGAGTTTATGGAAAGTGTGGGAGGTGATACCTAGCAGCGGTCAGTTTTGCTCTCTGGGCTCCATCTGTGAACATTTGAAGGCTTCGGCTCGTGTTAAATATATAAATAGATTTAGAAATTATGCTTCTGGTTACACAATTCCATCTGACTATGAACAGATGTAGAAAGGACATTATTTAATTACACTATTCAGTGGCACCTAGATGAGGATGGGTTCCTCTCAAGGTTTCTTTCTCATATCATCTCAGGGAGTTTTTCCTCACTACTGTTGCCTCAGGCTTGCTCTACAGGGATAAATATAAATTAAAAACTAATTTGAAACTTTTGGAATTTTTACATTTCTATAAAGCTGCTTTGAGACAGTGTCCATTGTTACAAGTGCTATACAAATAAAACTGAATTGAATAGAACACTGGTGGCTTTACTGAGGCAGGGACTGATATGCTGGAGTTCCAGTGATGCATATAACCGGTCAGGACACTCAGGATGATGCTGATGAGGATGAGGAGGAGGGAGTACAACTCTCCTTAGTCAGCGCAGGATGTGGAGATGCTGCTGGAGACGCTGCTTTGTGGCACATGATGGTGTGAGACCAGGTCAGGTCATTAGATATGCGTGCTTTTGAGTTTAAAACGAAGGAAAGAAATCTGCTGTCCACTTCTTCGGTCGTTTCTGCATGGGACTGTTACCATGAACTTCAAACTATCATGATTCACTAATATCTGGTCTCATAGTAGAAATTGCTCTTCTGAAACATCTTATTTTCCCGGGTATCTGTTATAAACTGTATGTGGTGTGTAATTAAATAATTCAGGTCAGTGTGTAAGGTTTAAATAAAGCAGGAAAGTGCAGCATGGGCACTATTAAGACTGAATTAGCAGGAAATAGCTCCTTTCACCTCCTGCTTACAAAGAATGCAGCTTTATTGAGAAGTCAGATTCCCCCCCTTTCCCTTTCTTTATTTCATTATATTTTATTGTAACTCTGGAGATACTGCGTCTGCCGGCTCAATATTTGGAACTATATTTATCTATATACTTTCATATAACACCCACATCCTCTGTGTGTGTGTGTATCTCTCTCTCTCTCTCTCTCTCTCTCTCTCTGTCTGTGTAAAAGCAGTTGCAGGCACTCATGACAGGTCCTCATCGTCGTGATTCATAGATCCAAACGGTGCCCATATTACATATTTTGCATTGTAAAATCCAGTTTGTTGAGCTGCAAAGGAAAAGCATGCATGACAGAAAGTCTAAGAATTAAATTTTCCTGATATTCCTAGCCTAGGTGTCAGAGGGTTAGAGAATACAAATGTGAAGCTTTTACCACAGAAAAATAAAAGCTTTTTTTATTATTATTTTTTTCAGCCGGTAAGTGATGCATGCAGAGATTTTTTTTTTTTTTTTACATTGTGGTGCCTTAACATTTTTATGACAATTAGCATACTGCCTGTGTTTTCGAGAGTGTGTTTAATTAAATTTCCCTGTCCGTGTCGCATCGGTCAAATTTCCATCTGAATATTTAGTTTATCAGCTTAACCTGACTCCAATAAATAATAGTAAGATGTAGATACAAAAGACAGTAAATTCATTTATTTATAAATCTACACATAAATATTTCATTTTTCAAAATACAGTCATTGTACTGTAATACACACTCCAAAAAAATACCCTTTCCTTCCACCTGGACACTATTCTTGCCATTACAATCACTTTTCACTCCCTATTTTTCCACGTTCTCTTGCTCGAACCCCTGCTGCCATCTCAAGGACCTTTTTTTCTTCTTGTTATGTGATATAAAAACAATGCCTTTTTTTTTTTTTTTTTTTTTTAATCCAGCCTGTAAAAAAATAATTATTTTAATAATTTTTATTATTATTTTTCTACTGTATATGTTTTCCTCTTTTTTATTTATTTTTAACCCTCGTAGATTTTCCCTAAACTGTAACAGACCTGTTTTGTCATTTAGCAGAAAGCCAATCAAATCACTTTTACTGCACAAAGCCTTCCAACGGGGAAATAGAGAACGGTTTCTAAATCACAAGCTGAACAAGGACATCTAGGGGGTGAACACTGGTATATCGCCTCTGAACATCACCCTCAGCTGGGTAGCTTATTGAGAAATAAATCCTGAGTTCAGATCTAATCCAGAATAATGATGACGGGGGTTGAAAAAAAAAAAAATGAATGAGCGCTAATTTTGCTGTGAACAAAAACAGAAGTGAAAACAAGAAGTATTTAGTAGCATTCTGTCCTGCAGCTATTGTAAAAATCCTCTTCATGTTAGTTATGGTCGAGAAAGACACCAGGTTCATGATCTGGGATCCAAGAAAGAAGAGAAATCTTTCTGTTTTCACATTTAATCCCGAATGACCTGAAGGATTATTGCTAAAATAGAAATGTGGATTCTAGACAGCATCATTCATAAAGAAACAGAGCGTTGTTTATAATAAAACAAGCAAAACCCGGTGAAATAACGACTTATTTGTTCTATTTTTTAAGACGGAAGCTAATTGTGATGAAAGGATAGCGCAGTAACCTGATACGTTTGTGACATTGAACACTAAAAGGCAATAAAAAATCTCCAACCTCATTTTCATTTTAACTCGATAATGGAATCCGTGCCTGTTTTAGTTGTGCTCATGTTCAGCAATGAATGTCTTTGTCATGTCACTCTCCATAGTGATGCTTAATGACTCTCATGAAAGTAGACAGGGCTTTAAGAATTAGAAGTAGTTCTGTTTTTGCCTAGCCTTCTAGGGGTTATGTATTCACACACAAAAAAAACCCCCAAAATGATTCGAAGCCTTTAAAATGTGAAGGCACTAAAATGTTGTGTAAGGTTATCCAACCGAGGGGGGAAAAAAACAAGGTCTCGTATGTTTTATTACAAATTCAGAACTGAAGCTAATCAGAAATCTAGCATCCGGTAACCAGGGTGTATCATGTCATATAACTTAGTAAAGTATGTAAGCTCTGAACTTGGGATCCTGGGAGCGTAATGGCTTAACAAATGACTCGGTGAAGTACAACTGTATTTTAAAAAAGCGTGATCGGTGCAGAGCCGACCCTTATACACACTAACACACTTGCTCTGTCTCTGTTTTACATACATATTGGCTGTATGCAGCGGTTAAATTAAGCAAAGATGTTCTCCCCACTTATACCACAGAAATATTAGTAGGAATGTTAGTTTTCTTTTTATCCTTTCCCGCTTTATTTAATTAGCTGCAGCTACAGGCCCGAGATATTGCTAATTGTGGGATCTGTGTTACATCACAAAATAGTGTGAAATAACATGGCGCTTCGTACTTATGTCTGTATTCTTACTTTCACCTAATACTCTTGCTTACTGCAACACTGCATCATTTTTCTTTAACCTCTAGTAGAATTCTATACACTGTAAATTTAACGCTCCTGGTGTTGTTTGTCCTCCTTTTGGTAGCTCTTATAAGTGTCACTAATGAAATTTTCCTGTGTTAAATTGTTTGTTTAAAGTGTCACGCCATTTAGAGTTACTTCATCAAAGCGTAAATTGCTCTATAATAAAGACCCACAGACACATTTTCGTTTTTTAAAGGTTGTATAACGTATAATGTATATAACAGCTGCAGACAGGCATGTTAGCTTACAAAAAAAAAATGTTATGGCTGAACAAACTCCCAGCTTAAATAGTTCCAGTATTTTAATGTCAACCACACAAATCATCGATTTTTTTAATGACTGTAGATCGAGACCTAGATATGAATGAAGTTACAGCAAGGAAACAAGTGAGCTGTATGACATCTTCAAATCACATGGCACTTACGTTAAACGCCAAATGAAAAGGTCATCAAAGCAGAGTTTCAAGAACAACTAATCTTTAACATTTTGCAAGTCAAGGGCACAAACAAGCAAGTCAAAAAAGATCCTCAGTGCCCTGATATTTCACACCGGTTTACTGACAGCACATTCGTCTCTAAAGAAATATTCAGTTCAGGTGCAATTTCTATGGCTCCTGAAAACGTTTTAAATTAAATATTATTATACAGAGATCATCCACCAAACCTCCAGATGTCTGACGAAAATATCTTTTAGGAATACAAAACTAACCGCTGCTTATTATAATAAAGATCTTTGGGTGCGTATCACATACACCATTTACATTTCTGCCACACGCCCTGATCCACAGCGACTTACAAATTAACTCATTTTATACAACGGAGGGTTAAGGGCCTTGCTCAGGGCCCCCAGCAGTGGCAGCTTGGTGGCCCTGGGATTTGAACTCACAACCTTCTGATCACTAGTCCATTGATCTACCATTTCATCAGGAAAGTGGAAAGTCAACTGAAAACAAGTGATAAATTTAACACAACATAAAGCGTCCCAATTACACTCACTAAGCATTTTATTGGGGACACTACACTAATACTAGGCAGGGCCTCGATTTGCTATTGAAGTAGAGGAAGTAAAAGTCGTAACAAGGTTTCCATAGGTGAACCTGCGGAAGGATCATTAACGGGGTAGCATCCGCGGGGACGCGCCTGCTCCTCCTACCCGGAGCCGAGGCTCCCGCTTTCCTCTCCACTGGGGCAGAGAACGTGAGCCGAGGTCCCTTTTACGGTCTCCCAAGAGCCTCAATTCTTAATGGCATGGCATTCTCGATTTTTTCTCCAGGTTTCCTCTCCAGTCTAAAGGCTGATTGGGATCCCGAAATTGTCTCTAGTGTGTGGGTTGGCTCACCTTCCAGGGTGTCCCCCTGCCTTGTACCCTGTGTCCCTGTGGGAATGTACTGTTTCACTACATTCACATGATTTTGTTTGGTTATGGAATTTAGTAGCTGATACACACAGGTCCAGTGTTTCTGTTCCGAAACATGTGGCCACATCATCGACATTACTTAGTTGTCAAACAAATGTAGTATGACTTCGACATCGCTTCGATGTTTATCAAAACTTCTCATGTATCTGCATGAACTCTATCCTAGACCCTTAAAAAAAGTTCCAAACTTTTCCTCCCCACATGTTCTGCCAGACAACAGCCCATGAATTAACTTAAGATTTCTAACATTTCAATTTGTATTCTCCAAATAACCAAAAAACAAATATGTTTAGCCTAAAAAAAAAAAAAAAACGAATCACTTTCCTGTGAAGTAATCTGTCGCTCAGATCAGAAACTCTCGAGCTCTCTTTAACCTCGCCTACATCATTTTGGTAAAAAGCTTGTTTGTACAAAGTTGTACAGGACTTTGCTGTAACAGGGCATTTAGTAGTGCACTGAAAGCACTCAGAGACATGTCCAGAACAATGAAATATCCATGGATGGTGTTCTTTTACCTCCATACAACTAGAAGGCATGCCTATGTGCTTTCTTTAGTGGTGGTGCTTTATAGAAGGAATAGTAGAAGCCTTTATTTGTAATATATACATTACAGCAAAGTGAAATTCTTCATACCCCAGCTGGTTAGGAAGTTGTGGTCAGACATGATATAGCACCTTGGAGTAAAGAGGGTTTAGGGCCTTGATCAAGGACCCAGCAGTTGTGCTGGGGTTTGAACCTCTGAACCTTCTGGTCAGTAACCACAAGAAAATGAATAGCCATCCAAATTGTTTTCAGAAATACTTAACATACCCAAACTGCAATCGGTCTTCATTATCTATTATCTAATCTAGTGACTGTTAGCAAAAGAAGCCTCACAGATCCGGTGTTAAACTAAAGAGACACA
Organism: Hemibagrus wyckioides; assembly: GCF_019097595.1. Classification (NCBI taxonomy): domain Eukaryota; kingdom Metazoa; phylum Chordata; class Actinopteri; order Siluriformes; family Bagridae; genus Hemibagrus; species Hemibagrus wyckioides. The sequence goes on along the minus strand of NC_080732.1, from coordinate 6,592,822 downwards.
ATTTGGACACTGAATGATTTTCATCTGAAGAATTCAAGAGCAAAATTGCCGAACTGTCGAATCGGCTATTGTTCTTAAAGTTTCAGTAACAGATACGGCTTTGGACAATAATATCAACACTGAATAATCAAGCTGGCATTTCTCCAATGCAGGATACAGACAAGTGGATCTACTGAAAGAAAAATAAATAAAAAAAAACCCCAACCTTTTTGAAGACAAGAAGTCAGTTTGAGAAGCAGACATCTTGCCAAGTTTCTTGCTGCCTTGTGGCAAAGGAGGTGTCAAAATGAGGAGAAGAAGACCTGAAGCTAGGTCACTGTCCTAGCCTATAAAATACACAGTAAAAAAAATGTAATGATAAAAATGATCTTTTTAAAAAAAAGGAAAAAAGCATGGCCATACTGTATCATACAAGGATTCTGATAGGAGTCTAACATGCATCATCACTTTTAGTTTTAGCTTGCTGCAGTTCTGCTGCACCAACCAGCTCTTGGTTAATGTAAAGAGTCTTGTTTTGGTGAATTAAACCCTAAAAAAGCTGTAGATGTGAAGGATAGGTAAGGTACAGTAGGTAAGAGGTAATGACATTTAAGCATAACACTCTGAAAAGAATTTATATTAATTATTTTAATTTTTACATTTTTATTTATTTTTATTTTTTTTAAATAGGGAGGGAAAGGGATATTAATAATAAGAAAAAAAAATTAATTAATTTAATTTTAAAATTAAATAAATTTAATTAATTAATAAAAATGAAGAACAAATAGAATACACTGTAAAATATATACAGGATTACATACATATTGTATGTAGTGACAGTGAGGAATATAGAAAACAGACAATGATTGCAGTTTTATATCCTTATATGATCTATGGATTATAATTATATCCTTATATGATCGATTCACCGATTAATGCTGACCAACAAAAACACACAGCCAATCCAATTGGTATTTATTAGAGAACTAAATTATCTTCCCAGGCCGTTAACATCAGCCCCAAAATATGGGAATTCACTTAACAACTGTTCAACTGCATGGATCCTGATCCATCTTGGACGATACTGATCCGTTTATTCTTCACTGTGTCCTCTTCAGATGTATGTTTCATTAGATGGACGGTCTCTCGGCACCGGTCTTCAGTAAAGGTAATCTCTGAGCAGGATGATTGTTGGTTCTCTAAAGTTACATCATTCTTCTGAATGTTCTTCTGTATTTTCCTGGACAGATAACCTCATCCATTCTGAGGGTCATAAAAAAAAAATGTTCATTTCAACAAAGAAAACAGATGAAAATATGACTGTTATATAAAACATACGCTACCTTGGTTAGACTATATTAATAGCATTCGTAAAAGGGTGTAATAACTAATCAGCATTATCAATAATTGAATAGAAATTATAGGTAGCTGTGGCGGGGTAGCTATAAAAAATATAAAATAAACAATGGAAAAACTTCACAAGGTTTTATGTGAACTAAAATCTTATTAAAGGCATATTTATAAATAAATCAAATATTTTAATTGTCGAATTGTTATCAAATATACACTGCTTTAGATACAAAACTCCTGAATATGATTTTAAATGCACTTTTGGTAGCTTGAATTATCTTCTTTTTTTTTAATCAGTTTAATGGTAGAAGAATAAGATTTTCTGACACTAAAATTAACACTGAAATTCTGTTTATACCGTATATCCATTCTTCGAGCAAGCATCACTAAGGTATGGGAACAAGGAGGAAAACGATACATGTCTTAGTCAGAGGAGACAGAAAAGAAATCCTTTAATCTCGGATAGAATAACTTCTCACACTGCATGCACCTTACTCCTTCAGATCCACTAGCACTGCTCCACTGGTCCCACTATCTCTCAGGGTAAGAGGTAGGTATTACGTCTAGACTCTTCTCTGTTCTGGCACCGAGGTGGTGGAATGAACTGCCCCTAGATGTCCGGGTCACTGGCTGTCTTTAAACGATGGATGAAGACCTACCGCTTCCTGAAACACTTAAACTAGTTCTTATTTTCCCTGTTTGATTTATATATTGTTGTGTGTATTTTTTTACACGCAACACTGCACTCCCAACACAGATTCAAGGCTGATGGTATCCTACGTCTGTGACCTATCGAACCAGTGTTAATGTATTCATCGATAGAGATTTCGAAGCACTTTTGTACGTTGCTCTGGATAAGCGTCTGCGAAAATGCCAGAAATGTGAATATAACTTGATTTCACGTTAGATTAACAAGACGAAAAACGTTCAAACACACACCATTTCGGTCATATTAGCGGTAAGGATATTGACCGTCTTCCTTCTTTGTTTTTTGTTTTTTGTCGTGATCCCGGATGACTGCTTTCCCACCAGGTTTGTTGGAAATATTTTTTTTTTTTTAACAAGCTGCAAAACTAAAGTATAACAGAAAAACAGGCACCAAATCCCTCTCTGAGACTGAGCTTGATACATTACATTAAATCTAGGCAGCAGCTCCATTTAAGGTTGTTTATCCAATAGAGCCTGACTACTGTGGAAAGTGTCACTGATATCAATCCCGAAATTTAAGCAGGTAAAAATTCCAATAGCGAAGAAGGCAATATCATTTTTTATTGTTGAAAATAAATGTGATAGTTTTTGTGCATCAGTTATTAATACATGAACGAAACCTTTCTGCATCACTGCTTCATTTATATTGCACATTCGTTTTAATAACCCAATTTATTTATAACTGTCTAATTTCTATTTGAGGTTTGTAAATAAATACATAATAGAAAAAGTGTGAAGTGTAAATTACAACAAAAACGGAAATAGAATTCACTGTTTCCGAAAACTATGAGGACATTTAATCAGTCCACAATTAATGTATAAATTTGTATCAATAAAAACAAGACTGTGTTATGAACAAAATTGTACATAGCATTGATAATAGAAAAACTAAAACGAATTTTAAATAATAAAAAAATTATCATTATAATTTAAAAAATGGAATTAAAAAAATAACTATTAAAAAAACTAAAAACAAATTTAGAAAAGAAATACAAACACAATGTAAAATTGTAAAAGAAATAAAAAGAAATACAACACAAAATACAAAAGCAGTAAACACTGATTTCAACAAAAACAACACTCTGTTATTAAAATTGTTTAGAATGTCAATAACAGCAACTCCTCTCTTTTTAGTTTCAAATCATTTCAGCTTGAATTATTTTTCAACTCTCAGCATTGTCCACATACAGATAAAACTCCAAAAGTAATGGCACTGACTTCACCTGATACATGCTTTGAATTATATTAATTATAATATTGAATTATATAAAAGTTCATTCGTTGCACTACAAGTTTTCTGCACAGAAAAGGTTCTTCTGGCCAAGTATCCAAGGGCAGGGTTTAAGAGTGTGGTCAGGTGTCCACAAACTTTTGGCAAACTAGAATATGCATGTTATGAAGTTGTTGAGTTCTGAACATAAAGAGGATGGATTTAAGTCCCTTCTAAAAGCATCACATTTGAAGTGAAGTGAAAAGAAGGAGGGGGGTCACACTAAGCTGTTTGGAGAGGCATGGCCTTCTAATGCTTGTGAAAAAAAAAAACCCAACAAGATCGACGAGTGCATTAACTGACAGTTCACCTACAGACCCACTGATCCTCTTTTACCCTCCACTCGAAAAAGTCAGCACATCCAGCACGTTTTAAGGCAGATTGAAAATGAAAATTTAAAGGAGCATTAAAGCATTCTCTTCTCAGACCATCTCCCTACAGATCTGCTCCACGACAGCTGTAGATATTTAGCCATCATCCTCAAACAGAATTATTTCAGTTCTGCTCATGTCTGCTCCCGGAGTTCATTATTAATGCATGGCTCACGGCTAGTCGGCTTCGACGCAGATGCTTTACATTATTTACAAACTGGTAACAATGTAGAAGTGGAATACAAGGTGGGAGACTTTTAGAAAAATCTGAATAATAAATGAGGGAAAAAAAGGGGTTGCTTGCATAAGCAAAAGAAATCCTTCTGAGTTGGCTAAATGCGTTTTAGACGTGCATCTCTGTGCATCTTCTCCAACAGAAGCGTTCTGCATGTGGTGTGGCGTAGGAAGTGTTTGTGGTACAGTCTGCTGTTCCTGCTGCTTTCAGGTCATCCTGCAACTCTTTTCATTTAGGTTCCATGTCCTGTATATCATCAAACCAATTACACTGGCTTGTATCACCAGAAGCAATTTGCTCAAGAACTCATGAGCAGAACTGAAATAATTCTGTCGTGGAGCAGATCTGTCTGAGAAGCCGACCAATCAACAAGTCTTGGCCGCCCATGACCCTGTCGTCGGTTCACCACTGTTCCTTCCTTGGACCACTTTTGATAGATAGTGACCACTGCAAACCAGGAACACCCTCCTGCTCTGATCCAGTCGTCTAGCCATCACAATTTGGCCCTTCGTCAAACTCGCTCAAATCCTTACGCTTGTCCATTTTTCCTGCTTCTAACACATCAACTTTGAGGACAAAATGTTCGCTTGCTGCCTAATATATCCCACCCACTAACAGGTGCCATGATGAGGAGATAATCCGTCTTATTTACTTCACCGGTCACTGCTCATAATGTTATGTCTGATCGTTGTATATGCACACTGTAAGAGTAGAAGATGTTTCCAAACTTTTTAACAGTGGTGTACAAATACGTTAAGTAACAAACGTCTAGCTTCAATTAAGACGCATTCAAAACACAGTCTCAGTTTTTAGCCCATCTCATTTGTTCCAGTAATGTTTGAGGTCACCATCGTACAGGATACTCGTGGATTACAGGCATTCATTTTCGACAGTAGATGACTCACCACACGGAGATATCTCAGCACTGAAAACAGTACGATGACGGTTTACACCCACCGATGTGACTGCGAGCTGTGAAATCTATACAGTGGAATAAAAGAGTGAAAATCCAATGCTTATTTCTGTCTTTCTTTTTCTGTAAGCCAATGACATGTTGGATACAAAAAAAAATAATAATAAAAAAATAAAAATAAATAAAAAATTCTAGAGCCTGTAATATGTGGTTAAAACAGAAATGTGTCCTAACCTCATGGATGTGTCCTCCCTGTGCACTCAGACATTTCCTCCAAATTCCCATCATTAGGGAAAAACCTATAAATACTTCCTGCTTCTGTCAGGCTTTTGTCAAAATCCAGTCTTTGCAAAGTCTTGTGTGTGTGTTGTCACTAGCATTTTTTTTTATTGCTTGGTTTGTTTCAATTAGTCTATGCAGCTTCCCATCAATAGGGTGCACTTTCTTTATAGACGTAAACACACTGCACAAATCATTTTAATGCTAAATACAGGAAGTGGAAAACAGCACTTCACTCTGGAGCTGGAACTATCATACTGGCTTGTCTCACTATGCTGGGTGACTGGTTGAGACTAGAGGCTGGAAGAAGTTTTTTACTGTTCAGTGGCCACAAACGGTCAGACATGAAGCTTGCAGGAAGATCAGTTTCATGTTATTGATGTGCAATGCATCCTTATTAACAGCTTGGTCAAGGTTGTAGTAGTTGAACCTGGAGCTTATCCGAGGAGACTCAGTGGCACAAGGCCTCCACCGGTTGCCGGTCTATTGCAAGGCACAATCGGCATTCACAAACTATGGACAATTTATAGATGCCTACAATGCATGTCTTTGACCTGAATGAGGAAATCAGCGTAATACTGTTTTCAATTTCTTGACCTCATAGATGATGTGGACAGGAGGGTAAATCTGTATGGACAGAACCTGAGTCAGTTATTCAAGGTTCTTGTTTGGTTTATTCCCTGAGATTTTGTCTTTTTATATGTGGCCATGTTGGTATGACATAATTGCCTGATGATTTATTGTTTAATTAGGTTCTGTGAAATAAATAACACACTGTCTCTGTTGTGACTAGACTGTTGGCCTGGAATCAGAGTCATCAAACTAAAACTTTTACTGCCAAACATAAAAGCACATCTGTTCCCTGCAGGTACTTCAGGGCTCATCGTTATGCAAAAGATGAGCTGGCATTTCTTAATGCATGTCGTTTTAAAGCCGTACTGTATATGCAGTGGTTAATCAGACTCATCTTTATTACCTGCTGGTGATGGACAAAACTTCATGCAGAGGAGCAGATGGTGAGACTGAGACATAAAACTGACAGATTTGACAATTGATAGATGGAGTTACATAAGAAACCCATCTGACTGAAAAACAAATAGTTTCAAATTCGACTCGACTAGGTTGAACTGGATAAATCACTTGTATGATTTATAAACTGTTGTAGAGTTATAGAGTTTAGAGTTGGTGATTAAAAAAATGCTTCCACTTGATGCATACTCAATTTATACTTTAATCTAAACTCCGTTTGGTACTTGCTTGGATCTGAAGCCTATCCTGTGAACCAAGGAGACAAGGTGGGACAACTTAAAAGTCAGTCCAACACAGGGAACCATGCACACACATTCATAAAAGAAGAAGAATACATATCACAGCTGGGGAAGCTGGGGTCAGAGCACAGAGGCAGCTATGATGTTGCTCCCCTGGAGCAAAGATGGTTAAGGGGTTTGCTCAAATGTCCAACAGTGGCCGAACCCCAACCTTCCAATCAACAACTCAGACCCTCAACCACTTGAGCCATGACTACCCAAAAACTCATTCACATCTAGCTATCTGAAGTAGCCAATCCACTGACCACCAGGATTTTTTTGGAGGGGGGGTGTGAGAACCCAGAGAAAACCCACACAAATACAAGGAGAACATTGGTACAATAGTACATAGCTCACGGTCAATCCAGGGACCCTGGAGCTGTGAGATGGTAATTATACCTTTTGTGCCAACCTGAACATGATGAAGAAAGAAGTCTTCAGTCTGTGTTTAAACACTGAAGTTCATTCCCCAACCTGGGCACTAGAGTCTTGTTGCATGTCTTCCTTGGGTCTTGAAGGGTGGCAAGTCAAGACTGGTCCTGCTTGACTCATTAGGAAAGATGCTGAAGGATTCTGAAATCTAATATAGACAGCTACAGTAAGCCAACAGAAAGCCCAAGCAGTGGACTGACATCTGTGGCCTTAGGAACAACAGAGACAAGCCAGGCCACAGAATTCTGCATCATCTTCTGGAATTTACTTCAAGAGGACCAGTCAAGTATGAGTGATAGTAGTTACGTCCTGAGGTGTAGGACTTGATGCGGCCTCCTTGGAGACTGAAGTCTCTTGCATGATCAAGCAAGGATTACAATGTGCTGAGAAATGATAGCTGATTAGGTAATTCTCAAAGGAGATGACAAGATCAAGATGTGGCTATGCATCCCCAGTAAAAGACAGCATCTGTGTCTTGCTGGGATTCCAGGTTGTTTGTCAGGCATGCTGGTTTACAGCCAGACACCTGAAATATTTGATGATGGGAAGGGTAAATTGAGATGAAAGTCATCTTCATAGCCATGGTAGGCCAAAAGCACCAGGAAACAAAAATGAAAAACAGCCTGAGCACCAAGCCTTGAGGAACACCAGTACGGCGTATGGATGTGGATCCTCTACCGGTCATCTGATATAAGCCCCCTCCAGACATTAAACAAGCCGATACTACACTGAGGCAGTCATTCCAAGGCTGGTGGTTAACTGTGGCAAATGCTGCACAGAACTTCAGGTGGATCAGGATTGATGGCACTAGCTGATCAAGTAGCTTGGAACTGCTCAGTCTCCACCAGGTTCTTCTGAATGTGCTAGTATGATAGATCCTGGAGCTGGTTCTGAGTGAGGAGACACAATCAGTTATGGTCCGCATGCTCAGAAATTTTTAAGGATAGTAAGGAGGAAAGGATAATTGCAAGACAGTGGCACAGTGGTGCAGCAAGTAGTGCCACTTCACAGCTGCAGGGTCACTTAATTGATATGGAGCCTGGGCTCATGTCATGTTCTCTGGTTTCTTTCCAGCTCCCTAAATCATGCAAGTAGGTGGCCTGGCTACTCGATATTGCTCCTAAATGTTAATGATGGTGTTAATGTGTGTTTGTGTTCATGGGTCCCTGCGATGGTCTTGTATTCTTGCCTCGTGCCCAATGATCCCGAGAACCAGACTCACCATGACCCTAAGGCGGTAACTGAAAACAAGTAATCGAATAAGTGCAACACCTTATTCTGCATTAAATCAGCAGTGTTCCAACATCTCACAACAAACAACACTGTTAAACTTTTTTGACTGAGTTCACCCCATTCACACTGACACTTTATTTCATAAGGGACGCATACAGATATGACAAGCGACCACCGCTATGTGTTATGAATAAATCATAAGGAAGACAAAAAGGAATACTTGCAACGCCGTACTTTTAGTTTCGAAACCATGCTGACAGGATCCAACTTAATATGATGTGGAAAGATTTTATTTTGCAAAACTATGTATAAAAGGTCATCAGAAAACTAGATTCCTGATGACAGCAATTTTTTTGTGTTTTACATTGGAAGTAATGCTCTAAAATCTGCAATTGTTATTTTTTTTCTCCATTTTTCCACTCACAAGGTCATAATCACAACGTCTTATCATAAGGTCATATTCACAATTCAAGGGCACCCCTAGCCTGAACTATTTTGGAACTTTCCTGACATTTACCCCTGTTGTAAGAAAAAAAAACGCCAAACTGATGAGCACCTCCTGTCACTTCATGTCTTCTGTGAGAACACTATAAAGACTATAGCTGTATATTCTGGGTAAAAAGAAAGAAAGAAATCCTTGCTCTGTTAGGCTGTGGGATGCATTTATTTTGCCGGTACTTGTGCCCTTAGAGGGAAGATTCGCTGCAGCTCAATACAAAGTTATTCCGAATGAACTTTATCCTATGATTCAACATTGCTATTCTATTGGGAGTAATGCCTTTCCCCTGCACGACTCCACCCCCGTCCACAGGGCATGAAGGCTCACTGAATAGTTTGATAAGAATGAAAATGATGTAAGTCATAAGTCATAAGCTGTAAGTCATAAGTCAATACCAAATGAGAGAATTTATTTTGGAAAATCTCTTAGTACGATTCCACAGACTTTTACATTCTACGTCATGGTCAACTGAAGCCATTTTGGTAGCTGGTTGTGGTACCTTATTTGTGCCCTCTGGATGTGGTTGTTTGCAAATTTCAGTGTATATACTATCCATTAACCAAAAGTATGTGGACATAACGTTCACTGTTTTAATATGGTTATGTATTTTAAATATTTACAAACCAGTGGTCGAGGCCACAGAGTGAGAAATGTTATCAATACCATTACCACAATCTGCAGTTATGAGATCATTGTGGTTATCAGTCGGAAGTGATGTCATACTCTCAAACTATGACTAATAACAAGAAGCTGATTAGATATTTGTACAGCACTATATTGACAAAAGTTTTGGGACACCGCTCCAAATCATTGAATTCAGGTGTTGTTTTTCAAGGGTTGGGCTCGGCCCTTTAGTTCCAGTGAAAGGAACTCTTAATGCTTCAGCTTCATACCAAGACATTTTGGATAATTTCATGCTCCCAACTTTTGCACAAAGCAAGGTCCATAAAGACGTTTCATTTTTCCATGGATGAGTGAGTTTGGTGTGGAGGAATTTGACTGGCCTGCACAGAGTCCTGACCTCAACCTGATAGAACACCTTTGGGATGAATTAGAGTGGAGTCTGTGACCTATTCCAAAACTGGGTCTTGGTGAAGTTCCTCCACATCATATATATATATATATACACACACTATATTGCCAAAGGTTTTGGGATGTCTGCCTTTACATGCGCATGAATAATATAGAGTTGATCTGCCCTTTGTAGCTATAACAGCTTCAATTCTTCTGGGAAGGCTTTTCACAAGGTTTAGGAGTGTGTTTATGGGAATATTTGACCATTCCACTAGAAGCGCGTTTGTGAGGCTTGCAGTCTCCGCTCTAATTCATCCCAAATGTGTTGTATCAGGTTGAGGTCAGTTCCTCCACACCAAACTCGCTCATCTATGTATTTATGGACCTTGCTTTGTGCACTGGTGTGCAGTCATGTTGGAACAGGAAGGGGTCATCCCCAAACTGTTCCCACAAAGTTGGGAGCATGAAACTGTCCAAAATGTCTTGGTATGAAGCTGAAGCATTAAGAGTTCCTTTCACTGGAACTAAGGGGCCGAGCCCAACCCCTGAAAAACAACACCTTTAAAGGGGTGTCTCAAAACTTTTGGCAATATAGTCTATATATGATACCTTTTTGTATTTAATTTTTGAAGTAATACCTTCTTGTGTCATTTGTCTATTACCAGTTCAAAAGGAGTCAAAATACAAATTCTGCTCCAAGCCACATACTGAGCGTTTAAAATGAGTGAAACCTGACCGGTCTTACAGCACGGCGCTGTTAAATTCTCAAACCTGATTGGTCATTAGATGCTGATTAATATTCTATAACAACAGATATGACAGAAGTTACAGCTGTTGATTTGTTTAGCATTTTTGGAAGGAGTCTCTAGTGTCAGTACACGCTACTAAAAAGCTGCATTTTATCTCTTCTAGAGAGCGAAACAAAAGTTTGGTGAAAGAATAAGAACGGTAAATAACTTTAAATGCATTAAATGTTATTATAAATGAAATGGCATTCGTTAATAAAGCTGTAATTACTGTGGTATTGGAGGAATAAAACACTTTCGAGTGGTAACAGCGTCACACCTCATCACTTAGGTTTTCCTACAATAACACAGGCCTTCATGTTTTTTTTCCTGTCTACCAGATGACTTTCTTCTGAGACATGTGATGAATTTGTTTTAGTAGCACATTTGCTTGCTGTCTTTGTCTAACCAGATACTGTATTAAAACCATTTATTAGTGAATCCTATTTTTGCACTCTACTGTAGTCATGACTGATTTGTGACATAACAACTTGATTGTTCTTGATTTAGGTTTATCGAATTTGGTTTAAGAGAGCTTCAGTCATTTTAGATCACATTTACACTAGAATCCGTATACACTGATCAGGCATAACATTATGAGCACTGAGAGGTGAAGTGGATAACACTGATTATCTCCTCATCCTGTTAGTGGGTGGGATATATTAGGCAGCAAGTGAACATTTTACCCTCAAAGTTGATGTTAGAAGCAGGATAAATGGGCAAGCGTAAGGATTTGAGCGAGTTTGACGAATTTTTGATGGTTGTGATGGCTAGACCACTGGATCAGAGCATCTCCAAAACTGCAGCTCTTGTGGGGTGTTCCCGGTCTGCAGTGGTCAGTATCTATCAAAAGTGGTCCAAGGAAGGAACAGTGGTGAACCGGTGACAGGGTCATGAACGGCCAAGGCTCAATGATGCACGTGGGGAGTGAAGACTGACCCGTGTGATCCGATCCAACAGACGAGCCACTGTTGCTCAAATTGCTGAAGAAGTTCATGCTGGTTCTGATAGAAAGCTGTCAGAATACACAGTGCAGGACGGGTCAGGGCTGTTTTGGCACCAAAAGGGGGAAAAACAGGTGGTCATAATGTTATGCCTGGCCGGTGTAACTTTAAACAGAAATATTTCACCAGTATTGTGATGTACATTTTGCTATATTGTCCATCCGACAAACTAAAAAAATTGATCTTAAACACAAATGTAGTAGCAGTTACACTTACAGTCACTCTACACACTGAAACTCTGAAGCACTGTAAATAACTCAGATTTCACTTATATTCATTAATGACTTTGTGAGGAAAGAACTTCAGTCACTGACTTTATTCGGAAATGTAGTAACACATCTTTATAAAGCTGTGCACGTGAATGACATCACTCACCCAGGTTTCACAATTGTTTCTCCCAACAAAATTAGTGAATCCGTTAATTACCATTCAGCAACTCTTTATATTAGGTCGATACGTTTGTATGTGTGTGTGTGGGGGGGGGGGACGACCGAGATGTTAACACACAACATTGATAGTGATAAAAACAATTTGATGAAATACTGTAGGAAGCACAAAAATCACACATAGAAACATAAAAAAAACAGCATTCTTCATCTGTTCCCTTTGAACACAACAAGATCCTTGGCATGTTTGTTTGACCTGCATGTTGGATATGTGACAATTTGTTAAGGCATGTGCCGATATTGCATTTTTCTAATGTTCGTAACTGAATGATTAAATGAGTCCAAAGAAATCAGCTGAGCTACAGTTTTGCCTGCAATCTTTTTCTAATATCTCGATAACAGAATTGCTCTGAAATCTGTCTAAAATAAAGCCTTTACCTCTACCTGAATGGAACACAGGGTTACTAATGATCATTTTGTGTCCGCGGTAAGAGATGGTGAGTTATACCTTTGCTATAATATATAACTGATTATCGGCGCATGCCTAATACAAACTTGCATGTGCAGTGGTAGAAAATGTTAATTTGTTGTTGCAGAGATTTGAATGTGCTAATCAAAAAAACCTGAGCATCAGGTGCAGTCTTGTTTTCCTGCGCAAATAATCAGACGTAACTAAATCAGATGCTGAATTTAGCCATTTACAAACGTTTATCTGTAGCTGCCAGTGAAGATGCATTATTATCGGCTTTATTACTGTTAGTCCTGAACAAGGTAACAATGGAAATTGAGATGACGGAAGACCATCTGGTCTTGGTTCTTGACTAAAAAAAACTGGACAGTAATGGGAAAGCGAATATAAAAACATGACAAACGGAAAAGTTTACTTCAGTTCCAGAGAGCTGAATCACATGCTTTTGTTGGCAAAATGAACCATGCTCATTTCTATCTCACAAGAAACCATTTAGTAGGCTACAAACTACACTATATTGCCAAAAGTTTTGGGACGTCTGCCTTTACATGCACGTGAACTTTAATGACATCCCATTCGTAATCTGTAGGGTTTACTATAGCCCTTTACAGCTATAACAGCTTCAACTCTTTAAACAAGGTTTAGGAGTGTGTTTATGGGAATTTTTGACCATTCCTCTAGAAGCGCATTTGTAAGGTCTGTCTCACAGTCTCCGCTCTAATTCATCAGACCAGACAAGTTCCTCCACATCAAACTCATTCATTCATGTCTTCATGGACCTTGCTTTGTGCACTGGGGTGCAGTCATGTTGGAAGAGGAAGGGGTCATCCCCAAACTGTTCCCACAATGTTGGGAGGATGAAACTGTCCAAAATGTCTTGGTATGCTGAAGATGTACTACACCTGTGGCCATGGAAGTGATTGGAACACCTGAATTCGATGATTTGGATGGGTATCCCAAAACGTTTGGCAATATAGTGTATTTAGGCAGGTGCAAGGAACATATCATCCTCACTCACACTTTAATCACATACATATAAGGGAAGCAACTTGCTGCCCAAAATCGCATTTCAGTACAAAATCTGAATTTTAACTAAAAGCTATTCGTTCCAACTCTGATTGAATCCAAGTTTTGGACAGCGATTTAATTAATCAGTCTGATTCATCTACATGAAAAGTACAGATGGCAATTTAAAAATTGTAATTTCAAGTGAAATTAGAGGAGAAATACTAGTACATCAAAATATAAAGCTGAGCATCACTGAGGCTGTTTTAATTAAAAGAGATGGATGCATTTCTTAATGCATTTATCAAGCCTCTCGCCCTTGCACTGATAAGTATTACCGCACCTGGAGCAAATAGTGCGATATGAATGGCAATAAAACAATTACACGCATATTTCAAAGCCTGGTTATTATTCTGATCTGACATCGGTCATGACTAGCATTTCCTGATTCTTGAGCTTATTTTGACTTCATCAGCATTACCCACCCTTAAAAGAAAAATCCACCCTGAACAACATATCCTTTTTTTTTTTTTTAATAATAGCATCATTTCTACCGTTTCTGTCATTTCTCATTTCTGCAGCAGTGCTTTAGTCCTTCAGCCTGTCCAGCTCTCTCACCTCCACATCTGTACACTCTGCTCAAACTTGCTATTATCGCCGTCAGTGCTCATCACGTCCTAGATCGCCAACTAGCTGAGCTGAATTCCAGTGCTTCCTTGCTGGCTTTTTAAACATCTGGAATCTGGTGAGTGAGAAAAAAAATCTCTTGATCTTTTTTAGGGGTGAATCCTTACTGCTGTCCCCGTTATCCTATCACACACGACTGTAACTGTACTTTCAATGTGCAGACATAACTCGTAACATAACATAAATCAAATCATTTGCACCAGAATTGCTGGACACATCACAAATATTTCAATATTTGCATATGCAGTGAGTGTCAGGGTGGACTTTTCCTTTAATAGACTAAACTATATGGAACTTTAGTTATGTCCTACATGGTATAACAGCAGCGTAAAACCATTAGTTTCGAGAATTAGTGACTACTGTTCGTCAAACATTTTTGACTAGGATTCTATCAGGTTCCCCAATAGATCCATAACAAAAGTGTACCTTTATAGTGAATCTGAGCAACAACAAATTGACCAAGATGAAATAAACTTTTGATACAAAACAAACCTAACGGATCACTCCACAAAATGTCTGTAAACCATTTAACATCAACTTGATCCAAAAGTGCAATTTTACTACTGTATCCCAGTTCAGTAGTGCTTTTCCTGCAAGTAATCTTTCATTTTGTTTGGTAAAGGTAGTTTCTGAATCAGGTCAATCCGTGTGTACTGTCGAATAACGAACCGACACAAGTACTGCAGCGAGCGCACTTGCATGAAACGAGATACGGGATTGGTCAGTCGGACTGGGTACGTCGCAGATCCTGGTTGGCGCGATCTGGAGTAACAGAACGCGCCGTTTTCGGAGTCCTTAATGGAGAGCTCAATGAGGTCGACGATGGACGTGTGACCTTCTACGTCGGGCTGTTCGTAAAAGCTGAACCTCCCGTTCGAATGTTCGATCCTGGTATGAAGAGTCTTTCCTTGCGATCGAAAGCTCAAACTGAGAAGATAGCGGTCGTCTGAGCTATCGCGCACCAAAAACGAACCGTCCGGAAGGTCGATGAGTTTGTCCTCAGCTTCCCATCGCGTTATAGGTCCCCAGTACCAACCCTGCTTAGCCAGTTTCTTCAGCTCTTCTGTAAGGCTTGTGACAACCATTGGTCCACTGCTTTGTACTGAATCGTATACCCTGCTGACACCAGGAGCAAAATTTGGGTCGAAATTGAGATGGTGCCTCACTCTTTCGGCGACGTGTGAATCGGCACCGCCAAATCCGGAATAGGTTCTTGGTGTTTCGCCACCAGAAACAGGGGAAAGCGAAGGTGAAAGTGAAGGAGCCTCGGATCCTGAATTCTGAAGGACTATTCCTGGAGTACCGAGTACAATCCCGTTCATGGACTGGTCCATGAGAATATCTGATGTTAAAAGAGCGTGGTCAATCTGGCCTTGATCAACATTCAACGATTCATCATTGACTTGTTCCATCACCTCTGTCGGTGATGTGCCATTCAAGCACAACGAGGGGGATGATTCGGGGTACATTCCCTCATCTAAAGGCATGGTGTACTGGATGTAGTCCTGAGGCATAAGTCCAATTTCTACAGGCACGTGTTCTTCCATGTTTAAATGTAAGTCACTGTTTGCAGGCTCTAAAGTCTTCATAGACTCACTGCGATCATCAAAAATCCCCTCCATTTGGATGTCATGGAATTCTTTTCTGACGCCATTAAGGGACGGACTGGAGCTAGGTGTGTGAACCATGGCTTTTACCTTCACCTCCATCTTAATGCAGGCTTCTTCAGGGTCAACAGCTCTTATGGGCCACGGGGAAGGGCTGTAGTGATGACTCCGCAGGGAAGCTGATCTTAAAGGGCGTTGGGCTTTGGCTTCATTAAAGCTTATGGGGACCGAAGAGGACGAGAACGTGTCGTCATCATCTCCCAAGCCCACCGAGGATGATCCTCCTTTACTTTTAGGTTTCTGCTTAGAAGAAAGTCTCCTTTTTAAGGTCCCCATAAGACCTTCACTCTTGGATCTGTTCTTGTGTGCCCTTGCGTCCTCACTATGGAGGTCACAAGCTAGCTCTTTGGCGTAACAACTTCCAAAAAGAGAGTCGTCTTTTGTGAACTCGGGGGCCAACGAAGGCTTTTGGAGCATCACGAAATCTCCATCCTCTTTGCCCTTGATGTTGAACGACTTTCTGAACGTCTTAAGGCTAAACGTCTTCTTCATCCTGACGTTTCCACGGCATGGGAGGCGATAGCCAGTGGTTACTTTCCTTCCATGTAAGTGGGAAATGCGAATCACAACGCCGTTAACCTCGTCATCTGTAGGGGGGAAAAAAACACGTTAAATGTCTTGTATGCTCTGAGCAAACCTATCCTAAATTACTACCTCTATAATCAAAATTCTAAATAATATAATTATCTGTTTCTTCTTCTTCATCATATTCCTAGTGGCTGAAAACTGAAATTAAGTAAACACAAAAAGTTATCTATTATTCCCATACTGTATGATGTTTTCTGTTCTAAAGCTTTTCCCACGGTTGACGTATTTAATTCCAACGTAAAAACTCTCAAATTCTCTCAACAAAACTTGATTTTTGTTGTCATTAAATGTGTTGCATAAATAAACACCTTCGTGAATAAACTACTGTACACACTGTTATGTATCTCTCCAAATTCTTCTCTCTCTTTTTCTGGCATTTATTTTTACTTTATATCTTCTATTATTCTCATTTTGCTGTTCCCTTCACATTTTTATTCTTATTTTACTTCCCCCCCAAGTGACAGCTGCAGTCTGTTATAAATACATGAAGCTACTTCAAAGCTTGAATACTAATATTAGCTATATGTTGTGCCTGCTAGCTTGTTAGCCACCTAGCGTAGCTCATGGCTACATTGCTAAAATTGCCTTGACAGAGATGTCAATAAACTTCCAGAAGTGCAGCTAAATTATTATTATTATTATTTTACGGATCTTCTTTGAACAGAAAACACGTTAATTGCTGCTTAGCTAGAAACCCCTTTCATTTCGTAGCTTTAAGCTAGATATGGGCCTAACTAAGCTAAGCTAACTACTTCAGCTTAACACCAGACCTGGACATTCCTCACTATTGAGCTTAATAGCGCGTAAAACGTTCTTTCTACGCGAGAAAGTGTTAATATTTAATACCGCGTAAATTTTAAATATTTTTTAACTAATCTGTAAAATGGAGAAGCCACCAAGCCGAAGCTAACGAAGCTAGCTAACACTAACAAAGCCCAACTGGATAGCTAGCTAGCTTAGCTAAACTGCAAATAAACATGAAGCAAACACACAAACAAACAAACAAACCTGGAACTTACTTCTGGAGGCTTCGGAGCAGAATCCAGCGTTGTTGTCTTTTTTTGTTACGAATTTATGCGAATGAAGTCAGACAGGAATGATGCGTTAGCTAAAACGCTAACTTCTGTGCTATCAGGCTAAATTAGCTAGCTAATGTGTATAAATGTGTTTCAGTCGAATTGTACAGCGCTTTCAGTGCGTTCGCATTGTGGACTGATATGTCAGCGGGTGTCACGTGTGAACCAGGCGTTACAGCGCTTCTCTCTCCATTTATAACGTTTATATAAACTGGTAATAATTTAGCTAGGCTAAGTTGAAGTAAAGTCTCTATGTCGTTTCTTCCTTTCTTGGTGCCTTTGCTGTTTTTCTCCCCCTTCCCCTCTGGGTTGCCAGATTGATTCCCTGTACCTTTTAATAGGGTGTAACGATGCACTCCGATCACCGGTCCATATTCGATTCACGATACTGGCTTCACGATTCGATTCTGAGAATAATTTTTTATCGATATTTAAATGGAGAAAAATGAAGACTGAAAAGACTTCATACAAAACAATATGCATTTTTGTCTGTATAAAACTAAACAAAAAAAAAAAGATAATGTGGTTAATACCTTTATAAATATATATATATATATAAACACTATATTGCCAAAAGGTTTACATGCACATGAATGTAATATAGAGTTGCTCTTTGTTGCTATAACAGTTTCAACTCTTCTAGGAAGGCTTTTCACAAGGTTTAGGAGTGTGTTTACAGGAATATTTGACCACAGAAGCGTATTTGTGAGGTCACGCACAATTGTAGGATGAGAAAGCCTGGCTTGCAGTCTCTGCTCTAATTCATTCCAAATGTGTTGTATCGGGTTGAGGTCAGGACTCTGAAGTTCCTCCACACCAAATTCGCTCTTCCATGTCTTTATGGACCTTGCTTTGTGCACTGGTGTGCAGTCATGTTGGAACAGGAAGGAGTCATCCCCAAACTGTTCCCACAAAGTTCGGAGCATGAAATTGTGCAAAATATCTTGGTATGCTGAAGCACCTGAATTCAATGATTTAGAGGGGTGTCCCAAAACTTTTGGCAATATAGTGTTGTTGATTTTTATTCCAGCATGATGACAACATTTTTATCTTTCACCCCCCCATCTCTCTCTCTCTCTCTCTCTCTCTCTCTCTCTCTCTCTATGTATATATATATATATATATATATATATATATTTATATGGAAAAAAAATATGAGACCACTGCAAAATAATTGGTTTCTTATTCATTTTTTGTGAACTGCTGACAATATTTCTCCTAAATTCAGAATATGACTATTGTTATTTAGAGTGTATATTTAAAGGAAATGACAACACATCAAAATAACCCGAGATCATGCAGTATTTACAGAGCTTTAATAACTTAAATAAAACAAAATGCAAATAATTTGTAAACAAATTGTGTTAATGCTTTGGCTAAATAACATTAAGAAATCAGTATTTGGTGGAATAACCCCGATTTGCATGAGTTTTTCCTCGACCAGTTTCTCACATTGCTGTTGGGGAACTTTATACCACTCTTTTTGCAAAAAAACAAACAGCTCAGCTTTGCTTTGGTTTGTGACCATCCATCATCCTCTTGATGACATTCCAGAGGTTTTCAATAGGGTTCAAATCTGGAGATTGGGCAGTGCTCTCTTATTTTTTCCAGAGCTATATATATATATATATCCTCATGCTATGAGAAATAATCCTGTCTCTAAATAATGGCTGGTAAGAAGGTTATTATTATTATTATTATTATTATTATTATTATTATTATTATTAATAATAATAATATTAATTATTATTTCTTTGCATTTCTAAGTCTGTGACCTATTGAACCAGAGTTAATGTATTTATTGATAGACTTTAAAGCACTTTTGTACATCGCTCTGGATAAAAGCGTCTGCCAAATGCCAGAAATGTAAATGTAAACAGGATCATTCACTTGGGATGTAATACATTTTCCTTATTCCTGTTTGAAAGACCAGATTAGCTCCACTACAAGCTCAGAGATGTTATATGGAGGTGAGAAATAGCTTGATGTGAAGTAGCCTGCTGGAGTTTACTGCAAAAAGTCATCAAAAATATAGATCAGGATTTATAATATAATTATATTATTATTATTAACATGTAATAAATATTTGACTCTTTTCGCTAGAACTGTAATAAAGGTATTTGTAAAATATGTCATAAATATGGTGCTGTGTGTTCTAAGTATACGGTTAAGCCAAGTCATTTTTAAGCCCTTTGCTGGTTCAGCTTGAGTTTTCAGTTTCCGTTCTTTAAAAACCCTTAGTGACTCAGCTGTGACTCAGATGTTCGGACAAACAAGGGGAGGTTCAGTGCATGCAGGTCTTCCATGTATCTTGAGAGATGCTGGGTCAGTATGAGCCATGCTCCTGGCTGCAAGAGAACCTGGTGCAGTCGGAGGTTTGAAAGATCCTTGATGAATAGGAGGCCATTTTTGGCTTCGTACGCAAGCATTGTTTTTTGTTTTTTTTAATCAGACATTCACAGGGAACCAATGTAGGAAGCGTATCAATGAGGTGATGCAGCAAAATATGGAGAAATTGAAAACAAGTAATGCGCCTGGATCATTTAGAGAGGGCTGAGTGTGTGCTGAGGAAAGCAAGCCGCAGTCGTCCAATCTGACATCCCAAAGGACTGAACAAGCCCTTTCATGGCCTTCAAAGATTGAAATTGCCATATCTGTGTAATGTTGCAAAGGAGAAACCTGGATGAACGGAGTAGGGCTTGCAATATGGGGAGAGAATGATATTTTCACCAAGGTTTCATGCATTGTCATATGGTGTGATGAGAGTTGTCGAGGAATCTCCAGCAGCTCGGTCTGACTGGGATTCGTTTCAGGTGATGAGCTGCCATCCATGACAAGATGTCTGCCAGACATGCTGAGATACGGGCTGAAATATGAGCGTCTGAGCGCGGAAAGGAAAGGATGAGTCAGTGTCATCAGCATAGCGGTGCTATAAAAGCATGTGAGAATATTACCTCACTGAGAATGCAGGTATAGAGGAAGAAAAGAAGCAACCCGCTTTCCTTTTGTCACAAAGCCCCGAACTGCCAAGAGATGTTGGCTGTTGAAAAGAGCTGCCGCCTCCTCATCTTGAGACCCTGGTCCATCCCCACTAAAACAGTACAGCCTCAGGACATTTTTCCAGACCCAAACATATTATATCCAAAAAGATAGAAAAATACATAGATTATTGGATAAAATTGACCAAATCCCAAACAACCTATCTGATCCTAAATAGACACTGTGGCAACTTAGCTGACCACAACCAAAAACTGAGGAAAACCTTGACAAAATGAAGACTGGAAAGGCAAACCTGGTTCCCTAGACCGGACAGACTGCGCTCCCACAGTGACCATAGAGCATTCAAATAGCAAAAAATAAAACAAAATTCGGCAGCATTACTTCCAAAAAATAGGAGACATCATCCTGGGTTTCAGAGCTCTAGTAATATAGAGAAATTGGGAGAAATGGAGAAATGTTGCAAGACTGCATCCAAATATGTGACACTTCTGCCACAACCTGAGTATTATTATTATTGTTGTTGTTGTTGTTGTTGTTCTATACAACCTGTATAGTTTCAACCAACTTTGGCAACATTGTATGTATTGAATTGAATTAAAGAGGACCAAGCACTGAGCTTTGTGGCACACCACTGGAGAAACCTATGGAGCAGATGTAGATTTCCTTGTCGTCATCATACAAGTCTTCAATCATCATCTTTAATCATAAATCTCTCTATGTGAAATCCTTTAGCCTCTGCACACGTTTTTCTGTAATATTTACTAAAGGATTACATTCATATACAGAAACCGTTTAGCATTATACATTCATATATTATTGCAATTCAAACTGATGGTGAAGCAATGTCCTCCATACATGTAATCTTTTTTTAAGCGTTACACTGATATATTAAAAAAATAAAGAAAAAAACCCCATCCACACGGGATTATTTGTCCTACCTCAAGAGTAAGCCGAAGGAGGGCGACATGATTTGTTCGGCATGTCCAGAGCATCACTCACACTGATTTAGTGGCTCAAAGTGACAGTTTGCCCCAATGGCAAGGTAATCAGAGGTCTCTGCATGAATTCAAGAAAACTCAAATCCTTAGAGCAGAAAATGTGTATTATTGGCACGTCAGACAGAAATTGTAAGGTTCTGACCTTTGGTTCTTCCTTTCCCTGAGCCCAGGAATTGGAATATTCATCGCTGTTTCATATTCGTAGATCAAAATACATTTTCATTTGTATTTATCGATTTGGCAGTCACTTTTATCTGACATGAAATATACAGTAATTGTTGGAAGACTCCTACAATAACACCAAAAAGACCAAAAACAAGCTCCAAGCTAATATGAAGTATGATGTATATGCCTATATACTCCAAAAATAAACATATTGCTTGTTCAAAAATGTTAGTAAACTCCTCCAATCCTCCTATTTTGTCCACGGACACTACACACCAATGTAGAAAGCGACGTGGCAGTTTCTTTTATTATTCATGAAAGATGAAATTGCGAACTACGGATGTCATTAAACTGCATTTTTCTGTGCATATATCAACAAAGAACTTGATCTTGGTGCCTTTAATCAGATACAGGAAATATGAAGGGAGAGCAAAATGAGACTGCATCACTCCTTCGAGCCCCTGTAGCCTCTTTAGGGCCCTTAAGGTGTCTAACAGACTTTGCATTAATTACACCTGCAGCAGATGGAGTCCTATCAAGCCGTACTGAAGCAAATGAGTCGGCTGCTGTAAGACCTGAATATAGAATGCTAATTCTGGTTTTAAAATGTTTGGATTCTTCATATTAATACATTTATTCTGATATTCCTAATCAGTTTCCTATGGTTTCCTCATGATAGCTACTAATCCACACAATTTCTATATACTAATATGCAACTACAGTATCAAATGGTGGCTGAACATGAACCTGCTGGGATAAAAGTCCTAGTTTTGGCCTTTTTTGTATAGACAAGCTATTATTATTCATTTTTGCACATAGACGAAAGGAAACCTGCACTGTTTCAGGTTTGGAACTTATACCTGAGCCACACTAATAGATTTTGTCCTTAAATTATGATGTTCCACACGCTATAAAATTTCCTTGCTCCTCCAGGGTTGGGGGTTGGATTCCGGCCCTGGCCTTGGATGCTTTGACTTTGCTGTGTCCCCGTGCTTCAAGGTTTTCTCTGGGTACTCCATTTTCCTACCCAGGCTTATTTTCATTTCTACATTGTCCATAGTATGTTGGTGTGTGTGCGATTGTGCCCTGCAATCGGTTGGCACCCTGCCCAGGGTGTCCTCCACCATGTTCCCTAATTCCCTGGGATAAGCTCCAGGTTCTCTGTAACCCTATGTAGGATAAACAGTGCAGGAAATGGATGTATCGACATACATGGACTTAGATGAGAGTTCTACTTCTTCTGCTATCCCTATTTAAAACCACCAGTGTCCCCTAGCAGGATAATTGCCCAGACCTTTAGAGACTAAAACTGCCACCAATAAACCTCAGTTACCCAAGATGAGAACCAATATGTGTCCATTTCTGAAGTACCCACCTTAACACCATAGCTGCTGAGAGAGGAGAAAGTGTAAATCAAGTCCACTGGTGTGAACTTGGCCAGAATAACCCCAGTGACCAGATGGGTACACCGTGACACGCGTCTAACACGATTCAGGTGTTAGATCAGACAATGAGAAATGTCAGTCATGCACACCATCGCCATGCTTGGTGCAGAAAGTGGGCTGTATACAAGAAGAATGCCCTAAAGCCATTGTAAACCTCTTGTGAAGATTGATGACATCATCATCAGCTCAAAGCCTGGTTGCGTCTACCAGGAGATGGCACATACACCACTGTAGATGGATCTTTTCAGAAGATAATGACTCTAGAGAATTCTGTATTAACACAGAAATACTCGAAATAGCATCATATTGTTTTGCATCTCTGTCACATTTCTCTCCATATGCAAACTTAAGAAATAAGGAGCTTCAACAAGAGTTTCAAAGCTCGTAAGACATCACAGGAAGAAGCTCAGTGCGCCCGTCTACAGTTCATTCCCTCCAGGGAAACTTCCACCAAATATTCAACTGTAAGAGTTGCACTTATTCTCATATATACAGTATTTAAGCGCATTGCATGAAGGTGCTGATAATTCTGGAGATGAATGTATAATTGGCCGATCAGTTACCTCAAAGGTTCCGCCCAATAACGCTTAATCACAGGGCATTCTTTCGAATCAGGAAGGCTGTATAGACCAGACAACAAGGTAGACAGGTCCATCAAGCTGGTAGGTTTTCTGACAGTGCAGGACGACAAGCGGACAGGAAACCAGCGAGTAAAAAATGAACACAGAAATAACTCTGATGGTCTCAGGGCCATTTTGCCAAGACACACTGCTGTCCGAGGAGACGTCTCACTGAGAAAGGGCGTCTCACTGAGAGAAATGCACTGATTTCTGCAATGATTTTCAGCACGAAGAGGAAAACGATGAGTCACAGGGACGCGAGGACACACAGGCACTGTCCAAGTGATGTGAATGAGTGATCTCAGATCAAGACTGATTACCAGCACAGGCTTTTGGACAGAGAATAAAGAACAACGAATGGACTTAAACCTGCTCACACACACCGTGTTAGATTGGCGGCAGACTCAAACTGGAACACGAGCAAGTTTCAGACTAATCTTTAAACAGCACATCTGTGACATGTGTGTGATTACCGTGACCGGGGCTTTGGACATGTTTTTCTGTGCTGAGAAAAAAAAACAGAAAACCTGCAGAGTTCAAACTCTCTTATATTGTAAGTCTAAGGCCAGTTGAATTCTGTCTATAGAGATGATTGAACATTTAATAATTTCATGTTAAAACTGTAATGAATTCAGAAATTACGTCGATGCTCATAAACTCCTGGTTACCCAATTACACTTGACTATATGGTGTGCTGCTATAGAAGGGAAATTATTTATAATAGCACTATCCAGTGTCACCCAGATGAGGATAGTTTCCCTTTAGAGGCTGCTTTTTTGCAATGTTTCTTCCTCTTGACGTCTCTTGCTCATTATTAATAAATATCACTCTAAGTACAATATTTTGTAATTGAGTATTTCAATGGAATTGAACTGAAAATATGAAAGAATTGAAATGATGCTATGTGAATAATAAAAGTCTTAAGATCAGACAGACATGAGACAGTCTTGCCAAAGCTGATTATTTATTCCAGTACAGAAGCGATTGAGTAACAGGTCACAAATAATAATCATAATTTACTCATTTAACCTTATTAAGCAATTAATCCAGGTCAGGGTTGGGAACACAGCACTCTTAAAAGGAATGGTTCTGTATAGAAACTAAAATGGTCTATAACTCACTTCATACTGTATATGGAATCCTAGTATGGGTTTGTTTCTTTAAATACAATCAATTTGAAGGGTTTATTAAATCCTTATTAAATGGTTCTTTATATTACATTATTATAGCTATTTAGACCAGAAAATACAGGAAAACATTATGTAATGAAAAATGTGTCTCATATTCATAAGAGCAAAAACCCTTCCCACTTATTTATGTTCCCATCATTTCAGTTTCATTGACTATTTGACCTTTTCTAAAAGATGTCATTCATAAACACATCATTTCAAAACGTCTTCCAGTTTTCTCTACATAGAGGTAAAATTCCCCCCAAAAAATAATAATAATGGCACTGATTTCACCTTCCACATTCTTTGAATTATAGAACCGCTGTAATATAAAAGGTTTGTTGCTCTTTAAGGATTCTATATAGAACCATTTTTTGGGAAAAGGTTCTATTGGCCACTCTTACACTCTTAAAAATAAAGGTTTTACAATGATGCTTTGTCTGTAGGTATATGATGTTAAGAACGGTTACGTAAGAAGCTATGGAACGTTTTCTTTGCACGAAAGGTTCATTGTAGTGGAAAAACTTTTTTTTTTAGAATATTAAAATGTTCTTTAAGGTGCCAAAAAAGGGGGAACCATTTTATTTAAGATAAATAAATAAATAAATAAATAAATAAATAAATAAATAAATAAATAAATAAAATATATATATATATATATATATAAAACCGCTACAGTTAAATAAATTAAAAATAAATAAATAAAAATAAGAACCATTTACTAAAAGGTTCTTTAGGTAACCCATTTTTACTTAGCACCATAAAGATCATTTTATAATTACAAGGGTTAATTTGAGCAAAAAGCTTCTTTGGGGAACCAAAAATGGTTCTTTTATGGCAATCCCTTTTTGGATCTTCCAACACCTTTATTTTTAAGAGTGTACAGAACCCTAGGGATCTATAAAGAACCAAAAGAAAGAGTGTGGAAAACTGGGCATGTGGTGGGAATACACCCTGGAGGAGACACCCATACATACATTTTCATACTTATTTACATTAGTCATGTTTTTGGGAAGCATGAGGAAACCTGAGAAACAGGAGGAAATCCAAAAGGACCTGAGGAGAAGGCGGAAATCCGAGTTCAAGATTGAAGCAGAGATCCAGAAGCTGTGACCCAGCATCAGTCCTCCTTCACTGCTGCATTCACTCATAAACTACAGGCTGGAGTTTCCCTTCAAGAAGCAAAGAACAGTAAGGATTTAATAAAGCATGTAGAGAGACATTTACATAGCCAGATTACAAAGTAACTACACTTAATTGTGAATAACAGCAAGTGTTATGTGGACGTAATGCCATTACTGTGCTATCAATGTTCTCAAGAGAGCAAATAATCAGGAGAGAAAAGAAAATAATCAACCATCTGAACTTCACATGCACAAAGAAATACAGCCTTAGCTATAAAGGGCTATATACTAAACATCTCCTTTTAAAATGGCAGAAGAGTTCTCTGCACAATAACTCCTACAAACTGACATTTCACTATATTAGGTCTAAAATGTCACCAAATAATCCTTCTCTACCAACCGGGCCAACACCTGACACACATCTGGCTATATTGACTGATGTAGGACAAGCACTATCCACACCATCTGTCTTTTATTTCAGTAGAAATGACTACAGTATCAGTGTCTGGAAAAAAAAGCCTCTTAGATCTGCTAGGATATGCCAGTATTGATCTCCAGTCAAGACAAATCCCTATGTGCAAAGCATCAGAGATTGATGTTGTTGCT
Source organism: Hemibagrus wyckioides (assembly GCF_019097595.1). Classification (NCBI taxonomy): domain Eukaryota; kingdom Metazoa; phylum Chordata; class Actinopteri; order Siluriformes; family Bagridae; genus Hemibagrus; species Hemibagrus wyckioides. The sequence continues at coordinate 6,566,438 of NC_080732.1, read as the reverse complement.
GCCATTTTTAATCACTGATAGATGTACAGTGCAAATGCCACGGGTGTGTTGCTTGGTTTTAAAAGAGCATATGAAAAGGAAAACCTGCGAGACACTAGATTTTCTTATTATCAGGCGTGTGTAGCAACACAAGTCAAATAACAATACATGCAAAATCTTACTTCAATATGAAGTAATGATGTATTAAGGCACGTACTAATCACAAACTAACCTTACCTAAGACATGAATCTTAAGAATTCAACCATGAATAGTGATGGAACTCTAAATGTTGTATGAATTAACACTTAGGGGTAAACTAAACCAAACAAGCTCATCAATCTTTTTATTATTATTTCTTTGAAATTAAAATTAAAGGCCGGAGATTTAAGATGTCGTACAAGTGTCCAGCTTCATCAATTGTTTATTAAATGCTGTTTAGTCAGGTTTTTTTTTTTAAAATTGTGATAGAAAAATATTGGCGAGAATCAAGGGGAAGGTGTACAAGACAGTGGTGAGACCGGCCATGATGTATGGTTGAGAGGAAGTGTCACTGAGGAAGAGACAGGAGTCAGAGCTGGAGGTAGCAGAGCTGAAGAGGTAGAGGTTCTCTTTGGGAGTGACAAGGTTGGACAGGATTAGGAACGAGTACATCAGAGGGACAGCTCATGTTGGACGTTTAGGGGGACAGATTAAGATGGTTTGGACATGTTCAGAGGAGGGAGAGTGAGTATATTGGTAGGAGAATGTTGGACATGGAGCTGCCAGGCAGGAGGAAAAGAGGAAGGCCAAAGAGGAGGTATATGGATGCAAGTTGGTGCAAGTGTTGAGGATGCAGAAGATAGGGATAGGTGGAGAGAGATGATTCGCTGTGGCGACCCCTGAAGGGAAAAGAAGAAAGAGGAAGAAGAAGAGGAAGAAGAAGAAGAAGAAGTCAGGTTTTTTAAATGCAAAAATAATGGAATGGAAAGGGTTGGGGTGGATGAGGGAGGATATATTACAGACGTAATATATAGTTATTTTAGTGTAAGTAATACAGAAATAAATTAAAATCATTTTTTAAGGGCTATAGTTTTATTTGCATTCATCTGAATCATGTTAGGGGTGTCAATACTTTTGCAACAGAAGTTTTCCGAGCTGAAAAAAAAAAAAACTATCATTATTATTATTGTTGTCATTGTTGTTGTTGTTGTTATTTACTACCACTAGTACTACTGCTTAACTAATGAATTCATTTATTTATTTTAGAAGAAGTCCTTAGGAAAAGGATGGTGTGAAAGGGTTAAAGATCTAAACTTTATCTAAACATTATCGCCCTCTCTGCCCACTCGTGGTGTACCAGCCCTCAATCCATCCCAGAGCGGTCACTGCCCAAATCCAGAACTATCGCCTAGTGCACTAATTAGGGTGTAGGGACCATTACTATGTCGTGTAATGTAACCAGGCTCTACAGTTTGTCACCCAACCGGAAGTAATTGAAACTGGCGCCGTGGTTAAAAACAAAGCCGCGTCCGAGTGAGAGGACGTTAAACCGGACCGGTCAGCAGCTTCGATGAGTTTGTAAATGTTTAGATAGTTAACGTTAACGTTAAAAATCGCGCCATGGAAGTGTCCTCTCTGATTAAAAAGCTCGGTGAGTCGATGTCTGCGTACTAGCTAACGTCAACAACTAAGCTAGCCGACTTTAGCCGTGCATGTTTGACAGTTTCCTTTTGATGAAAATGATCCGGATTACCAAAAAAAAAAAAAAATAAATAAAACGATTTAATAAATAAAGCGTGTACACCTGCAAAGTCTGTTGTTTTGCTAACAACAAAGCACGTGTGCTGCACTTTAAACTGGTTGATATGAAAACTTTAATGAAGAGTCAGTGTCCATAGCAAGCTGTTAGCTTCCTTTACGCTTTAATTATCTATTTTTATAATGATATCTAACTTAATAATTACACATAAAAATCCAGATATAATATGCACTCATTGTATATTGCCATGATCTCACTCGTTATGCTCGGAGCTTTGAGGTCGTTTGGTGTTGCCATGGTGATTTCTTACCGTTAGCTATCAGCTCTATGTTGTTCAGCGGAAAACTAATAATAATAATAGTAATTAATTTTTATTTATATAGAGATATCAGATATGTCATTTTAATACGTTAAAATTGATTTAGAATAATGTATTGCTTATTGTGCTTTTTAAAGTCTAAAGAAAAAAAAATCCCAGGGGCGTCCTTTTGGAGCCATATCATGAATATGGTAATTAGCCACGCCCACATTTCCATGTGCCTAGTCTATTACTTGTGCATTTCAAATTAGCCTTCAAGAAAAGGTTCATATTTAATGTTTTATATTGAAGTGTTTGTGAGGTGTTTAATGATTCTGGTTCATTGAATTTGTTCAAGCTTCTCTATTCAGCCTGATAGTATAATTTCACTACATTTTATTCACTGCTGTTTAACCATTGTGTAACTCTGTGTAAAAGAATGATGCGGCAGTGCTTTAGTCCTTTAGTCTCCTCGTATGTACACTTTGCTCAAGCAGTCAGCCTCCAAAATGGAAAGCGCCGTCAGTGCCATCATGCTCATCATCTCGTAGATCTGATAGAGCGAGGGAATCGAATCCCTGCTGTAAATCAGCGCTGCTCTGATGTTGAAGCTGCGTTGCATTCCGCAACACAGAGTGCAGTGTTTTTTTGGCTTCCTCCACTATTTCTTTGTTGGAGTGTGATGCCGGAAAATAGTGAGAGAAAAGAACAGCACCAGAGTCGCTAAGCACATCACACACATTTCAATATGAACACATTCAGTGTGATTCAGAGTGAAGGTTTCTTTTAAGGACAGTCCATGGATGAGTGTGAAATGCCTGTGTAACAAGATGGACGTCATGTTAGGTGATCTTCCTCCAGGGCATGCTCAGTGGATTTTTGTTGCTGTTGTTATTATTGTTTTTCTTTCCCCAGCTCACTCGTTAGTGGAGATCCGAGTTCGCTCCCTGAGGAACATTGTCTCTAAGCTTCAGCTCAGTCTCGTCTCCCCCGCTGATCTTGTTCAGGAGCGACAGCTCTTCATCAACCTGCTGCACTGGTTTAACTTCCCTGAAGTCCCGCTGCAGGAGGAAGTGCTACAGCTCATTAACACACTCGCTACGGTACTGTAGCACAAATTACCACACAAACTACACTACAAACTGCTCCTAAAATCTGCCAGTGTGTATTTGGTAGCGTACAGCAGCTCCAGCAGAATCAGTGAAAGTGGGCAGAGCTATTCTTCAGTCTAAGCTTAGATTTTGACTTCGCCTTACAAGTCACACAGATGTCCCTGCCACATTGCTTTGAATGCTTCACATTTCTCTGAATGAACCTCATTGTTGCCGTTCCTTGCTTTCCTTTCTTACTTCATAGCTCCACCCTCAGAAGAAAGAAATGAAATGATGCAATGAAAGGAAATAAGGACGGAAGGAATCGAGGTCGAAAGTATTCCAATAAAAATGCTTATTCTAACTGATGCGTCACTTTATCAGTGATTTTTTTGCTTTTGTGACACTGCATAAGTGTAAGAGTTCAGCAATTAAAACGGATACGTCTACACTCTCCCTGATAGTGTCAGGTGACTCTGACTTAGTGGAACAAAAGCATTTAAACATTATTTCCAATAAGAAAATGTTGGTTTAAGGCTGTTTAGGTGCATGTTTGAGCAGTCCTGCTTGTGTTGTTCTCCCTGAGTGTTGTGGAAGTTATTTCCATTCATCCCAGTGGCTCACATATACTGAGACTTGAAAGATGGTGTTTAATGTTACTGAAACGGTTTTCACCCTAATTGACAACAGCAGCTCTATTTTATTATCCTATATTTTGTTCGATAACCAAAAGCACAATATTTGCAGTAATCAACTTTCAGCAGGCTTCTTTTATTTTTGTGCAAGATCATCGCTTATTACATATCCATAAATTGAGATATAAAGCACCTTATTAGTGCTACTTTCTCTTCAGAGCCTGGCTCCGCCCCCTTCTCCTCTTGCTGTACCAGTAAGACACGCATTCGAACTGAATGAATGACATGACATTTCATTCACGACCCTCAAGTACCTAGCTCCTTCAGTTCCTAATGAACCACATGCCCCAGTTTGTACTGAATCACTATCGCTGTCATTCAGAAAGCTTGTTCAGTAAAACGTTCTTTGAATAAGTCGAACCAGTGACATGCAACTTCACAGTCCACACTAATGTATTCTTAAAAAAACCAGGAAAACCCTGCCAAAGCCGGCACATATTTTACACATACACCAATAACGAATGAGAATGATAATGGTTCTCACTTAAACACTGATTCATTTACTGATGAAACACTACAACCTGACTTTTGTGCAAGGTTGGGAGGCTGTCAATCAAGCAGGCTTATTAGAATATTAGGCCACGCCCAGAAAGAAACTGTACGGACTTTCAGGTCAGATTGTTACTGTAAAATATTTAATATCATGCACACATTGGAAAATATTTTCCATCATCTTCCCTGTGACTTTCTGCAGTTCAAAAATAAATCACATGCTTCTTGTGTACATGAATTCTAAGTCCGGTCAGTTTTGTGTAATAATAATTAAATCTTGACCGATAAACACAGATGCTCAGTTTTTTAATTCATGTCTTTTCTCTTGCACGTTAAAGCATCCAACCGGTGCTTTCATGTTAAGAGATGTAGGAGGAGTGGACTTTCTAACACAGCTCTCATCCAACGTTGACCCCCAGCTTCGAAATATCACCGAGACGATCCTCGACCAGCTCTTCCATCTTCATATTTACCCACTGGGCACTTCCCCAGACCAGCAACCGAGCTCCTCTTTTCAACCAGGTAAGCTTTTTTAATGCACGAGGCGGCGTGTGACATTCCGTTGATTTGCAGCACGGCATAAAAGAACGTCCTCCAAGAGCACCACCCTAACAAAGAGTACCAGCGGCATCTCTCATTCACCACGCCAGTATAAAATTGATTTATGGCTCCTCACTGAAGCTGTTTTTTAATATTCTCAGCGGAGGAGATGTCAGTTAGAGGATATTTCCAGCAAAATGCGCCGAGCCAAACAGATGCTGCATCACCACCCAGCGTATCAGGTACGCACCCTTCGAAACGCCTCATACTGACTCGTATTGATGATATTTGATAAATTATCGAACTAAATTGTGTCATGAATGTTCTACAACATGAAGTGCAACTCTTAATGTATACAAATCATGCCTTAAAAAAGAATTTATTTTAAATGTATTAAATTGCTGTGGTATTAAAGGAACAAAATACTAATTTCCTGCTATAGGCAAATTATTAATTTCATTATTCCAAGTTCTTTATTCTTTATATCAGTATTCATTCTCTATTTTATTAGATCCTCCTACCATAAAGGCCTCGCTTGTACCTTGTAGCTCTATAGTTATATAGTGATTTCTTTCATTGGTTTTCTGGTAATTACTGTTAGTTGTTTCGGACCCATCGGTGTGTCTCTTAGAGATCTGGTGGTTTTAATGACTGTGGTGTGCCAGTAGCATTGATGACCTTTTGTTATTCTTGTGAGTGCAGCTTGAATCGTCCAGACAAAACTCATTTAAATCAGAATAAGTGGCCTTTCTTGTGCGACAAAGTAAAAACCCCGGAGGAGCTTTAGGACGTGAGGGGTGGCTTCACGAGCATGTCAGTGACAGGTGGCGAATTTCACTCGCGGTCTTCAGTGCAGTTTGCTCAAAGCATGCGGCGGCATTCAGGGTTCAGCGCAAGACAGGTAGGCCTCGGGCACACTTCCTTGGGCGAGTCTGCAGGGAATTCAGGAGAGAACAGAGTTGGCACAAGGCATAAAAGCAAACAGAGTGTCTCTGTCCTGATGGTGTGCAGGGTTTTTATTCTTCCTTTCCTTGATTTCCAGTCGGAGAGATTTATCGATATTACTGTCAGTCAGCCTTTGCAGGCTCGAGTCCGCAATCCTCCTCGTAAATGTGCAGGTCTGTGGTGTGGAACTGATCTGGGATTAGTGGCCTGGCATCACACTATAGTGCACTAAATTTCCATTCACTTAATATGAATAAATGAAATGATGTAACGGAAATGTTGCTGAATTTTGCTTCCTGGACCCAAACGTAGAACAAACAGAATATCCAGACCACTGATTTGACAACTGGCCAGTTTCTAATCATTCTTCACTCCCGGCTATTTCCACAATCCGCATCCAAATACAACAGCACCAGCATTTGTACCATGGTAAGGTTTCCCATCAAAACATTTCTAAAATTCAGCAAATAATGGACTTTTTTCGCAAATATCACGCCATTAATCAGCCGTTTAAAAGCACTGAAACTGAAAGGAAAAGATCGATTTACAAAAGGAGAGTCAGTGCAAACAAATCCAAATCATAAGACAAGGTCAAGGGCAAAGACAGGCGTAGGTCAGGAGATCAATAGATAGAGTACAGAGGGATGAGAAGTCAGAACACTGGGTAAAGTAGATGTGCAGGGAAAAGTGACATTTTACTTCACAGCCAGATTGGGAATTACACTGATAAGCCATAACATTATGACCACCTGCCTAATATTGTGTTTCCTGCCAAAACAGCCCTGACCCATTGAGGCATGGACTCCACTAGGTGTGCTGTGGTATCTAGCACCAAGATGTTAGCAGCAGATCCTTTGAGTCCCTGCACCCTGACTGGTCTGCGACTATGCAGCCCCATACGCAACAAACTGCGATGCACTGTGTATTCTGACACCATTCTATCAGAGCCAGCACCCGCATCTTTATGACCACCTGCCTAAAATTGTGTTGGTCCCCCTTTTGCTGCCAAAACAGCCCTGACCCATTGAGGCATGGACTCCACTAGGTGTGCTGTGGTATCTAGCACCAAGATGTTTTAAGCAGCAGATCCTTTAAGTCCTGTAAGTTGCGAGGTGGGGCCTCCATGGATCAGACTTGTTTGTCCAGCACATCCCACAGATGCTTGATTGGATTGAGATCTGGGGAATTTGGAGGCCAAGTCAATACTTCATACTCGTTGTTGTGCTCATCAAACCATTCCTGAACTATTTTTGCTTTGTGGCGCAGCGCATTATCCTGCTGAAAGAGGCCACAGCCATCAGGGAATACCGTTTCCATGAAAGGTTAAGCAGTGCTTAGGTAGGTGGTATGTGTCAAAGTAACATCCACATGGATGACAGAACCCAAGGTTTCCCAGCAGGACATTGCCCAAAGCATGACACTGTCTCCACCGGCTTGCCTTCTTCCCATAGTGCATCCTGGTGCCATTTGTTCCCTTAGGTAAGCAATCCAGGTGATGTAAAAGAAAACGTTATTCATCACCACCTTCTTTGTGCCCATTGTTGGTGCTTTCAGCAGTGCACAGGGGTCAGCATGGGCACCCTGACTGGTCTGCGGCTATGCAGCCTCATACGCAACAAACTGCGGTGCACTGTGTAGTCTGACACCTTTTTATCAAACCTTCTCCAGCAATTTGAGCAACATTAGCTCTTCTGACATTCACATCCTTTTTATATAACGAAAAAAATGCCCTTAACTGAAAAATATTTTTTTGAGGAAGGTTTTCCAGTCGTGTTGTTGTTAGAGGGCTTGTCTTTGAGGACTTTACAGAGTGAATAGTTTATATAAATCCATACCTTCAAAAGAACTACTGTATATCAGGTTAAATGTAGAATCATGTATGACAGTGTGTCAGATATGCAATAAGCCCTGCCCTAAATTCATTATTCTAGTCACACATTTAAGGTGAACCCAAGCTAACCCCCCCAACACACACACACACATTACAGCTCCATCTAAATGCACTCGCCCTGTCTATGCAGGTTTTCTCTCAGGTTCTCCGGTTTCCTCCTATTCTATTCCTCCCTCATGCCCCGCATTCCCAGGTGAGTCCTGATCCACCACGATCCCGACCAGGAAAAAGTGTTTACTGCATACGAATGAACAAATGACCTCGAAACAGATCGTTACTTTTGATCGGTACGCTCTGCGATGATGCTTTTGTTTTATTCGCTCTTTAAAGGTGCAGTATTTTTTGCAGATCCTTGCACTCCTGTACTCTTCTGAATTGGTCCGTAATATTAATCCCGAAGTGTTTTGAAGCAAACCCTCCCGTTCACATCCGCACCCAGATATCCTCGATTTTAACCTTCCACGTTCTCTCCAGTTCGTCTTTCAGCTGCTGGTATTTCTCCAGCTTTCTCCCTTTGGATGTCACAGTTACTTGGGATTGCCAGATCTATCACCACTGCTGTTTTCTGCACCTTATCTATTATTTACTCCTGTGCACAGTTTCAGAAGTGTTTGTACCGTGGCATTTGCCGTGGTACATCTTCAGTTTCAGGCTGAGACAGGAGGCTTCTTTTGATGATGTTTACATGCTGGGTGACTTTCACTGTAAATGTGGATGAACCCCTAGGTTTTTTTTTTTTCTTTTCTTTTTTAAATCCGTACTTCTCTCACATTATTTAGCATCATTCTTTTAGGCTTGCTGTTGTAGTGGCAGTATCGCATTAGCTCCATGTCTGATTGTGTTCCGCTATGAGCCCTAGGACTTTGTGTATAATGTATTCAGAATGCACTAATCAGTAATCACAGACGTTCACAATATGGCAACTAGCTATCATTATCTATGCCCAACATTTATTATAATTGTTTAAGTAATTGAGGAAGATCATAATTAATATGTGATTAAACAGTAGATTCAAGATATTATTTGTCACCAATACGGTTATAGGTATAACATTATGAGCAGTGAGAGATGAAGTGAATTGCACTGATGATCTCCTCATCATGGCACCTGTTAGTGGGTGGGATATATTAGGCAGCAAGTGAACATTTTGTCCTCAAAGTTGACGTGTTAGAAGCAGGAAAAATCGGCAAGTGTAAGGATTTGAGCGAGTTTGACGAAGGGCCAAATTGTGATGGCTAGACGACTGAATCAGAGCATCTCCAAAACTGCAGCTCTTGTGGGGTGTTCCCGGTCTGCAGTGGTCAGTATCTATCAAAAGTGGTCCAAGGAAGGAACAGTGGTGAACCGGCGACAGGGTCATGGGCGGTCAAGGCTCATTGATGTACGTGGGGAGTGAAGGCTGGCCCGTGTGATCCGATCCAACAGACGAGCCACTGTTGCTCAAATTGCTGAAGAAGTCAATGATAGTTCTGATAGAAAGGTGTCAAAATACACAGTGCAGGACGGGTCAGGGCTGTTTTGGCAGCAAAAGGGGGACCAACACAATATTGGTCATAATGTTATGCCTGATCTGTGTATACAGTTTGCAGTGAAATGAAAACCTGGTCTGCTTCTCATTAGACTACATATAAAATAGACTACATTTGAGAAAGTTTAAAATGGAGCGTAAAGAAAGAAGTAATCAGAATATGTTGCATGTAATAACAGTGCAGACTGTGCCAACGTTACACATTAGTGGAAAGTGTTGAGCTGAACATGCAGCTTGTGGTAACAGAAAAACTGCAGTGTGCAGAATGTCAATGAAGTAAACAAGACTTGATGGAATTCTAATGGATCTTGAAGATTGACATGTCCATGTTGAGGACCCTGATAGCCTGAGGGAAGAAGCATCTCATGAGACTTTCTAGTATAGCGTATTGAAGAAGCACATCTTCTTTAGCGTTTTTGGAAGGAGTCTCCAGTGTTGGCAAAGGTTTCGACGGATTGAAGGTTTCAACATTTTTTGGGCTTTATAAAGGGGAAATGAGATGATGGGGTTTTATATACACTATATTGCCAAAAGTATTCGCTCACCCATCCAAATAATCAGAATCAGGTGTTCAAAATCAAGCACCTAGGCATGCAGACTGTTTTTACAAACATTTATGAAAGAATGGGTCGCTCTCAGGAGCTCAGTGAATTCCAGCGTGGAACTGTGATAGGATGCCACCTGTGCAACAAATCCAGTCGTGAAATTTCCTCGCTCCTAAATATTCCACAGTCAACTGTCAGCTGTATTATAAGAACGTGGAAGTGTTTGGGAACGACAGCAACTCAGCCACGAAGTGGTAGGCCACGTAAACTGACGGAGCGGGGTCAGCGGATGCTGAGGCGCATAGTGCGAAGAGGTCGCCAACTTTCTGCAGAGTCAATCGCTACAGACCTCCAAACTTCATGTGGGCTTCAGATTAGCTCAAGAACAGTGCGCAGAGAGCTTCATGGAATGGGTTTCCATGGCCGAGCAGCTGCATCCAAGCCATACATCACCAAGTGCAATGCAAAGCGTCGGATGCAGTGGTGTAAAGCACGCCGCCACTGGACTCTAGAGCAGTGGAGACGCGTTCTCTGGAGTGACGAATCACGCTTCTCCATCTGGCAATCTGATGGACGAGTCTGGGTTTGGCGGTTGCCAGGAGAACGGTACTTGTCTGACTGCATTGTGCCAAGTGTAAAGTTTGGTGGAGGGGGGATTATGGTGTGGGGTTGTTTTTCAGGAGCTGGGCTTGGCCCCTTAGTTCCAGTGAAAGGAACTCTGAATGCTTCAGCATACCAAGACATTTTGGACAATTCCATGCTCCCAACTTTGTGGGAACAGTTTGGAGCTGGCCCCTTCCTCTTCCAACATGACTGTGCACCAGTGCACAAAGCAAGGTCCATAAAGACATGGATGACAGAGTCTGGTGTGGAGGAACTTGACTGGCCTGCACAGAGTCCTGACCTCAACCCGATAGAACACCTTTGGGATGAATTAGAGCGGAGACTGAGAGCCAGACCTTCTCGTCCAACATCAGTGTGTGACCTCACAAATGCGCTTCTGGAAGAATGGTCAAAAATTCCCATAAACACACTCCTAAACCTTGTGGACAGCCTTCCCAGAAGAGTTGAAGCTGTTATAGCTGCAGAGGGTGGACCAACGTCATATTGAACCCTATGGATTAGGAATGGGATGTCACTTAAGTTCATATGCGAGTCAAGGCAGGTGAGCGAATACTTTTGGCAATATAGTGTATGTTATACTGTAGGTTGTAACAGAAACTGATTCATGTCAAGCCACTGATGATTATTTTCCTGTAATGACATGCCCTTATTTTAGATTAAATCTCTTTGTCCACCCTGTGCTTTGCAGTGAACACCTCTGTAAGATGCTTGACGTTTTCAGTTTTTCCTTGGTTGTCTTTGACTGCAACTGACAGGCACATTTTATCATCGAATGAAAGGTGTGTGCTCATCATTACTGTCCACTGAATCCACTCAGGCTTATTATAACGTTCTAGGATCGTGTTTGAACCGCCTGACCTCTTCTTTGTTTAATGCACAGTTCTTTGAGAAGCGATAATCCGGACTTGGTGCGGACCACTTGCGAGCTTCTGCGAGACGTCATCATGCAGGACTTTCCAGTAGAAATATTCCTGCAGCGGCCAAGTATAGTGCAGGTAGGTTGTTATCATGCATTGGATTTTAAATAAAATTCAAAAATATAATGGGACTTAGGGGTACAGCAGCCACACCACAAAATGACAACTGAGGCCATGCCTTCTCTCCTGAGACTGATAGCTAAAAAACACGCTTCCTAACACACACAAATAGTTCATTACTACTTTCTGATTCATAGACCATGCCTTTATAACTGGACTGACATGCACAGGGACCATGACTTTGATTGACAGAAGCATGCAGAACCTTCCTCACTCTACTGTCTGGTAAAGAAGTCACTAATTCTGACATGCATATAGGCCACACCTCCTATTCTAGGACACAGTGACCGACTGGCACAGAAGCCACACCTCCACAGTAAATGTCAGGCTTAGAAGCCACACCTCCACTGTGACTGACAGGCTCAGAAGCCGCACCTCCACAGTGACTGACAGGCTCGGAAGTCACACCTCCACAATAACCGACAGGCACAGAAGCCACACCTCCACTCTGACTGACAGGCTCAGAAGCCACAGCTCTACAGTGAATGACAGGCGCAGAAACCACATCTCCACTCTGATTGACATGCACAGTCACCACACTTCCACATTGACTGACAGGCTCAAAAGCCACACCTCTACTCTGACTGACAGGCATAGTAGCCACACCCTCTGACTGGCAGACTCAGAAGCCACACCTCCACAGTGAATGACAGGCATAGAAGCCACACCTCCACAGTGAATGACAGGCATAAAAGCCACACCTCCAGTCTGACTTACAGGCACAGTTGCCACACCTCCTCTTTAACAGAGAAGGCACAGTGCCACACCTCCACTCTCAGAGACAGGCACAGTAACTACACCTCCACTCTCAGAGACAGGCACAGTAGCCACATCTCCACAGTAAATAACAGGCACAGAAGCCACACCTCCACAGTAAATGACAGGCACAGAAGCCACACCTCCACTCTGATTGACATGCACAGTAGCCAAACTTCCACAGTGACTGACAGGCTCAGAAGCCACACCTCCACAGTGACCGACAGGCTCAGAAGCCACACCTCCACAGTGATCAACAGACACACTAGCCACACCTCCACAGTGACTGACAGGCTCAGAAGCCACACCTCCACAATAACTGACAAGCACAGAAGCCACACTTCCACAGTGACTGACCGGCACAGAAGCCACACCTCCACAGTAAATGACAGGCACAGAAGCCACACCTCCACTCTGACTGACAGGCTCAGAAGCTACACCTCCACAGTGACTGACAGGCTCAGAAGCTACACCTCCACAGTGACTGACAAGCACAGTAGCCACACCTCCACAATAACTGACAGGCACAGTTGCCACACCTCCACTCTCACAGACAGTCACACAGACTTACTCTCACAGACAGGCACAGTAACCACACCTCCACTCTCACAGACAGGCACAGTAACCACACCTCCACTCTCACAGACAGGCACAGTAACCACACCTCCACTCTCACAGACAGGCACAGTAACCACACCTCCACTCTCACAGACAGGCACAGTAGCCACACCTCCACTCTCACAGACAGGCACAGTAGCCACACCTCCACTCTCACAGACAGGCACAGTAACCACACCTCCACTCTCACAGACAGGCACAGTAACCACACCTCCACTCTCACAGACAGGCACAGTAACCACACCTCCACTCTCACAGACAGGCACAGTAACCACACCTCCACACAGTTTGAGAGGCTGGCTGAATGCTATAGGAAACTATAGCACAGGTATGAGTGCTACGAACTGCAGGAATATTCATCTACTTGGTTTATTTACTACAAGACATATATATATATATGTGTATATGTTATTTTTTATGTATTTATTTTTTTCCATTTTCTTCTCCCTAGAATCTGGTGAAGCTTCTCAGTATGAGCCCAGAGAACAATTCCAGCTCACTGGCTCTCCACGCTCTGGCCTGCCTTCAGCAGCTCTGTGGAAACCTGAAAAGTCGGCTGCGCTTCCACAGAGATCCCAGCTTCTGCTCAGCCAAGCACGGTACAGCACACCCGACATAACACACATCTCTCCACATCTCTGCAACACTTTTCTCAATTATTAGTGCATTTCTTATTGCCTGACTGCTATGAAATATATTGTCAGTGATACTTATGATAGGGAGCTGTTGTAGTTGCTAAGAATGTAGCGTAGGTTTACTTAAACTATTATGATGTGTCGATTTCTCAAACTGAAATCAATCCTTCACCAAAGGATCTTTAGAGAATGGAACAGAATTCATCTCTCTGTTTTTTATAGATCCACTTTCTCAGAACTCCTCGGCATCGTATCCTCAGGAGGTCAGAGGGACCCAGAGGTCAGGGGTTTCGAGCCCGGAAGATTTGTCCCCCCGCCCTTCCGTTCTAGGACGTCCTGGTACACGTGTCCGAGGGGACGGACAGGACGGAGACGCCGCCTCCACCAGGTTTCTTTTAAATGCGCGATCATTTCTCCGGGTTGAACCGGCAATAGAATTAGAGGTTGCAATAACGTCTTCTATTAAAAGGGGCGGAGCTCTTGGGAACAAAGATCTATACTGATTATTATAGGTCTCAAAATATTAATCCAGCTGTGTACAATTTAGATGGAAGGAAAATTTTACAGTCACCAGGAAATCAAGTATCAAAGAGTGTCAATAGCTTCTCTTAGCAAAAAAGTCTTTTGTATAAAGCAAAGTGAAATAATTTGTTACAGCTTCAGCTTTGTTTTGTTTACAAAAAATAATACCGAATCCGGCTGTGATTCTTTAACACGGTGCCTGTGGAAGCTGATTACAGATTCTCTTTGACTCCATGTGCACAGCAGCAGCAGCAGCAGCTCTCAGAGAGAATTTCCCCCCGGGCCAAATCTGGAGCCGGAGGGCGAGGATCCGCCGGAGCTCCGGGTGCAGCAGTGGAACATGGCCAGATTTTGCATGGAAACCCTACAGCACACACTTCCTCTCCTCAGGACAGGTGAGAGTCGTCTCTCACTTTGCTCTGAGAGCCTCCAGATGTTTCTTGTTCCTTTTTAAGCTCCTCAGGAGAAGTGAGAGTCCTCAAACTTCAGTCCAGATAGGTTTCTTCTCCTCTTTGACTACTCATCCTGCTCTCTTGTGTCTCCTTGTGGACGTCTCAGAGAAGATGAAGGTTTTCCAGAAGGCGTTGGAGCTGCTGTCGGACATCCTCGCGTTGCTAAGGGTCATCGTGTCACCGCATGAGCTGTGGGAAGAATGCAGCCTCACTGCGAACGAACTGGCAAGTGTTTCAAATTTTTACAAGAGCGAATTACAGATAATATCTAGATCTTTGATTTGTTTCAATTATTCTTTCGAAGAAGTAATATTTAAGCTCTATTTAGAAAGATTTTTTTTTATATCTTGCACCTCTTAGTTGACAGTACACTCAAAATAGTGCTGAATAGATTTTTCTGCAAGGCTCGAACCTTCTCCTTCATTTATTTTTAATGTGCTATTGCAAAACAGTTCTCGCAGCCACTAAAACTCACTTTGAAATGTGTTGCTGCCCCCTGCTGGTTTCCTTTCACCATCGACCTGAACCGAATAAAGACGCTTAGCAACCGAGTTCTTTTTTTTTTTCTCTCCCTCACTCATCCCCCCCTACAGAGAGAGAAGCTGCGGGTGTGTATGGAAAAACTGGGAGAAATCATGTGCCATCACGGTCACATGGCATCGCCAGAGCCTGACTCAACGCTGATTCACCACCGCATGTCCTACACAGGAACTTCTGTCTTCACCATTCGCCTTCTGCAAACCCTCCTACCTGTGGAGAAGGTGAGAAGGCGTATAATTAATAACTCCTCTTAATAATTAATGTATGCCAGAGTCCTGATGAATACAGCAGCGGGGGAATGTTTTTATTGCAAGTCCACACAAAGATTTTCAGCTAGGATTGACAGACACATAGGCCACACCTTTTCCCTTTTATTTATTTATTTTTTAAACACAGCAGTGATTTATTATTATTATTAATATTATTATTATTATTTTTCTCTGTTATCTCAATTTCTGTATAAATGTCTTAATGTAAAGTGGTGTCACATTTAATATCCTGAAGTTGCTTAATTCCAAACAGCATCGTGTCCTGAGATGGTTTATTTCTTTACATGTTGCCAGTGACTGCATTTTTAATGAATGACAAGTTTGTTTACTTTGATAGTTGTATATAAAGTTGTGGAACATCCACAAGACAAGATAGTTCCTCAAGTTAGTTATCTCCCACATTATAGACCCTTGTGAGGTTTTATTGTGGGCGGAGCCTAGGTGGAGACCTAAGACCCTTTTTTTTTTATAGTTTGTTTCTAAACAATGACTGGTCAAAATCCCAATTTATCTGACTATCTTAGGTCACTCACTGTCCAGGGCCTCGAATGTCATTTGAAAAAGTTTACTTTAACGGACGGAGCCAGACTGGCCGACCCGTACACGCTCACTCAATGGATGGACGATGTGACAGGATGACCTCTGGTTGAGTGACCCGACATCTGATAGAAAAACCGAGCGCTCCTGGCAACTCTAGAAAGGGAGATGACCCAGACAGAGCAAAGTTTCCATTGTTTAGTCTTCGGTTGTTAGCTAACTTAGACGCTAAAAAGTTAGCGGTACATGAGAAATCGAGCAAATTTCTGATGAGGTGTGCATGCATAAGAAATATTTAGACACGTAACCAAACCATAAACCATACCAACAAAAAACAATAGTCTCTTTAACCTTACCTGATATGAAGTGTGCGCTGCCAACGTGAACATCGTTTCTGTCCAGTCTGCTATTTGTATTGTTTGACCACGGCTGCGGTCGATTTTTTTTTTTTTTGTCAGGCAGCTGTGCGCTAAAACCTCAAATTGGAGTGCACTTCGATTCTGTCACCCAACAATACCACAAGATGAGATTTGTGTTCCTTGTGTAGCCGACTCTGTACTGGTTTGTATTGGCTGCCCTTTGTTTTAGCGCTGTGATGTAATCGTGACGTCCGCCCAAAAAGGGTCTCTAGATGCAGTAAATAAGTCACAAGCACAATCGTCCATTTTGAAGACATTCCCGTGTCGGAAAACTTACAGAGCACTGACATTGGAGACTCCTTCCATACATAAACAAACATGTCTATTATAATAAACTTGATGATACATTTATCTCTATTAAATAGCAATATATTAGAATAAATGCTTTACTATTAACGTATGATCTGAATTCAAGCCAGCACAAATGTCGGAGTTTGCTGTTCTAGAACATCAGTCAACACATTCAGACCAATCGGTTATAAGATTTTAATAATGCTGTGATGATGGACAGCTCACTTTATGTAATCTTATACACAACTTTCGTGTCAGGGAGGACAGAATCATACTGGGAAAAGAAAGCGTATTTCTAAGTGCAGGTTATTTTTAGCTCCTTTGTTAAGTACATGAATGATGATAAAACGTGTAAATTCTGCTGAGTGGATCATCACGACTTCATCATCTGTAGACTCTTTAAACACGGCTGTTCCGAGAGCGAAGGTGCTATCCGTACAGTTGGAGTGGCTTGTTATGACTTAATGTTTGGGAAAATATGACAAATTAACTGTCACTGTTGCAGCTTGGCTTTTTTATTTGTGTGTGTGTGTGTGATGGTAAAACAACACTTTGTACTCAATGCAGAAATCATTTGCGAATATTTCACACTTTGTTGGCATTTGGTTCATGGCTGGTGTTAATAGCCTCGTAGGTTCTTTCCAGTAAAAGCACTTTGTATTACTTAGCAGTTGTCTTTTCACTTCTTCTAGTGTGATATCGTAAGGCGCCGAATGTTGTTTTCAGTGCCACAGGTCAATGCTGGCTAAGAATAAAATCTTAATATAATATTCATTTTTACCTGGAGAGAGATTCAGTCATTTGTCTGGTGTGTGTGTGTTTATTTAATACCTGTGCTAATCATTTAAATACTTTAAATCTTCGTGTGTACCTGTACTTTGTGTGTAGCGCACAATCTGACGTTTCACACTGTACATTCCTAAACCCGGGCTAAATCTTCTTATTTGCATATTTCCACCATCAGCAACCGTGACTGGATAAATACAGCACTTTAAATAAGCTTGTCTCACGCTTTCGCCAAGTAAATCCTCTTTAAGCCTCCTAAGATGGACAAAGGCAAGGAAATAAAAGACAAAACTGTTTACACAACACGTAGGCTTTCTGTAACTGTACTAAGCACTTGATCTGAGGCACGTGCTGTTCAAGTTCTGACCGGGTTTCTGTTGCTAAGCATCTAGTCGTAACGTCATTGTTTCACACAGTAACCCCACTTCAGAGCAGAGTCTCATAACCCTGGGTAGAAAGCAGTTCTAACCCTGCATCTGGGGTCAAAAGCTGGGTTTAGAATGACAATAACCTGGGGTTAAGTGTAGAACAGGGGACATTGGTGGCTCAGTGGTAGGTGTCTCGCCTACCATGCGTAAGGCTGGGGTTCGATTCCCAGCCAGTGCCCAAACCCCAGCCACTGGATGCAGTGCTGGTCCCAAGCCCGGATAAAATGGGAGGGTTGTGTCAGGAAGGGCATCCGGCATAAAACCTGTTCCAAGTTGTTGTGCGGTCCAGTTGGTCCTCTGTGGCAGCCGAAAGAACAACAACGTCTGGGGTCAAAAGCTGGGTTTAGAATGATGATAACCTGGGGTTAAGTTGTAGCATAGAAAAGAAAACTTCAGTGTACCCTGAATAATAAATTAGTACATGATGTAGTCTCATTTATCTGGTCACCAGTACAATACTGGCATATAGCATGCTTTAATACATGTTTATCATTTCTCTATACAGGCAAGTGAGAACATTCCTCAGAGTACGGCGTCTGCTGTTTTCCATCTCTGTCTGGATTTCCCGTTCAGCCTCGCATTTCCCACCATCCACGAGTCAGCATTGGCCTACCTGGAGCAGTCCAACTCTGAAAACCATAGCCTGTACTGCCGAGTTAGCCAAGCTGCTAACACAATGGAGGCCACTTGTTCTTTTCTAAAGGAGGTTCAGGCTGAGGTAATGCTGAAGAATAACAACTAATCCCAATCCCATCCCGTGTTTTGTGCAACACTGAGGAAATGTTAACATATTATAGGAAACATAGTGTTAAAAGGAAATGGTCCACAGGCTAACTTAAAGCAGATTTACTATTATCACCCTAAGAGGATTATTTTCTGAAAAATAAAGCACATCCTAAACCATTTGATTCCTTTTATAATCAGCAATTCAGTTTTCCAGCACAGTGAAAGTCTTTCTTTCTTGCTTGTTAGGAAACTGAGGTCAGAGCACAGGGTCAACCATCAATGATTTCCGGCTAGTTATTTTCCATTCTCACTAATATTCTAGCATCTATAAACAGTAACGGCCTCACCAGCCTGTCTATTTTTTCACTTTTCTGAAGAGAGTCCTCTTCCGAATTTTTTTTTTTTTTTTTTTTTAACCCTAACCAGTCCAAATGCCTCTGCAAATTTGCTTAGCATATATCATGATGAAGTTAAAGATAGGGTTCCTTTCTGATGATTCTTCCATGCAGATCATAGAATGGTGCAGCATCACTGCTGTTTCAGCTAAACCGTTCCTGCTGTTTCCTGCACGGGGATTTTGCTCGGCCAAAACTTGTCAATTTTGATCACACAAGAGTATAAAATGTTCTGTCTGAGAGGTTTCTGTGGTCATCTAGCTCATGCCTTGACATCCCTGTGCAGCACGGCTTTACAGCTGGAAGGGGGTCTAAACTATTGCGCATGCTGCCATTCTTTAACTTTTTAAAGCTCATTAAATATAACGTACCATTTTTAGCATCGTTAGCATTTTCTAATACAAATGCATATCGGAATGTCTGGTAGTAGTCAATAAAAGTGGACAATTGTAATGGACAGTGCGAATACCTTTCCCAGTTTAGTTGTACACAAGCCACTGTGTTTGGTTCTTTTTATAAAAGAGCACATTTTTGAAAGCATGATTTTGGCATACTCTACAGGGAGAAAAGAATTGGCTGGAGCTACTGGAACTCGCTGGCCAAGCCGTAGATGGCATTCCCTACCATCAGCACCTCCCGCTCATCAAGGAATTCATCCACATCTGCTCCTACCTGTAAGCTTTTTCTCAGAGTCTGTGATTATTTTAGGAACTAAAACATTCTACAGGACAAATAACGTTCGCTTGAAAGCAGTATGTTTATACACAGAGCAGTAGCTTTAAGTGTTAATGCTCTGATTGTGTATAATAACATGCCATGTATTAATAGCACAGGATGTACAGAGTATATGTGTGTATGAGTGTGTTCTGTGTTTGTAGGTGGAAGTCTGCTCAGGCTAGCCCATTGCTTCAGATGGAGAGCCAGAAGATTCTTCTGAAGCTTTTATCACATCCTCTGCTCCCGGTGAAGGCTGAGACATACGCACGCACCCTGGATGTGGTCAAGGTTGTACAACAATTCTGAACTGAATCCCTCATATTGACAGATATCACGTGAATTAACCAGGAAAAAGCAATACAGTATGTGGAATAACAATAATATCATTTAAAAGGCTCCCTTTTAATAATAACCAAATAATTTGCACTTGCTTTAAGAGCTAGAAGAATTAAAGGGGAGCAAGGGAAAAAAAAAATAGGGTAATGTAAATTTAGGAAATATCTGTAACTTAAATTCAAGTAAATATTTATGGAGAAAAATATATAAATATCGCTGTCGAGTGGTATATAAATGAAAAGCTTTTCACAGGCTGTGTGGAAATGTTGTTGGCATTGGAGGTGTGGACATGCAGGGGATAGCTAATACAAAAGCCTTGGCAGTAATAAATCCTCCATTTTAGAAAGTGTTTGACTGAGGCATGTTTTTGTCTTTTTTAAGCCTTATGATAAAATAATGATATCATTTTGTCTTGTCAAAATAGGTTGCGCTTTTTAACTGTTTATAGTTGCTGTGAACTGTCCTCGAGACAATCTGGTGAAAATGCAACATCAGAAAACCTACCCTCTTTTATCACCATTTATCTCTCTTAAATATAACTAATAGTAATTAATTCATCCATCCATCTATCCATTTTCTGGAGCACTGATCCAACAGGGGGTCATGGGAAGCCTGGAGTCTATCCAAGTGGACTCTAGGTACAAGGCAGGGGCAGGGACAACCTGTATGGTGTGCCAACTCATCACAGGGCACAATCACTTACGTACACACACACACACACACACACACACACACACACACACACTCACATACTACAGACAATTTAGATATTCCAAGAAGCTCACAATGCATGTCTCTGGACTGGACACTGAATCATGGGGTGAACATGCAACCTCCATATGCAAAGAGTGGATGCTGAAATCAATCCCCAAAACCCTTCATAGGGGTTTGAGGCAAACATACTCTTACTAATAATTTTTAATACTTTAATTATTACACTTTTGTGTAAATCCGTGTAACTTGTTACAATAGCACATTAGAATGATTCATTAATATAAAAAGGCCATCAGCGCTCTGGCTGTCAGGGCTGCCGTCGCAGAAAATAAATTGACGCCCTCTGACCAATCGAATTAGAGAATCAAACAGTGCCATTGAAAATTTGAAGTTTTTATGTTTCTGCCTCCTTCTAGGAGTGTTTAGGGGTTCATAACGTGTCCAGACCAGCTTCATCCATCTGCAGCGGCGTGCATTTCCTCTTCCACCCTCGCGTCCTTTATGAAGTCAGTGCCTTCGGCCTTCACGATCAAGCAAAAGAGGTGAGCTTCCTCTTCCTCGGCGGCCGACGAGGAGCTGTCTTATTTGAAGATATATGTTTGGATACGTTGACGCATTGCTTTGTAAGGATCATAAACCTGTAATAAAGCCATGCTCTCTGTGTAATGGCGGCGAAGGTCACACTCGATGTAATGTTTGACATTGGGAAACGACACGTCGGTGCGTTCGTTACGTTGTGCCGAGCCTTGTTTGGATGAAACGGTTTGTAAGCTTGACATCATAGAGCCATCAGCTTGGTTTATGTGTGATCCAAAAGGTGAATTCGGCTGCCAAGGATCTTCTTCTGTACCTGCTAAAGGGACGATTGATGATGACTGCTTCGAGTTGGAGTAGATTTAATGAAGCACTTTACCCGGTCATTCCTGTGCTGCAGGTACACACACAAACACACACTAGTAATACAGAACTCACACCAAGATGATGCGGAAAATCCAGAAGTAGCCGTAATCTTTTAACACTATGCTGGAGGCTAAAATGTAATTTGCAGTGTTCTGCTTTAAACAAGTTTCATTCATATCCTCCTGCTAAAAGGGAATAAAACACGTTCACGCCTATTGAATATTCATAGTCCTGCCACGTCTCATTTATTTCGTCGAGGACACTCGGTAATTGGATCGTCCTGTCAATAAAGCGCAGCTGAAGTGCTCTCTCATCTCCACAAAGCATATTTATTCATCTTCATGATTTTTCGGCTGTGTCAGAGTCACGCAGGCACGGAGGATGCCCTGGGAAACAGCGTCCTGCTGATAAGTGGGCTCTCGGATGAGATTGGAGACACGGCCCATTCCTCGGCGACTCGACTCCGCGCCGTAATCAGACTGCTCTTCACCAAACAACATGTGTGAGTTCTACTAACCGACAATTGTGGATTCTGTACAGCAGCTCAGGGGGGGAAAAAAAGTGGTGGTTGTAGGTCTCAGCACGTTCTTATTTAGCTTCTATGGGGTTCCAGTCACTTTCTGCTTTCTGATGAGCCATGTATGTTTTTTCAATGTGGTATTGTTTAATTAAGAAAAACAAATTTGAACTGGAAAGTGAGGTACTTGTATGAAAAATATTGAATTTCTGTAGACTATATGGTAGATGGGAGGAACGTAAACCTGAGGCTCCCATGTGATACGATCAGGCATAACATTATGAGCACTGACAGGTGAAGTGAATAACACTGATGATCTCCTCATCATGGCACCTGTTAGTGGGTGGGATATATTAGGCAGCAAGTGAAAATTTTGTCCTCAAAGTTGATGTGTTAGAAGCAGGAAAAATGGGCAAGCGTAAGGATTTGAGCGAGATTGACGAAGGGCCAAATTGTGATGGCTAGGCCACTGGATCAGAGCATCTCCAAAACTGCAGCTCTTGTTAGTATCTATCAAAGTATCCTTCAAGTCCAGTAAGTATCGTTTAATGGATGTGCTGCTAACATCTTGGTGCCAGATACCACAGCACACCTTCAGGGATCTAGTCGAGTCCATGCCTCGACCTGTCAGGGCTGTTTTGGCAGCGAAAGGGAGACCGACACAATATTAAGCAGGTGGTCATATTGTTATGCCTGGTCGGTGTAATATCGGGTATTAAGGGAATAAGTCAATATTTGACGATACCACTTTAGCAGCTTTGCTCCAGTGATACTAGTGCAAGTGTTTCAAGCAGCTAATCATCAGCTGAGCATTTTTATGCTGTACAAAATGTAGATCAAGCACTACATGGTAGCTGTATCCTGTTACTCCATACAAAAAGATGTGATTTAACATGGTTAAGAAAACAACAAATGCTGTGGGATTTATTTTGTTTAATATCTATGGGGATGTAGTGAAGCGTGTAGCATCTGCGCAAGGCTCATCATAAAACCTCACGACCAACTCGGGTGCACTTTTTAACACTTTGCATGCCTTTGCAAAGACACTGTGTAATTCATACTCATGTCTGTGTTTTGAAGGGTAAGAAGCACAGCAGCACAACATCTGTCACCTCATCTGGCCAGTTTGGAAGACAAAAGATCGTCCCGGCCTGCTTTGGACAGCTCGACCCTGTCAGCTATCTACGTCACTGACAAATACGTGGACATCAGACTGGACGACTCGAAGAAGTCTTACCTTAAGGTGAACTCAAATCCTATTCCACAGAAATATAGTGTTAAATATTTAAAAACGATTTAATACTGCCGCAGCCATATTGTGTGCATGTTGTTCACAGCAAGAATACACCAGCCTTAACAAGCTGCTTGTTTCTATTAACCATAAATGATGCAAGGAACAGCCAGGAACTGGATTTGTGCACACCATCAAATATAACTGGAAATGGATAAAACGTAGGAGTGCATGTCATTTAATTTTTAAAAGGAATAAACCCTGGGATGTTGGGATTCCTGCTATAGGGCAAAAGTGCACCTAGAATCTTCCAGCACAGCACAAACACAACATTTTAATGCTTTTGTGTTTATTCTGAGTGTCTAGTTGCTTAAAGGAAATTGGTTAGAATTAATATGATGTCATAACATTTGCTTCTGTTTTTTTTGCCACTGCTTTGTCTTTGTATTATTTATTTATTTATTTATTTATTTATTTATTTATTTATTTATTTATTTTCACTATTATTTATTTATTAATTTATTATTATTATTATTCTGAGTTTTGTTCAGCAGTAATGTTCAGCTCTCAGTGTTTTCAGCTCTCTAATGAACCTAAAGCAAATCTTTAAGAATTTAATGAGTTTTAGGAAGAGCTAAAGTTTATCCTGAGTGTCTAGTTGCTTAAAGGAAATTGGTTAGAATTATTATGATGTCATAACATTTGCTTCTGTTTTTTGCCACTGCTTTGTCTTCGTTTTATTTATTTATTTATTTATTTATTTATTTATTTATTTATTTATTTATTTATTTATTTATTTATTAATTACATTTATTAATTACATTTATTAATTACATTTATTTAATACTTTTTTTATTATTTATTTATTTATTGTTATTCTCAGTTTTGTTCAGCTTTCATGTTTAGCTTTCAGTGTTTTCAGCCCTCTAATGAACCTAAAGCAAATCTTTTAAGAATTTAATGAGTTTTAGGAAGAGCTGATTGATTAGATACATTTTTTTTTCTTTATTCAGATACAGAACAAAACATAGCTGTAGTTAAACCCAACCGAAGGATTAACTCCTAAACACATTGCTTTTAATAGCCGTGTGTGGTGTTTTTTTTTTTTTCTCTTCGTACAGGCGGAGTGTGTGCATAAGCTTTTCGGTATCTTTACCTCCGAGACGGTGGATATGGTCCTGCGCAGATCCGCAGCCGAGCAGCTGGTGGTTGTTTTGCAGGGTGAGAAACGCATCGTCGTCGTCATCTTCCACTTACTCAGTCACACACACTTCTGCTCTCGAACACTTCACGCTCTGTGAAGTGTGTGCGCTGCGAACATATAAATAGGTTGAAGTGAAAGGGCTATAATTAGGTATAGTTTAAGATGTACAGTATTTTGTCAGAGGGCTTATACTGACTGAAAGGATTCTTTATGTTTAGTTGTTATAATGTAAGTTATAACATGGCTCACAAATGTTCCACAATACACCGATTAGGCATAACATTATGACCTGGTGCGCAAAATTGTGTCACTCCCCCTTTTGCTGCAGAAACAGCCCTGACCGATCGAGGCATGTACTCTGCTAGATCCCTGAAGGTGTGCTGTGGTATCTGGCACCAAAGGACACTTTTGATAGATACTGACCACTGCAGACTGGGAACACCCTCCACAAAGCTGCAGTTTTGGATATGCTCTGATCTAGCCATGACAATTTGGCCCTTCGTCAAACTCGCTCAAATCCTTACACTTGTCCATTTTTCCTGCTTCCAACACATCAACTTTGAGGACTAAATGTTCATTTGCTGGCTAATATATCCCACCCACTAACAGGTGCCATGATGAGGAGATCATCACTTCACCTGTCAGTGGTCATAATGTTATGCCTGATTGATGTATTACTGTAAAGGAATAAAAAAAAAAGGTTTATGGAAGGAGTCTCCAGTAATTTGTTTCAGTCATAGGTGAAGCAGTTTGGAAAGCTGCAAGCATGACAGACTTGACATGATCAACTGTCTGATTAAGGCTAGAGGCTAGTGAGTGAACATTTGTGTACAGCTGTTATAGCGTAAGTGATAACAGAGGTACTCTTATACCCTATAAATAGCAGGCAGAAAAGAAAAATGTGCAGTTTTCAGATATTGATATAACTGCACAGGTCGTTCGTTAATCTGATCACACTGATGGATGGAACTGGAGTATAAATGTGCTTCCTTTTTTCCCTCTAGATACCGCAGTGCATGCTGTGCTGAAGAAGCAGGGACTAACAGAGAAACTCGTGTCTTTGATTACAGAGAGTGTGAACAGCCATGGAGGGGTAATATATACAATTTTTTTTTTTTTGTCTCCCACAATTAAAAATATGCAAATCAGGAAACGGACAAATATGATCAATTTCATTTATGTTCAAACTAAGGAACGGTCGTATACTGCGAGAAAATAAAACACCATTAGAAGAGATCCGAGAGATCCGAGCATGGCCCAGCTCCCAGCTAATAACGTCAGTCAGGAGTTTGTCAGTGTTAATTAGCGTGTGTTGTATGATGAGGGCCTCCCCAGGCCTAACGCTGCCAGTGTTTTGCCCTGCTAATGAGGCTAATTACAGGGAATAATGTTTCATAATGTCTGGCAGTTACCCGTAGAGAACAATCTGATAAGCCTGTGCAGCTAGTTAACATTTTTATAGAATGTTACGCTATCACACATGCTGCTTATCTCTATACTTTCCCTCACCTTATACAGGAGAAGCATAATTAAGCTTGGAAATGAGCGCGACTGTGAAGGAAAGGATCAGACTGTACTGTAAATATTTTTACTTTACGATGATTATTATTACTGTGGCATGAATCGCTGATCTCTCAAATCCGGCAGTCTGAAGGTGTTGATGAATTTTCTTCATTCCGGCTGCGATTCACACAGCAGGTTCAATGTTAATTTGCATCGTTTCGATGCTATAATCACGTATGAGGTGGACACCCCACATAATCTAATGCGGTTGAAAATGGAAGGAGTCCCTTAACATGACAAGCTGCCTGGTTGGATCCAGGGATTAATTTTTTGCGCACACTTTGCTTTGCAAAATAATTTCGTTTATTAAAAAGACAAAAGTCAGTTAATACGTCAAATCAGACTGTGTTTCCCAAATCCAAACATTTTTAGCTTTTAAGTTTCCCCCCGTTTTAAACCGTATGAATGTTTATTTAATAAAAAATATAACTGTCAGTAAATTGCTGGGTATAAAAGGATTAAAGCAATGCAGGATGTGCTATTATAGGAAAATAATCAGCTTTGGGATTGATAGAGTATCTCCACTTCTCATCAGGCTGCATCACACCACGATTATATTCTCATAACTGATCACTGTAAACATGTTAATTCACGCATTATTTTGTAGATTTACTTTTGGATAAACACTGTAGCCTCCTGGTGGTCCAGTGGCAGGATGCTCTCACTGCCGCGGCCCGGGTTCGATTCCTGGGCAGAGAGCTAACCCAACCACTGAAGAGTTAACCCTCAGTGCCGGTCCTAAGCCCGGATTAAATGGGAGGGTAGAAGAAGGGAAAATCGAACCATGCGGTCCAAATGATCCACTATGGCGATCCCAAACAGAGAGCAGCTGAGAGAACAACAACTTTTAGATAAACGCTGTAAACAAACCTTAACTGATCCAAAAGTGTTAGTTCAATATTGTTTATTGATTTTGTAAACACTGTCGATTAAAGGAAACTAAACATACACGGTTACTGTTCACTTGTCCATGTTGAATACTTCAGGACATTTCAGAAAATATGTACTGTGTTTTTTTTTTTTTTTTTCTTCTCCGTCTTCCTGTAGCCTGTCGAGTGTCTGTCCGAGCCGAGCGTCACGATGCTGAGGAAGTTAGTGTATGCAGATCCGTCTCTGCGTCACACACTGGCTCAGAAACCAGATTTCCTCCTCACTCTGCTCCGAGGTACAAACTACGCTGTACTACAGCAGCTCAGAGGAAATAACACACTTCACTGCTATCTTAGCATTTTTCAAATACTAAAACCATCTGAAGTTTCTTGCCCCCCCCCCCCAGAGTTGTTCTATTTGCATGAACAAGACCCACCTTTTTAATTAATTCATAAACATATAAATAAATAAATAATTAAAAAAAATATATTAAAAATAAAAAAATTGCTATTATATAATTATTATTATATATTATATAATTAAAATAGTTCTTATAAAATGATGGAGTCATACATCAAATACATTATACAGCAGTATTTACTTAAATATAAATATAATTATATTCTAAATTGAAAGGTACGAAAAAATTCCAAATTTAAAAGCAGACATGGTGCAATTTCTGTTTGTTTTTTTTTGTTTTTGTTTTTTTTTCCCCTTCACTGTTTTTAAATGCACTCTTGTCCAGAAATATTTGGACAGTGAGACAATTTATTTATTTATTTTTTGGTAAATTTGCCTCCGTACACTAGCACAATGGATTTGAAGCACTGGAGATGTGACTGAAGTGTAGACTTTCAGCTTTATTTCAGGAGGTTTAACAAAAAAAATGGTTGCGTTAATAGTTTAGGAATTACAGCCTTACATTATATATATAAAAAAAAACTGACATAATTATAAATATAATGGAACCCCGGCATACAAATTTAATTCGTTCTGGAGGTGAGGTCTTAAGGCGAAAATCTTCCCATAGTAAATAATGTAAATGCAGATAATCCGTTCCAGCCTCCCAAAAATATTACCAATATGAAGCGTATGTAAACTGTATGGCCGCTTACAAAGAACTGACCCAAGCCAAGCATTCCATGTCAAGGGTCCTCACAGGAAGTCATGCCACCAAGCTTGAGCTAAAAATAGAACGGACCACCCACAACACCAATCTGTCAACAAAAAACATGAAAAATCACCTAGCTTTTGAACGCATGGTGAAGGCAACATTGGTATCGTGGGTTGACTCTTTCCAAACAGCTTTAGCTGAATGAAAAAATTAGTAAACTCGTTTTGGTTGGCTTTGTTTGGCTTTCCACTGACGCAAACAAGTTTTGAACGTCTCTCAGACGTATGCACAACTTAGCTGATGGTTGGTTCGGTTCGTTTCGTTCGTAGGCCGAAAATGCTTTGTATGCCAATGCAGATTTCTTAAGGAAAATTCATAAGGAAGGGCATTCCTATGCCGAGGTTCCACAGTATAAGGAGTATTTTTATGCTTGGATATAAATCCTTTGCAATCGATGACTGCCGGAAATCTGGATCCACTGGATGTCAACAAATGCTGTTTCCTCTCTTGGGGTGCTTTACCAGGGTTTAACTGTAGCCACCGTCAGTTGCTGCTTGTTTGTGGGTCTTTCTACCTTCAGCTTTCTATCTTCAGGAAGTGGAAAGCCATCTCAGTTAGGTTAAGGTCAGGTGACATGCCTGTTTCTTTGCCTTAAGAAACCTTGGGTTGCTTTCACTGTACATTTTTTTAATCCAGCTGTACTGTGAAGTGTTGTCCTATCCGTTTTGCAGCATTTGATCAAATCTGAGCAGGAGCCATTGCTCTACAGTTTAGAATTTCTCTCTGCTTCTATCAGCAGGCACATCATCAATAAACACCAGTGACCCAGTTCCATTGGCAGGCACACATGCTCATGTCCAAGTTAATCCTGCTTTCATCTGTCCAAAGAAGCTTGTCCAAGAACTGGTCAGATTTTTTTTTTTTTTTTTTTTTTTTTTTAAAAGACTTCGGGCGTTCTGTTCTTGAGTGTTCCCAGTGGTTTGCATCTCGAGGTAAACACTCAGTATTTACATTCATGAAGACATCTCTTGATTATAGACTTTGATAATGATACACCTACGTCCCCAAGAGTGGTCTTGACTTGGCTACATGTTGTTTTGTTGTTTTTTTTTTGTTTTTGTTTTTTTTTTACCAAAGAAAGAATTCTGCAATTATCTACTTCAGTTGTTGTTCAGCTCTCCAGCACATTCCTTCTTTTTATGAATGGACCTTCTATAGTTCAGAAAAACCTGAACCCGCTTAAGTTCAGCTACAGTCTGATTACTTTTGAGCCTGTGAACATAAAGGCACCCTGTGAAAACTGCTGTAATTCCTAAACATTTCGCGCAATATTTTTGTTATTGAGTTAAATCTGAATATCTACAATCCAATCACATCTCGATTGCTACTTTTCAAATCCACTCTGCTGGTGGACAGATGGAAGATTGCGTTACTGTCCGAATACTTCTGACTCGACTGTATACCCTAAATCATTTTTACTACAATTGCATAAAGCCACGAAGTGTCGAAAACACGAGAGATTTCGGCTTTAACTGACTTACGAAAACGGTCAAGTGTCACCGTATTTGTAAGGAGCTCTAATGAGCTTTAAGGCTCTGGAGTAAGCATTGTTAGCGTTTTTTGGCTTCATCCCCTTCTTCCGCAGTGCTTTCTTTGAAAAGCACTGCCAATGTTTATTCTGATGTTGTTATGGTAATTTCCCTTAAGTATTTTGAAAGCACTGAGTAGTTTTGTTGCTCACAGGAGGACAGGCTGGCTGTGCTGGCCACTTACTGTTCAGCCATATTTTCTCATTTCTGAACAGACCAGCCAACTTGTGCTGGAGTTAGAGGGTGTTGTGGAGTGCCAATAAAATGACAGAAGGCCTGTCCACACACAGACATGCAGACCGCCACAACCCACAGTTTTCCAAACAATTTTTTCTCAACCGCATAATGTACTTTTGCTTAAGCCATGGCTTCAATCTGTCTCTCTCTCTCACACACACACACACACACATTTATACACTAAAGATGCCAGTCAGCCTACCGAGCATGTCTGGACTGAGGGAGGAAACTGGAGTACCCAGAGGAAACCCCTCACACAGGGTAGAGGAAGCTCTAACCAATAAGCCACGATGCACCCTAGGAAAAAAATCAGGAGAGAAATAAATAAATAAGTTAAAGCAAAAGATCTTTGAATGATCTCAAACTAATCACTTCAGACCAACTACACGATGTGTCTTTTTTTAAATGAATAATAATTATATATAATGACAATAAGAATAATTTGTGCTGGTGACTCCACTCAGTGCCTGAGAACGTACATTTACTCCATCATGTCTTGTTTAACTGCATTTTCTCAGCCTCACTGCTGATGAAGGCCGATCACAGAGACGTGACTGAAGCCGCAGCGTTGATGTGTTTCCTGCTTTTTGATGAGATCGCGACAGTCGATGTGTGGTATGTACAACCGTCTAAGGATTTTTTTTTAGGTGTGTTTCCATCAACTCTGAATGTTCTCAATATTCGTTTGCTGGATACTCCTTGATGCACATAACAGAGAGAGAGAGAGAGAGGTAGGTAGGTAGATGGCTAGGCAGACAGACGGCTAGACAGATAGATGGCTAGACAGATAGATAGACGGGTAAACAGATAGATAGATAGATAGATAGATAGATAGATAGATAGATAGATAGATAGATAGATAGATAGATAGATAGATAGATAGATAGATAGATGGATGGATGGATGGATAGATGGATAGGCAGACAGATAGACGGCTAGACAGATGAACGGATAGATATACTTTATATGCACCAATCAGGCATAACATTATGAGCAGTGAGAGGTGAAGTGAATAACACTGATGATCTCCTCATCATGGCGCCTGTTAGTGGGTGGGATATATTAGGCAGCAAGTGAACATTTTGTCCTCAAAGTTGATGTTAGAAGCAGGATAAATGGACAAGTGTAAGGATTTGAGCGAGTTTGACGAAGGGCCAAATTGTGATGGCTAGTTGACTGGATCAGAGCGTCTCCAAAACTGCAGCTCTTGTGGGGTGTTCTCGGTCTGCAGTGGTCAGTATCTATCAAAAGTGGTCCAAGGAAGGAACAGTGGTGAACCGGCGACAGGGTCATGGGCGGTCAAGGCTCATTGATGTACGTGAGAAGTGAAGGCTGGCCCATGTGATCCGATCCAACAGACGAGCTACTGTTGCTCAAATTGCTGAAGAAGTTCATGCTGGTTCTGATAGAAAGGTGTCAGAATACACAGTGCAGGACGGGTCAGGGCTGTTTTGGCAGCAACACAATATTAGACAGGTGGCCATAATGTTATGCCTGATAGATACACACACAAAAATATAAGTCTATGCAGAAAACCTTAAATATAGAATACAGTAAGTTAACTTAAAAGTAGCAGTGCGGACAAGAAAAACAGCTGTGGATTTAATGATGTTTACTGTAATGTGATGTTAATATGTGCAAACTGGCAGTAGATAATAAATATGAAGACCCTTGAGAGTCTAGAAAATAGTGTTAATGGTTGAAGTAGTGCAGTAGTGTCTCTCACACACACATACACAGGTGAACTATTGTACAGTGTTATTGCAAATAATACGAATGACCCTATGATGAATCATTGTTTAAGAAAAATGTTTGTTGACTGTGGTATAAGAGGAATAATACACTTCAGAATGTTCTGTGCTGCATAAGTAAATTTCCTCCACAAGGTTTATTAAAAAACATTTGAAAGAGTAAACATTGACATGTTTATTCTGCCTTTTTCGGATGCACACAGAAATTGTATATCTCAGCAAACTTCACTATAGTGGGCCTCAAAAGTTGTCTTCCTATTTTGGCTTTTCCCTTCAGGGGTCGCCACAGCGAATCATCTCTCTCCACCTATCCCTATCTTCTGCATCCTCAACACTTCCACCCACTAGCTTCATATCCTCATTTATTCCATCCATATACCTCCTCTTTGGCCTTCCTCTTTGCCTCCTGCCTGGCAGCTCCATGTCCAACATTCTCCTACCGATATACTCACTCTCCCTCCTCTGAACATGACCAAACCATCTTAATCTGGCCTCCCTAACGTCCAGCATGAGCTGTCCCTCTGATGTACTCGTTCCAAATCCTATTCAACCGTGTCACTCCCAAAGAGAACCTCAACATCCTTTAGTGGGCCTCAAAAGTGTTATTTATTTATTATTGTGTCCCCAGCTTAGTTGTGTTTATAGATGTCTATATTACAGCCCAAGATAGTTGACACTAAATAGCCTTCTACTGAGCAGCAGAAGTAAATCTGCTCCATTTGATTTTCAAAGCTGTTCTTATTATACATGCCAACACATTTGGCGTTCTCTTTTATTGCTTGCATTACTTATAGAAATGTATAACATTATGTGTAATGTTTGTAAAGTTATACTAGTAATCCAGAGTCTTATCACTTATCATTTAGAAACCATGAGGATAGCTTTGGACTTCTATTGTAACTCCCAAGTCTCCATCAGTGAACAGTTAATGTATAAGTTAATACAACAAAATGGACTGCATGTTAAAACTGGAATCAATTTCCTGACCATACAGTGGAACCTCAGCATAGGTATTTAATTCATTTTCAGGCAAAAATTTGTCTTGCGGAACAAATTTTCCCGTAATAAATAATGTAAATGCAGATAGTCCGTTCCAGCCTCCCTAAAATATTCCCAATACGAAGCGTATGTAAACTGTATGGCTGCATACAAGGCACTGACCTAAGCCAAGCATTCCATGTCAAGGGTCCTCACAGGAAGTCGTGCCACCAAGCTTGGGCTAAAAATAGAATCGATCACCCACGCCATCAATGTGTCAACAAAAAAACACCCGATAAATCACGTAGCTTTTAAACGCATGCCGAGGGCAACATTGGTATTGTGGGTTGACTCTTTCCAAACAGCTTTCACTGGCTGAAATGAAAATTCCTAAACTTGCTTTGCTTGGCTTTCCATGGCTCCCGGACATGCACGCAACTTAGCCTTCATTTTGGTTCAGTATGTTCGTATGCCGAAAATGCTTCATATGCAGATGCAAATTTAATGCAAAATTTCAATTCTTAAGGCGGAAATTCATAAGGGAGAGAATCCAAATGCAGAGGTTTCACTGTATACTACAGATATAGAAAGGAAAATATTTCGAATCACACTGTCTGGTGTCACCCAGACGAGAGAAGGGTTCCTTTCAAGGTTTCTTCTTCATGTAGTCTCAGGGAGTTTATTTTTTTCTCACCACCATCACCTTTGGCATGCTCATTAAGGATACATTTTATTTTTTTATTATTATTCATCTTAAATCTTTATATTTCTGTAAAGCTGCTTTGTGACGACGTCTTTGTGATAGAATTAAATGATCAAATCTGAGTGTTTTTGTTCCCTTAAACAATGTGTGAAGGGTTAATATATGTTATGTTTGTCATGTATTTGTCATCAGCACTGGAAAAGCTGACACGGATACAGCCTTCACTCCCTTCTCTCTGCCGGTCTGCATTATCAGAAGGTAAGTGCATGGTAAAAAAAAATAATAATAATTATAAAATAAATAACCAGAACTTATTAAAATGATGCAGAATTTCTTCACTTAGCAG
Organism: Hemibagrus wyckioides; assembly: GCF_019097595.1. Classification (NCBI taxonomy): domain Eukaryota; kingdom Metazoa; phylum Chordata; class Actinopteri; order Siluriformes; family Bagridae; genus Hemibagrus; species Hemibagrus wyckioides. Next base: position 6,532,890 of record NC_080732.1, on the reverse strand, counting down.
GGGCTTAGCAGTGAAACGCCAGTCTAATTGCAACAGTTGTTTAAGCTTCTGCAAAGATGTCAAGTTTATTTTTTAAAGCACAGATGAAATGACTGTCCAGGATGCTGTCCCCTGTACCTTATGTACGTGAATAGTCTTTCCAGCATGAGAACTGTTGTACTATTTGCAAGTATGGTAATGAAGAGTAGATATCACTTTAAATGATACCATTTATACACCTAAATTTTGTAAGATCCACATCTTCGGAGACTTTAAAAGGCCCGACTCTGTTGTGTTCAGGGCTCGAAACTCTGATGAAGCCATAACCTGATGGGTTTAGTTCTTTTATCTGTTTCTGAATGTCTGATCATGTTCTCAAAATTCATTAAGAGGTTCTGGAATGATTTCTATATTTGTGCTCCTTCCTCTTTTTCCACCACTACAGGTATAATCTGTTTAGTATCCACGTTAACATAGTGAAGAGCTTTCCTTTTTAGCGTAGTCATAAGGATGTCATTTTGTCTTTGTGCAGGTATAATCTGCCGTTTCGCGCTGCGTCTCATCACGCCGTGAGTCCCAACTGCATCGTTCTGCCTCTTTATACTGATCTGATGGAGCTGAGAGCTGCCAAGGAGGCGCTGAGCTTCAGCTGGAACCGGGCCTGGCACTGCGGCACAGACACGCTGCTCACACGCCGGAGAGACAACACCGCTCACGCACCTGAGTAAGACGCTGCTCACTCTGGCTAGATGGTTACGTGAGGTCAATCTGTCATATAGGTCATATTATAGATTAACCTCACGTAATATAGTATAAACTATAGCTTTGTAGGTGTAGCCATAGCACCATAGCAGTGATACTGACGTGTGTGTGTGTGTGTGTGTGTGTGTGTGAGGACTGGATCAGATGAAGTTCCTAGCCTGTTAGACACACTGTGCTTTTGCTTCAATTATTTACACATATCATTATAGGAGTATATCGAGAATGTATCTATCTATCTATCTATCTATCTGGTTATCTATCTATCTATCTATCTATCTATCTATCTATCTATCTATCTATCTATCCATCTATCTATCTATCTGGTTATCTGTCTGTCTATCTATCTATCTATCTATCTATCTATCTATCTATCTATCTGGTTATCTGTCTGTCTATCTATCCATCTGTCTATCTATCTATCTGGTTGTCTGTCTGTCTGTCTGTCTGTCTGTCTGTCTTATCTATGTACATATCTATCAAGCTCAAATCATGTCAGACCTTTTTGATCAGTGTTGTGAAATTACAACATATAAAAATGTCATAAAAAAAGATATGTTTTAAGGTATATAGGGATAAAAGACTTGAAATAACCTTGTTAGATAGATAATGATGATAATGATAATGATAATGATGGTGGACCCCCCTACCACATAATGATGGTGGAACCCCTCTACCACATAATGATGGTGGAACCCCTCTACCACATAATGATGGTGGAACCCCTCTACCACATAATGATGGTGAAACCCCCCATACCACATAATGATGGAAGCTGCCATATAATGATGGTGGAACCCCCTACCACATAATGATGGTGGACCCCCCTACCACATAATGATGGTGGAACCCCTCTACCACATAATGATGGTGAAACCCCCCTACCACATAATGATGGTGAAACCCCCCATACCACATAATGATGGAAGCTGCCATATAATGATGGTGGAACCCCCTACCACATAATGATGGTGGAACCCCTCTACCACATAATGATGGTGAAACCCCCATACCACATAATGATGGAAGCTGCCATATAATGATGGTGGAACCCCTCTACCACATAATGATGGTGGACCCCCCTACCACATAATGATGGTGGAACCCCTCTACCACATAATGATGGTGAAACCCCCCTACCACATAATGATGGTGAAACCCCCCTACCACATAATGATGGTGGAACCCCTCTACCACATAATGATGGTGGAACCCCTCTACCACATAATGATGGTGGAACCCCTCTACCACATAATGATGGTGGAACCCCTCTACCACATAATGATGGTGAAACCCCCCTACCACATAATGATGGTGGACCCCCCTACCACATAATGATGGTGGAACCCCTCTACCACATAATGATGGTGGACCCCCCTACCACATAATGATGGTGGACCCCCCTACCACATAATGATGGTGAAACCCCTCTACCACATAATGATGGTGAAACCCCCATACCACATAATGATGGAAGCTGCCATATAATGATGGTGGAACCCCTCTACCACATAATGATGGTGAAACCCCCCTACCACATAATGATGGAAGCTGCCATATAATGATGGTGGAACCCCTCTACCACATAATGATGGTGGAACCCCTCTACCACATAATGATGGAAGCTGCCATATAATGATGGTGGAACCCCCTACCACATAATGATGGTGGAACCCCTCTACCACATAATGATGGTGAAACCCCTCTACCACATAATGATGGTGAAACCCCTCTACCACATAATGATGGAAGCTGCCATATAATGATGGTGGAACCCCCCTACCACATAATGATGGTGGAACCCCTCTACCACATAATGATGGTGAAACCCCCCTACCACATAATGATGGTGAAACCCCTCTACCACATAATGATGGTGAAACCCCTCTACCACATAATGATGGAAGCTGCCATATAATGATGGTGGAACCCCCTACCACATAATGATGGTGGAACCCCTCTACCACATAATGATGGTGGAACCCCCTACCACATAATGATGGTGGACCCCCCTACCACATAATGATGGTGGAACCCCTCTACCACATAATGATGGTGAAACCCCCCTACCACATAATGATGGTGGAACCCCTCTACCACATAATGATGGTGGACCCCTCTACCACATAATGATGGTGAAACCCCCCTACCACATAATGATGGTGGATCCCCCTACCACATAATGATGGTGGAACCCCTCTACCACATAATGATGGTGAAACCCCCCTACCACATAATGATGGTGGACCCCCCTACCACATAATGATGGTGGAACCCCTCTACCACATAATGATGGTGAAACCCCTCTACCACATAATGATGGTGGACCCCCCTACCACATAATGATGGTGGAACCCCTCTACCACATAATGATGGTGGACCCCCCTACCACATAATGATGGTGGAACCCCTCTACCACATAATGATGGTGAAACCCCCCTACCACATAATGATGGTGGAACCCCTCTACCACATAATGATGGTGAAACCCCCCTACCACATAATGATGGTGGAACCCCTCTACCACATAATGATGGTGAAACCCCTCTACCACATAATGATGGTGGAACCCCTCTACCACATAATGATGGAAGCTGCCATATAATGATGGTGGAACCCCCTACCACATAATGATGGTGGAACCCCTCTACCACATAATGATGGTGGAACCCCTCTACCACATAATGATGGTGGAACCCCTCTACCACATAATGATGGAAGCTGCCATATAATGATGGTGGAACCCCCTACCACATAATGATGGTGGAACCCCTCTACCACATAATGATGGTGGAACCCCCTACCACATAATGATGGTGGACCCCCCTACCACATAATGATGGTGGAACCCCTCTACCACATAATGATGGTGGAACCCCCCTACCACATAATGATGGAAGCTGCCATATAATGATGGTGGAACCCCCTACCACATAATGATGGTGAAACCCCTCTACCACATAATGATGGTGGAACCCCCCTGATCTTTTGTATTTAACAGAAAATTGAAAAAAGGAATGTTTAATATGCTTCCCAAATTCATCATTTTCTCCACTCCTTCATCCTGCTGCAGATTTCATGCTGATCTGGTGATGTCAGAGTCTCAGGTCGTGTCAGTGCGTGTGTGTGACATGAGAGCAGGGCTTCAAGAGTGTGTTAATGCCATTCGCTCAGCTGGCTCACACACCGGGGTCACTTTCGCTCTGACCAGAATGCATCTGTATCTACTGACTGACCAGCTGGCTCTTAAACACAGCACACACTCCGCCAAGAGCACGCTGCAGAAAGTCAGCTGGCGTGGAGCTCTGGAGAGGTACACACACATACTCACTCACATACACACCCAAGTTAGATCTGCCCCCACCCCTCCCCCTTTAAACCCTTTCTGCACGGTATATTTTCCCATCAACGTCCAGGTTTCTCCGAGTGAAACCTGCTTGCCCCGAGGACGAGATGCTGCTGGCAGACGTCCTGTCTTTCCTGAACACTTTCTTCAAGCAACGTCAGGCTGATTCTGATGATCAAGACCTGAAATGGCTTCTGGAATTACTCCTGAAGCAGGTGACTGGTAAAGCTTTAATCCCATGTAGGATTGAGATGAGGTGAGGTGGGAGGAAGTGACTGATTGAGTTTTCGTGTGTTTGTAGGACACACACGTCCTGCTGGACCTGCTGCTGGATGTGAAGATGCACACTGACCCTCAGAGACACCCGGCGAGTCAACACTGCGGACATCAACTGCAGAGAGAACTGACCTCACTGTTCAACACTCTGCTGCTGCGTCTCACACACACCTCCGACAGGTCCCACATACACACACATTCAGATCTCTCGCTCTCTCTCTCTCTCTCTCTCTCTCTCTCTCTCTCTCTCCCCCTCACTTTCACACTTAACTGAGAATTGAATCAAGTTCTCTCTCTCTCTCTCTTTCTCTCAGAAGATCTCAGTTTCCTGTTTGTCTTCTCAAAATCTCGAGGATTTGGTTTCACATTGTCTGACTCCTTCCTTCCATCATTTAAGATCAGATCACTGTCCTCTATTTATTCCATTTAGCCTTTCACCCTTTCTTTCTTTATTCATAAAAATCTCTTTTGCAGTCAGTGTTTGACCTCTCTCTCTCTCTCTATCTCTATCTCTCTCTCTCTCTCTTCCTGGCTCAGGATGTGTACCCTCTTCTCTGGGCCGTTAGCATCAGAGTTTGCAGTCCGTCTGCTGCAGTGTCTCCGTGTTTCAGATGCCCCACGTTTTTATGGTCTTCCCTCTCTGGAGCGTTCTCTACGCAGCATGGCACACACCACCGCTCTGCCCGGCTGGAGCACTCACACGAGCAGCATGGAGCCACACACACTCTGCCGGAAATACCTTAGCGGCTTACTTGAGGTAAATCTTCTTTGGTAAATGACTGCATACAGAAATAAATCATACAGCTTTTTGGGGAGCTTTCAAAATGTTTTCTTTTCTTCCCCAGGTAATTTCCTCTTTCTATGTGGAGTGGGGAGGGAACGCCATGTCCTTTATGGGAAAAGGAGTGACCAAGAATGCAGTAATCTCCCTGCTTCATCTGTCCCATGAGATGATGTCTGAAAGCAAGGAGAAGGTATCAAAATTTCATTCAGATTTAAGTTCCTATACAATCAAAAGTTGACGTAGTTTCGAATCGAGTCAAAATAACTTCCAGTTCCTCCTTTTCATGCCTGTGAAAAAGGAAACCAGTGTTTCTGAACAATTTTTAGCAGATTTAGCCCTGATTTTCAGTCGCAGACAAATGACAAATGCCCGAAATCGGTGGTAAATTGGAGCTCGTGCACATGGGTGACGATTGAACAATGTGAATTACCAAAGACGCGATCTGAGAGAATCACCGATGAGAGAATCGTGCGGTGTGAAATGTGTTCTGACTGAAAAATACCTCGATGATGACCTACAACCAATGAGAGAGCAAGATACAGAGCAGCAGGCAATTTGGGGAGGATTTATAGACCACAATATCAACAAGCATGTTTTATAGTTTATAGGTTTTTATCAGAAAAAATGTCATGATTATAGTTATATCAGAATAAATAAGCTTTACGAACAGAAATAAAGCAGAGACATTTGCTTGACCAGCCGCAGCAGCAAAATTATTCATTTGGTCAGTTCTGCAGAACGCACAATCCTTCTTCCCCGCACAGACCATTTGGATAGCAAACTTTTTGTGGGGTTCCATGTCCAGTCTCGCGCGAGAACTCTGAGCTCACGCTTGATCTTGCGTCATTTCTTTATCACTTCTCGCGTACGTCCGGTTGCAAAACGCAGTTAGCGGATCAGATAGCGCCGTCATCGATTCTTCCTATTCTGAAGTCATGCAGTGTGAAACCTCCTGTCGCCGATCCGATCCAGCAGCGACTGAATGCTACCCCAGATAGCCGTGCAGTGTTGAAAACAACCGTGGTCCAACCACTTTGAAAATCATGCAGTGTACCACCCAGTCATGTCTTCGTTTGTTTGGAACGGAGCCTTGAATTTTCATTAAATGTGTATTGGCATTCGTAGCTGTGAGATGAATCCGCGCAGTGGAAAAGGCCCCAGCATCGTCACCGCTAGTAGCTTGCTGTAGCATTTTTTCCTTTTAAAACATGCAGCACAGAGCTGAAATGAATGTGCTAACAGGACAGACTTCTTCTACACATTTAAACACCACACTCGGTTTTAAATAGTACATTCTCGGATAATAAGCAAGGGCAGAGGAGTACGGGTTTTTGATGGTCTTGATGAATAATGAAACACAAACCGTTCTTGGCAGCCGACTCAGACATTTGGATCCTGCTGTATGTATATTTAGAGAATGTAGAGTCCGAAGTTTTATTTGTTTGTGTGTGTTTGTGTGTGTGTGTGTTCTCTCTAGGATTGGATGTCACTCTGGTCTCTTGGGCCTGAACAGAGTGCTGATGATCCGTGTTCGGCGCAGTTTGGCCTCGCTTGGTTAATCCCTCTGTGGGTGGATCGCGACCCAGAGGTGAGATACACAAACACTCTTAAGTATGCATCTTTATATTTGGCATTCACATTCATATTCCTGCATCTCGGGCCGATTGTACCAAGTTGTGTTGCAAAATAAGAAAGAAATGCATGCTTGGCTGAGATATGAATTTAAATGTAGCCAGATTATTAGGCACACCTACCATGTTAACATATGATGTGTAGATGGTGACAAATTAAAGGGAAAACAGCTTTTCTGATAAGGCCACTTTCCATTCTGTTATAGCTGTCGAGTAGTAGTAGTAGTAGTAGTAGTAGTAGTAGTAGTAGTGGAAAGACTGACACACGCACATAAAAAGGGGCAGCAAGGTGCGTAGCGATGATCTTGTTGAGTAAACAGGAAAGTTTTAAGCTGAGCTTTGATAATCAATGAAAAGCATAATGAGCACAAAGCAGCGGCAGTTAAAACGTTTGCCAAGTCTGACTCTGAGTGTGTGTGTGTGTGTACACACTCAGGTACGCTGTGCCAGCCTGGCGCTGGGCGCGGCTCTCTCTTCGTTAGAAAGCGGCTGTGTGATGTTGTCGAATAGCTGCCAGAACATCTCAGGCGGTTTGTGGGCGACGCTGATCAACATCCTGCTGGAGAGACAGGAGTGCAGCATGGTGCGGCGTGAGGTGGGCGCGCACACACACACACACACACACACACACACACACACATACTCATCCACAAACAGAGTGCAGAGCCTTTGTTTTGGATTTCTAAAATGTCAGCAAGCAGAATGTAAGAGGTTGAGCATTTCTCAACTGCTGCTCTGTTGAATATTCTGTGTAGAAAGGCCTGCCAACAAAAAAAGCACCAGCCACGCGCACACACACGCACACACACACACACACACACGCACACACACACACAGTGTTTTCCTTTCTACACACACCACAACTATCGAGGTCAGACAAAACACATATCACTGCAGTCCTTCGTATTGCCACACATTACACGGTTCTGTGCCACTTGTATGAACATTGTGAACCTGGATGATGATGCACTTTTATTCACCCGGAAACACTGGACACTTCCTGCACTCAATGCTCACAGCTTTGCTTGCAGGGGACAGTAAGTGGGCGGGGCTAACAGATGTGTACCTAGTGTAGTGCACAGTTATTTGGGATACAGCTTGATGTAAATAGTATATAGATCTTCTGTAAGGATATTTATTGAAGGAGTCTTCAGTGCTCACACTGTCTATACTACACTATGGCACAGAATAGGGGGTGAGTGTGTGACTAGGGGGTGAGTGTGTGATTTGGGGATGAGTTGTGTGCATAGGGGATGTGTTGT